>NW_023994043.1:2460000-2945367 GCF_015586225.1 Lucilia sericata
TATATTTCAGACTATAGTCTATAGTTCAGACTTTAGTCTATAGTTCAGACTATAGTCTACAGTTTAGACTATAGTCTAAAGTTCAGACTGTAATCTATAGGATGAACTATAGTCTATGGTTTACACTATAATCTATAGAACGGACTATAGTCTATACTTCAGACTATAATCTATAGACCGGACTACAGTCTATATTTTAGACTATAGTCTATAGTCAGATTGTAATTTATAATCCACAGTCCAGTGTGCAGTCCGCACTATAGTCCAAGTTATTGTCTATAGTTCAGTTTATAGTCCAAACTACAGTCTATAGTCCAGACTATATGTATTCTGTACTATAGTCCAATTATAGGCTATAGTCCAGATAATATCCCATAGTCCACACTGTAGTCTGTAGTCCTTACTATAATCTATAGTTCAGACTATAGTCTATAGTCCAGATTATAATCTATGGTATAGAGTATAGTCTAATTTCTATTCATAGAAATATACCGATTTTTTAAAATTTTCGATATTTTCTCATTCTATATTATATTATTTAAGATACATTAGCCATTCTAAGAATATTGTTAATAAAATGTCGTTTTAATAGGTATTATCTACTAAACTCTAAACAATATTTTCCCCTCCTTAATTCGGGTTTGACCAGTTAAAATTTATTAACCTGTTTTTCATTCAAATTATATAAAAATTCATAACAAAAACTCCATAAAAAGTGAATGGTGAAAAAATTGCAAATAAAAACTGCTCCACTACAAACAACAAAACTGACAATGAGAGGAAAAATCTTTAACAAAAAAAAAAAACTTCTTCAATTGTATTTTACTTTGTTTTTGTATTTTTTTCGCTTTTCTTAATATTTGCTATAGAAATTGTTGGACTTTTTGTTTAAATTTGCATCATCATTATTGGCTGCCAGACAATGACTAGCAAGCCAGCAGCAACCAGTCGAGAGCATTTTAAACAGACAGATTTCATAAAGTTTTCTACTTTTATTATTTAACTTCTACTTTCTTCAACACTTGCCAAACTCTGGAAGAAATTTGAAAGATACACACCAAAATCTATCGTAGCATCAACTGAACAATGAAATGCACTTTCATTTTATTTAAGTACTCGTATTTTCTATACACCAATTCCATTGTTCTGTTATTTTGGTTCTTATTAAAAAAATATATATTTCTTAAGAATCCTGAAAATCATAGAAGAAGGAGTAAAACTTTTTGTATGCAAAAAGTAAACAGTAGTGGCTACCCGGCAGTTTGGGGGGAACACTACTTAGATATGTATGTCTAATTGTCTTTAATAATGCAAAAGTAATAAAGTATATTTAAATAAGAGTAAAACGTTAATTTAAAAAATTTCTTCAATTACAAATTTTTATTAATGATTTTTTGACAATTAATGCCTTGAAAGTAGATTAGTTTGTAAACAGTGCAGCATTAGTCTCAAGAACTGCTGATAAGAAAGTTTGTATATACGCACTTCTATATTCATGAAGACAAACAAACATCTATACAAATACGAATATACACGAGTCAATAATGGATATTTGTTGTTAAAAGTTTTTCCTTGAATGGTTGTACTTGGTTTTGGCCCTTTCCAATGTTCATCATTTATTTTGTGCACTTTTCATTGAAAAAGGATTTATTAAGGAAAAAAGGACTCTGTGTTGAGTTCATTTTTTATCCTTCGTTTTATTACTGCTGCATTTTTTTTCACTTTTTGTTAGCTTAAGCAGTGAAGTTTCTTTCTTTTCTATACTTTTCTCATCATAAAAACTGCGATTTATGAAAAGTGTTTGAAAAGAAAATCTTTTTAATATTATTTGAAGTTTTTTTTCTGTAAGGAATTTGCAGAAAGTGATGGGTCTTATTAAAAAGATTTTAATTAAATAAATGTAGCAAGCAGTTTAAAGAAGAAGAAAAAAACAGCTTTTATAAAGAAAAGATGTTTTAGATTGAAAAAGAACGATAATACGGGGACTAATATCAAACTAAATTTTTCTTTTAAAGTAATTTGTTATAATTGTAGAAAAAGCTTAACTATGACAAAGCAAAATTATTCAAATTTTCAAAAATTTAAAACCCACATAAAATTGTCTATGAAAACTTTTTACTATATAGTAAATTTATTACAAAATTTTACAACTTTAAAATACTTATATACATATATAAATTTTAAACGATTTTCAAAAAACTCAGCTATCCTAAACAAATAAGATTGTATATGTATGTACTTAAACAAATATATGAGAGTATTTTAATTTAAAATTTCATTTGGTATCCTTGAATGCATATGAGTTTTTAAGGATATTTTCTGCTTTGTTAGACTTTGTTAAAAACAAACAACAACTTAATTGTCTCAACAATTCAAAGTTATTTTCCAACAAAAGAAACCACAAAGTAGAAATATACTTTTATTCGAGCATAAGAGAAATAGAACCTAACTTACATTTTTTTTAAATGGAGTATCTTGGAAAAATTTTAAATAACCCGAACATTTAGGATAGTGATTTTCTGAATAAATTAAGGAAACTCTTGAGACTTAATAAAGCCATATATTACTTTTAAACCAAAATTATTATCCAAAGGGGACTTGGGATCATTTAAGCTTGGTTTATAGACACTAAATATGATCATAAAACATTTATAACCATACTATAAAAGGTTTGTGCTTGTGACTTACCAAATTTCATTGGTCTACATATTACCCATTTCAGTAAAGCTAAAGTACGTCTTATAAGTTGTAGGGACCCGAAATATTTAGAAATACTATCAACAAGACTAAAAATTTTACTTTTTCACTATTTTCACAAATTCCAATCTAATTTATTGAACGAATTCTCGTTTAAAAAGTACTTTCTGAAAATTAAACAAAAATACATAACTCTTTTATGAAACTGAAAACGAAAATCTGCCTATACCGAACCCCGGTTCTTAGACAGGACGATATCAGTGACAAACAGGGTTAAATAGCTAGACGAAATGCTTGATCGAAAACTAAAATGGAAACAGTACATTGAGGATTGAACCAACAAAGCATATCGATGTTGGGCACTGTGTAGCAGAACTTTGGGTTTGGATCTAAGTCCATCCATGACAAACAGGCATAATTACACCAATTCTAAACACACTCACAGCCGAACGGCTGCTATCTTTTTGTGAATTAAGCAAATCCGATAACAGGATAATTGTTCTATGTATACTGGACATATTAGACGATTATGCACATTGGTCCCAAATATATCAAAACCCAGAGGAAAATTGTTACACGTTTGGCTATAAACTGGGATTTGCAGATATACATGAAATCTTGGAAACCAAATAATCATCTTCCTAATCTATCTTCTATCTATATTGTATATAAAATTAAGTATGTTTGAACTTTATAGACTACTAAACAGCCTAACCGTTAATCTTGAAATTTTCACAGCGTATTCCTGTATATCTGTAAGTGGTTTTAGGCTATTTTTTATTTTTAAAATTCAAATGGGCGAGGAGCCACGCCCATAATAAGAAAATATTAAATCCCTATATTAGAGATAATGTAACAGTTAGAGTCCTCAAATTTTGTCGGAGCCACTTTAGTGTCAATATGATTATTTAGGACAAAAAGTGGGCGGACTAGTATTACGGAGCGTAGCACCTCCCATATAAATTAAATACAAAAAATCGTTTATCTTAAAAACTATTACAGTTAGAATCTTAAAATTTTCGAATAACTTCAACATCCATGTAAACATTTTGGGTAATAAATTTTCGGACTACCCATGGGAGGAGCGGCATCTCCCATATTTATTTAATACAAAAAGTCGGTTATCTTGGAAACTAATAGAACTAAATTCTTCAAATTTTGCACGAAGATCTTTAATTAATTATTTATTTATATTGCTATTAGGGTCGCAACGAACAACGAACGAACCACTCGGGTATAAACCTATTCAGGCGAATATAAAGCATACAGAGGGGACTATAAAACTCTAGAACACTTTTTGTGTCATTGATGAAATTAGATACAAACATCTTAATATTTTATCCCTCAGGAGCATTGATTGAACGTTGGACCATAATTAATGATACATGTAGATCGCTAATAAGGTTTTTCACCAACATTTCATTTTTCCTCGAAATGGATCGCACAACAGCTTATGATTATTTCTTCATATCTGATGTATTGTTGAAAGGAATACATCCTCCTTTCAACCTAATATAAGTTAGTTTAGTTAGTTAGTTTGAAAGGAGGATGTGTATACATCAAATCCGAAGAAATACACCTAGACCTCTATCGGGCCTGTTGTGCGCTCCTTAACCAGTGCCTCAGGTGGGAATCGAACCCACCACCTCCGGTCTACCAGACTAGAACACTAACCACTAACCTACCGGAGGCCACAACCTAATATAAACTAAAACTTTTTAAACCATACCGTTATTTTTTGCACAAAAAGTATTTAAGACCTTTTTCGCTTCAAGTGACAATATAAAATATAATAATTATTTTTCTCTTTGTAAAAACTAAAACAAGTACAAAATATTGTGCAGAACCTACACGAGTACCAAAAACCACAACAATTCCCTTTACTCCAAAAGACATTATTTTCAAGCTATTAACAATCGCGTTTCTTGGCAACAGAATCAAGTAGAAAAAACTTCCGAACACAATTTCAAAATGTTTCATTAACTGATTTTTTTGTAGTTGAAGTTCTTGTGTGTATAAAAGTATTTTTCGCATTTTGGTAATTGAAATACCAAAATAAAGTTTTTGTGTGTAAATGACATTAATTAGGCAGGCAACTTCAAAACAAAATGTGGTTGAAGAAATCAAAAGGAAACTCCCATGTAAGTTTCAAAATGTAGTTTAAGTGTAAGTATGTGCAATTATGCCTACTATATAACTAACACACATAAACAAAAGTTTTTGTCATGTAAATAATTAAGCAAAAGTAAAATAAAAGCAAAGAAAATATGTATGTAGTTAGAGATTTTACTCAGTTATTTAAATGACCGGAAAACGGAAGTTAAACAAAGTGCTTAGAGGAAACTTGTGTTTAAAAGCTTTTAGCCGAAAAATTTCCCAGGCTTTTTACTACAACTTGAAAATGTAATCTGCACACAGGTGTATTCTGTGCTGAAGTAATTTTGTGCTTAAATTTGTTACTTATCGTTTGGCTTGTGTTTAATGTCATGTAAATAATTACAATCATTTCTCATTAATCTTATCAATCCAATTAATCCATTTTTCAACAATATCTCTTATTAGACTTTCTGGCCTTTTCTTATTTGTTCTATTTCGTCCTTTATGTCAACAAGTCTGCTTCTTTTGTTTTGCTTTTTTTTTTTTTTTTTTTTTTTTTCAATTTCATGGCAGGTTTGTTAAATCGTCGAAGAAGATGAAATGACAAACGTAGCAATAATTATATTGACAAATTGTCACTGAACGAATGTATGTTTTGTATGTCTGTAGTTAATGTCAAAAAAAAGGTCATTGGTCTTAATAAAATGTTGTGTTACTCAATTCCCCTTTCTATTCCTAAAATTACAAAAATATGTACATACTTACATATTAAAGTATTTAACAACAAACTCCAACTAAATGTCATTTGGTTTTTGTTTTTGTCTGTTTGGCATGCACGAACGATGGCAAAGTTTGTCCGGAACCGGAATTATTAATGGGTCTTGTTATCGTGCCTTTTTCACTACATAAACTTTACTTATTTCTCTTCTGTTCATGTTGTGTCTTACAAAAGAACTCAAAAAATAAAATTGTGCAAAAAAGGAAGACTTTCATACAAAAAGGAATTGTGATTTTATTTTGTTTCTTTAACTATTTGTCGACTCATTATGGATTAGATGGATAAAGATTTTTTTCAGCATTTGGTTGACTCTTTTTTCTTTATAATTTTCAGTTTGTGTGGACTACACTAAGAGAAGCAGCAGTTAAGTTCATACAGTTCTTATGTTCAAATCTTTCATTAGTTTTCGATGGACATTAATATGTTTTTTATTCCTTGAGTATCGGCCATATAGCTTATTATAACACCCATTATTTAAACAAAATATATAAAAGACTTGATATAATAATATGAGAATAAGTATTTATATCCACTAGATACAATTAGCGCACCTCCAAACCTCTCATTATCGCCTTTAATAACAAGATTTCAGTTTTAATTTTCTATTTCTTTAGCATCATAATCTTAAATTAAGCGTTTGACTTGCTTTCTTTTTTTCACATTCATTCATTTTGAATACACATCAATGATTTTTTTCATTATTCTTTTGTTCATCCTTTTTTCATTCTTGTTTTTTTTTTCTTGTTCACTCTATTTTCGCCTGTCATATCCTTGTCTTCAAAGTTATTGTTTGCCTTTTAAAAAGAAACGACATTCTTTTCTTTTTTCTGACTATTTAGTCTTCTTCCCTTCAAACGTATAACACGCGTTAATATTTTTCTTAGTTGTAGTAGTATGGTTCGATGAATTGGAATATTTCCTCATTGTGTTTTTTCCGGACCATTGAATATTTTCATAATTCTTTCATTTACTATTTTTTAACGAGTCCAAAAAATATATAAACAAGTAATTCTTTGAAATTTCTGTTTAAATTTAACGAATATGAACTCCTTTTTTTGGGAAAAAAATTACCAAATTAAATGAAATCAGTTCCTTTAAATTTGCTAAAAAAGATTATTGTTCCTTTTTAAAATTTTAATTAAGTGTCCTTAATAATAATAATAAGGTACATCGAGGTAACTTCCACCCCTCCCATTTATGTTATTTAAATAATTTTCGACAATGTTTTTTATATGCTGTAAATTTTGATCAAACCTCTATTTATAAAGAAATAGAAAATGTTCCATAAATGCAATTTTCGGGATGTTATTTTATGGAGGAGGAGAGCCGTTAAGTAATTGGAAACTATATAAGGGCTTTGGCAGCAAACGTCATCTAAATTCCTCCAGTTCCTATGACAAAGACATACTTATACTAAGTATCTTTGGGAGAAGCATTTTCCAAATTCAGAATGCGTTTCATATATGTATTGTACCATTTACCAGAAGATATAAAATCCGACAATTTGGACATCCGCGGCTAAGAGGTACTATCGTTTTTGAATTTTTAATTAAAACCAAATATCTTGGCTTAATTTTCGGATCAAATAACTTGAAACGTAATGCTTAAAGTGAAATGTGTTAGGCATTTTGTATGTTCTACAACCACAAGAACATCTTCGGAAAACGATGATTATATTGTACCCTAGATGTGGTGGTACATTGGTCCTATTCTGCATCGGTCATTAAGAAACATACATATATCCGATACATGTTATAGTTTAGCTCAAGACCGATGATCTCATGAGCATACTTGCTCGATAATAAGAATGCTGTGGCCTCGCATTGATCTTCATAGAACATCCTTTCTAATAGGTCTCAGCAGAACGCATCTAAGCGCTCTTTTATCATTTCAAGTTTGGACTTCTGTAGAAGCTGCCAAAACGAGGATGAGGAGGAAAAAATTACTCATCTTCTGTGTATCTGCCCGGCCCTAGAAACGATTCGCTATCAAACGTTGGGGTCGTCACATTTCTCTGATCTGTCTGATCTGTCAGACGTTCAACTAGAACATATTTCAGCGTTTTTAAATTTGTCGAATTGGGCATTAACTCTTATCATTCTAACAATGAGACTGTTCATCTCTGTCTACTCCGTAATGCTTCTCTTCCACCGTTTTCTCTCCCTCTTACTATCTTTCTTTACAGACAATACAAAGAGACCCATAGGACCCAAGTAGAGCTTAACTCCTGGCAGTAAGCAGTCTGTGAAACCTAACCTAACCTGATAGAATGGTAATGCTAGATTGTATTCACTCCTTGTCCAAACACAGAAGAAATTTATTGAGTTACTATGGGACAACCATTTTATAATTCATATTCCAATCTCCAAAGTATTTAACAAATTTCTTCTCGATCTGGAGAGTCAAAAATATCTCTTATCAAGGAATATAATCATATTTGTTAATAGTGCCTCTTTGCTCTCGGGGTTTTAGAAAATGGCTGAACAATAAGATTTAGGTCCTCAGAGTGTAATCGCATCTCACGTAACCTTACTATATACTTCGGTTGAAATCACTAATTTACTTTGATTTCTTAATTAAAATTTCAATATTCCTGTTATAAAGGTTATGTTAGGTTGATAGGAGGATGTGTACTATATCAAATCCGAAGAAATACATCTAGACCATTATCGGGCCTGTTGTGCGCTCCTTATAATGAAAAAAAAGTTCATTGAATGAATTATTTTTCAGTGTTCAGAAACTCAGTTTCCTGAACGTAATTCCTAAGAATCTTCCAATCAGTGTTAGTAAGGAATGTTATTTCCGGAATAACATCACTCCCAAGATACTTGGATCTAACTTCGACGAATGCCTGGCAGTGGCAAAGAAAGTGCTCCAGAGTTTCACTGCCCTCTCCACATGCTCTACATTCGTCTGAATCCGCACGTCCAATTTTGCATAGATGTGCTCGTAATCCTGTATGTCCACTCAGAATTCGTACCATCATACTAACTTCAGACTTGCTCATTTTGACGAGATTTTTCGTTTTGCTCTCATCAGGGACACCCCATCTTCGTGGTTCTACCCACTGTTTCATTATTCCAAGAGGCCTTATGAATTCTTTCACCCATATTTTTAGTTCAGTTTTTGTTGCGTGGAATGGTTTTGCGTTTGTCAAGTTAACTGCCTCGAGCTCCTTTCCCTTTAAAGCTATTACACTCGCCCTTTCGTTGCCGTCTACTCCCGAGTGGGCTGGTACCCATATGGTGTAAACCTTACCTCTGGGAGAGTATTCAGTTAAAGCTTTCGTATTCTTTCTTGTTAAATATGAGAATTTAAAATTATTAAAGTAGTGATATTGGCATTTCGTTTTTTACTTTTAGTATTGTTGATTTTGTGTTTTCAAATAAAAGGCTCTTAACTGTTTAAATGGTAAAAGTTCTGGGTTAGTGAACTATCTCTCTTGTGACGGTTTTTATGCTCTTGCAATAAACTGCCCGTGTTGAGTCTGTCTTCATCAATATCTGTTATTAGCATAGTATTTCATTCATACATTTAACTATTTAACATTACAGATCATCTACATAAGTCTACAAACGTATATTTTAAATTCCATCAAATTTAATATATAAGTGACATGAAAAACACAGATAAATACCTTTAATTTGCCAATCGATAATTACAACAGTTTAATTATACATTTAAATCAATGGTAGTCTGTCTGGCTTGATATTTTAAATGGGACAAATTAAACTAAAAACCATTTCCATAACAATAAAAACAATCCCTAGTCTGAACAATTTTTGTTTATTTAAATTAATGTATTAAATAAACTAAATGCTATTTCTATAATAGCCCTGACAGACAAAAACAATATAATGCCCACGCATTAACAATTATTTGGTTTAAAACAAATTAAAACAAACAACAAAAAATAACCATTTAAACGAAAAACCCACAAAATTCATTTAGTAGTAGAATAGAGTTGAAATGCAGAGTAATTTCACAAAATACGCCTTAATAAAGAAAACCTCTAGGGAACACTTTCACTAAATAGGAAAACTCAAATAAAGCCAACAACAAGCAACGAACCAAGTCATTGTAAAATTTAAAAAATGAAAAAAAACGAATGTTTAAACATTTAATGGTTTCTTCAAATTGTAAATGTTTCAAACCCTTTTTCTTTATACAATTTTCCTCCGATATGACTCTTTTGAATCTCAAGCATTTGAAAAGGGGAAAAGGAAAAAAACATAAACGAAGTACAAACATACTGTATACTCAAAACTTTAAATTTTATAATATGTCCTTAAGGCACAATTGCTGTTTCATGTTGTTTGTATGTATTTGAGCCGTACAAGTAGGTAGATATGCAGCATAGGGAGTATTTATAAAGGTTCCTTCTTTAGTGGCTTAATAAACAAACAAGTTAGAGTGCTATATTCGGCTGAGCCGAATCTTAAATACCCTCCACCAGCAACTTTTGTATTAATTAATAAAATATTTGTAGAAATAAGTTTTCTCATGTCTTAAATAGAAAAATCCCAAGATTTAAACAGCTTAAATCTACTAGAATTCCAAGATTTATTGAACATTAGAAACGCCACTTTCTATTAAATTTTTATAGCGCCCTAAGATATGCCTTAGCGATATTTAGTATTTACATGTATGCATGTGTGTGAAAGATTTAAGTATTTCCAAATTACATACATATATAAATTTTGTTCTACACAAATTGATAATGCAAATAGTTAAATACGGTTAAAGCGCTTTTAGGGACAGGACCTAGTATGAGAGATATGACCAAATATAGACCGATCGTAAAAAATTCTTTAAGCAAAATTTCTGTACATAAAAACTATATTTCAGTAAAATTTTGTATCTATATCGTAATTTAGTAATAAGTAATGTGCGTTTTAGTCATTTTCTGAAGGGAACCTTGTATGGGACCCACCGCACCCATGTTATGAACCTATCGAGAAAAAATCTTGAAATATAACTTTTGCATACAAAACTATTATTTGTGCCAAATGTTGTATCAATGGCTTTATTTGGTAATGAGAAATGTGCCTTTAGGAGATTTTCGTAAAAGGATCTTGTATGGGAGCTATGACCAATTATGTATATAAAGACAAAATTTCAAATTTTGTATTTATATCATGAATATTGTGCATTTAAGCGATTTTCTGGAGGGGATCTAGTATGAGAGTTATGACCAAATATGGACCGATCGTAAAATAATTTTATAGTTTAATTTATGTATATAAGAGCAATATTTTTGCTAACTGTATGGATATCAAGATTTGGTAATGAGTTATGTGCGTTTAAGTCATTTTCGGGAAGGAACCTTGTATGGGAGCTATGACCAAGGATGAACCGATTGTGAAAAAATTTTGAAATGACATTAAGGGTTTTTGCATTGCAAAATAGTATTTATGAACAAAAATAGTATTTATTAATATAATTTTTTGGTAATGAGTTATGTCCTGTAATATTTCTGTGCATATCAGTAATATTTCTGTGCATATCAGTAATATTTGAACCAAATTTTATATGGGTATCTTAATTAAGTAATGAGTTATACGCGTTTAAGTGATTTTCGGGAGGGGACCTTGTATGGGAGCTATGACCAATTATGGAGCGATCGGAAAAAAATTTCACAGTAATATTTCTATGCATATGGGCAATACTTATACCAAATTTTGTATGGATATCTTAATTTAGTAATGAATTATGCGCGTTTAAGTGATTTTCGGGAGGGGACCTTGTATGGGAGCTATGACCAATTATGGACCGTGAATATGAGTAATACTTGTACCAAACTTTATATGGATATCTTAATTTAGTAATGAGTTATGCGCGTTTAAGTGATTTTCGGGAGGGGACCTTGTATGGGAGCTATGATCAATTATGGACCGATGGGAAGAAAAATACCACAGTAATATTTCTATGCATATGGGCAATACTTATACCAAATTTTATATGGATATCTTCATTTAGTAATGAGTTATGCGCGTTTAAGTGATTTTTGGAAGGGGACCTTGTATGGGAGCTAGGACCAATTGTGGACCGATCGGAAAAAAATTTCACAGTAATATTTCTATGCATATCGGCAATACTTACACCAAATTTTATTTGGATATCTTAATTTAGTAATGAGTTATGCGCGTTTAAGTGATTTTCGGGAGGGGACTTGTATGGGAGCTATGACCAATTATGGACCGATCGAAAAAAAATTTCACAGTAAAATTTCTGTGCATACGAGTAATACTTGTACCAAATTTTATATGGTTATCTTAATTTAGAAATGAGTTATGCGCGTTTAACTGATTTGCGGGAGGGGACCTTGTATGGGAGCTATGACCAATTATGGACCGATCGGAAAAAAATTTCACAGTAATATTTCTATGCATATGGGCAATACTTATACCAAATTTTATTTGGATATCTTAATTTACTAATGAGTTATGCGCGTTTAAGTGATTTTCGGGAGGGGACCTTGTATGGGAGCTATGTCCAATTATGGACCGATCCATAAAATTTTTCCTCTGAAAGAATTCTATTGATATAAGATTTTAATTTGTAAAATTTTGTGAAGATATCGACATTGTGGCGGAAGTTATTAACAAAAAACCAATTTTCCGGGAATATGTACTTTTGTATGGGAGGTATATGAAATTGTGGACCGATTCTGGTAATTTTCAGCAGGGATCAAGATCTTGTGCAGAAACGAATGTATGGTGATTTCCATGGAATTATCTTGCATAGTTTTCGAGAAAACTACATCAGAATGTGTAAAAAATGCTTATTTTTTTCCGAGGTTGTTTTAAATTTTGATTCATAACTTTTCCCGGTGTGAACCGATTTTGCCCATTTGCAATACCAAACAACTTAGGAAAATGAAGAACATTTTGGGTGAATTTGGTTAAGCTCTATTGCTTCGTTTTACCGTGAGCGTGTTTTACACAGACAGACGGACAAACGGACATAGCTAACGGACATAGACACAGAATTTGATAAGGACCCAGAATATATATACTTTGTTGGGTCTCAGATGAATATTTCTTGGTGTTACACACGGAATGACAAAGTTATATATACCCTCTATCACCACTGATGGTGGTGGAGGGTATAAAAATGCCAAAGATTTTTATCAATAGAAGTTTAAATGTTTTTGCAAAAAAATAAGTTTATGGCATTTTAAATATGTTTCATATATATTTTGGGAAATCTCGAAATAATCATTTCCTCAGGTTTTATTTAAACATACATACTTCTTAATATAAAGAATTGTACAAAAACCATAATGTAAACATATTTTAGATGAAAAATTTAACATCATCATCTTTTGACATAAAATTGGATTTTTTTTTCTCTTAGATTTCACATTCTTTAACATTTCTTTTTTCTTCTTGTTGTTGTTTTTATTTTTAGTGCAACGAACAACTTTCCTCTGGTGACATTGTGGTCTTTGCTCAACGTCTTGGCGCACAGGTTTGTTGGCATCCTGCCTGTTTTGTTTGTTGTGTTTGCAAGGAATTACTGGTGGATTTAATATATTTCCATCGTGATGGCAACCTCTATTGTGGACGTCATCATGCTGAAACCCAAAAGCCACGTTGTTCGGCATGTGATGAGGTAAGTCGTTGTAACATGTTTACAGTCATAAATATTTTTTTATATACTACAACCAACACAGACCAGCAACATCTAAATATATGTATTTACAAAACAACAACTTATGACTTTGGCATCAAGTCTTTAGGGAATCTTTTTTTTTTTTTTTTTTTTTGTTTAGCAAAACGAGCTGATAAATAAACAAAAATTACTTACAGGTATCCCTTGCATAATGAATTGTATTTTTATATATATCGAATGTTTGTAACTCAGAAATATTGGTTCAACAAACACCTTAAAGTACATCAATCGGCTCGGAATCAAACTATAAATCGCAATTTTCAAGATAATTTTATGAATTATCTTCACAAACAAAGTCGTGAATCGGGTTAAAATCGATCCATTTTTTGGGTAGCCCACAAACAAACCTTATCCCCTCGAATAGGTATTTTGAACTCATAATTATGTTAAATGTTATAGTATTTCTACAAAAATCAGCGCAAATTAGTTTTATATAAGCCTAAATGATAATGCCATAGATCGGACTTTATTTGGCCTTATCCCCTATACAAAGTATAAATATGTAGGGTGTCATATGGTCGGCCATGCCTGACTATGGTTTGGTTATGTTGATAGGAGGATGTATCTACATCAAATTCGAAGAAATACACCTAGGTCACTAACGGGCCTGTTGTGCCCTTTGTTCGTGCCAGTTTGTTGGTAAAAACAAAAACCTTCTACAGTATTCACTGAATATATTATAGTCCGATGTTAAGAAACTCTGTTTCCTGGAAGTAATTCCAATGAGTGTTCGTAAGTGATGTTATGTGCGGAATAATCTCATTTCCGCTAAAGTCTGACAATGGCTAAGAAAGTGCTCTGGAGTTTCACTATCCTCTCTACATGCACTACTTAGTATAGCTGCTCCCGAAATCCTATGTGTCCACTCAGAAAACCTACCATCATACTAACCTCAGACTTGCTCATTTTGAGGAGACTTCTCTTTGTGGTTCTAACCACCATTTTATTATTTCAAGTTGCCTTATGGGTTTCTCTCGCCCATATTTTTACTACCTTGAGCTCCCTGCCCCGCGACTACTCCCGATTGGCTTGGTACCCATATGATGTTAACCTTACCTTTGAGAGAGTGTTTGGTTAGTGCTTTCTTACAATTCAATACAGGTTTAGATATCGCCCTAATTGCCTTCTGACTGTCGGTATATATGTGAAATCTTTTGGGCTCCATAATCTAATCCAATTCACGGATTCCGTTATTGCTCGGTCTTCTGCCAGAAAGATAGTGTTGTGATAGGGTAAATGCTAGTATATTTCCGTTTTTGGGTCTTCAGTATAGAACCCCAGGTCCACTTTGTCCCCCAGTTTAAAGTGATCCGTGTAGCAACAGATTCCTCCTACGGATATTTGGTCTAATATACCACTTGGTCATTCTACATGGGATCAGTGTTTCAAAGTTTCCGACATATTCTGTGTCTGGTATGTGATCGGGCAAGTCCGATGATCGTGTATGGTCTTCTAATGTGTCCAGTATGTCCAGGATTAATGACCCATTTCATGCCAATGGTTCTCCTTTCACCTTAAAAGAATTACGAAATCGCCTGCATAGCAAGCAGGTCTAAGTCATTTCTCAGTTAGGGTCCCTAGGATTCTATTAATCCTGGTTACCCAGTGTAAAGGGTAATACCCTTTATTCCTTAGCATGTTGTTGGTCTAGTTGCGGAACACCCGCTCAACATCGAACTGGTTTAAGGATTGAATATGAGTATCAGTGTGCACGTTATATCCGCCTATAGTTTTTACTTGCTTTACTATATGTTTGTGACCGATCAAAAATATTTTTTCCACTACACTCGAGGAATGACTGTGTAAAATAAATATTTACTTAAAGACTAAGTAAATTTTTATGAGAAATAAAATTTAGTGCACATTATCTGTATTTAACTTTAATTTTATATAAACATATTAAACAAAAAAGTCTTAAAAGTAGCTTTATTACTTACTTATTGTGTATAATGTCTTTACTCCTTAAAATAAAATTTCTGCAAAAAATAAATACTTTAGCACTAACCACTTCAACCATTTAGTTAATGTATCTACAAAGTAAGGCGTCCAACAAAAACTGATTTCTAAATTAGGGGTTTCAATTTAATATTGAATTATTGAATTACAATTTAAATTGTAAAAATTTTAGCAAGAGCCAACTGCCTTATATGATATTTGAATATGTTTAGCATTTATTTTCAGCAACAACATGTTTTTAAGTTTTACAACTAAAAATGGTAGATAATTAAGTGCAACACAAATTAATTAATTTTCTAAAAGTAATAAAAAAAAACTATTTGAAATGGCTTTAGCCATAAGTTAAGCATTAAGTAAACCATAACAAAAATACAAAAATTTTTAAAAAATTGCAATAATTTTTTTAAACAAACATTTATCTTTTCAGATTATATTCTCAGATGAATGTACTGAAGCTGAGGGGCGTACTTGGCACATGAAACATTTTGCTTGTTTCGAATGTGATCTTCAGTTGGGCGGTCAAAGGTATATAATGCGCGAAGGCAAACCTTATTGCTTGAGTTGTTTCGACACAATGTTTGCCGAATATTGTGACTATTGTGGCGATGCTATAGGCGTGGATCAAGGCCAAATGTCTCATGATGGTCAACATTGGCATGCAACCGATCAATGTTTTTCGTGCTGTACTTGTCGTTGCTCACTGTTGGGTAGACCTTTCTTACCTCGTCGTGGCACTATTTACTGTTCAATAGCATGCAGTAAAGGCGAACCACCAACACCTTCGGATACCAGTTCTGGACCTCAGCTAAGACCAACACATCGTGCCAGCACTACAAGTCAAATAGCCCGTTCACCAAGACCAGGCAAAGCAACAAATAACAAAGATCGTCATGGTCACAAAAGTTCAGGCAGTGCTGGAGATTTGCTAGAAAGACAAGAACGTCAAAGAAGAGAAGATTTGGGTCGTTTAATGTTGGCCCGTAATCTCGACAATGTGGTTGCCCCGGGAATACCACGACCAGCCCATCCACCTCCTATAGATTTAACCGAATTGGGCATTAGCCTAGACAATATTTGTTCTGGAGATAAAACAATATTTGGGGATCCCAATATCACAGCCTCACTACCCGATATGCTGGTATCCAAAGCTGAAGATTCTCATAGTTATCAAAGTATAGATAAAATTAATATTAACTCTCCCAGCAACTCGGACATGACTGAAAGTACCCAAGAGATAACAAATGAATTGGAGCTGGACCAGGAAAACGATAATGAGGGTCACGATGAATTGCCACATGATAACTATGAACGCATCAAAAACGATGTCGACGATGATGAAGACGACGATGATGAGGAGGGTGAAGATGAGGAAAACAATCGTCATCCCACCAAAGAAGTAAGATTTCACAGTATTCACGATACCATGTCACGTTCCAAAAGTTATACAGACAATTCGAATGCACGTCGTCGACGACGCAAACGCAATCAGTCACGCAGCAATTCGGAAATGCAAATCAATCAAACCAATCTAAGACTGCACAATGCTCAAACTCAAGCCGGTTCAAGTGCTGTGAAAAATTTGGACAATTGTGATGCGGCCAGCATTTGCTCTACGTGTTCGTCCAGTTCATCGAGTGATATGGATGATTATGTCTATCGTCTGCCAGCACGCAAACATTATGGTGGAGTGCGTGTTTCTTATGTTCCCAACGATGCCATTGCGTATGAGAAAAAACTTAAGAAACAAGCAATGATGGAACAAGCCAACAATGCCATGAATAGCTATGGTACCGGTCAATCAATGCTAAATAGTAATCATTCATCATCGGTGGCAGCTTCTTCTATAGCGGCCAATTCAGCTTCAACAACAACCACAACATCAGCAATTGCTGGTGATGGCAAGAATTGTACAATTTCATGACAACCTCCAATATTGCCACCACCACCGCTCAATTTGAGTAGTTATTATATACTAGACACCATAATGGAAGAGGACAGATATGTGGCCATAGAAAAGAAACCCGGTTGTTTTAGACGTTTTTGGAATCTCTTTAGTTCGGGCAGAAATAAACAGACAAATAAATATTTGCAAAATGTTTAGGGATTTAAAAAAGGTGTAGAAGATATGAAAGTTTTGAAAGTTGTACTGCACAAACCAGGAAAATTCAATTTAATCTTAAATTTAGTTTTAAACTAAAGTTATTTTTGATTATAATATAAATTGCATTTTATAGTAACGAGAAAATTAGGGTTTTACGGAAATTCTGTTTTATTTTACGAACATTTCCTCTAAAACATAAAACTTTTATAAATAAGGAATACTTTATAAAATATGTTTATGGCAATTTTAATAATCCGAGAAAACTTGTTCCAGAATTTTCGACATCTAGCTATATAAAGGTTCTGTTGTTTAATGATTAGAACAAACTTCAAATATTTTGTGAGTTAAACTATTTCATATCATCTTTGAAACAATATTTACTCCATTAACCGTTAAAGTCCTGCCAATATATTAAGACAAAACTATTTATAAAAAGAAATTGTAAAAATAAATTTGTAAATATTGACAAATATATTATTGTGAAACACATATGAAAAGAAACTTCCATATCGCATTTAACTGTAAAACTTAATTATTTTTAATTTTATCTATAAAAATACTTTACAAAATAAAAAACCCCCAAGAAAACTACAAAATTATATTATGAAACTTGTACAAAAATATTGGTAAAATTACTTAAAAAATTTA
Source organism: Lucilia sericata (assembly GCF_015586225.1). Lineage (NCBI taxonomy): Eukaryota > Metazoa > Arthropoda > Insecta > Diptera > Calliphoridae > Lucilia > Lucilia sericata. Next base: position 2,477,955 of record NW_023994043.1, read on the forward strand.
TAATTAAACAAAAATTAATAACCACACGATTTAATAATGTTTTGACTAGACAGTAGCAGAACTAATATCGTAATAATTATACAATATTTAACAGCAAAACAATTTTAAACAAAGAAATTTCTGAAACAACGATGAACAATAATAATAATCAAAACTATTAAATAAATTTGCAAAACTACAAAAAAAAACCCCTTAAATAATACAATAGAAAGTTGAGACAACGAAATTTTATTTCTTGTGGCCATAAATGAAAAGATATAAAAAACGAAAGTTCTTTTATGCCAAAAAATAAAATTGAAAACAATAACCCGGCTTCCAAAGTTGAAAAATCGAAACAATAAAGAAATTAATGGTTTCTTTTTAAAGAAATTATATTTAAGTTTTTATTTTATCGTTAAATTTTTGTTTATTCCATGTATCTTGTAAATTAATCTTTATCTTTGATAATGTGCAAATTTGTTCTTTTTTTTGTTAAAAAGTTGTTTTTATGTAATTTTCTACTTTATTGACATCATATCTTAACAAAATGGTCGACATTATCAACATTCACATCCGTATTTTTGTTTAAACATTATAAATAATATTTTATTAGTTCTTCCATATTGTGATGAAAACAAAATATACTTTCCATTTCGTAAAAGTGAAATTATTCAAAGCGCACATGCATTAACACATTCAGATAATTATACCTTCTGCCCCATTCTATAATAAACAGTAAAAGTAATTGGTTAAAAGCTAATACAAATAATAATCCATATCTTCTCTAACATAACCATATCAGCAGTATCATGTTAAACCTTTTTAAAGAATGTGCTCTCTATGTGCCGATCACAGATTCCTTTGAAGAAACACATATTACAAATTTTTATACTATTTTTTTAATTTTAATGTTTTATTTTTTGCAATCTAAAAGCTAATGTTGTATTATTATTATAATTATTCTTTTTTTCAATCTTTGAACTCTATACATATGATTAAATCAATATTTTAAGTTTACGTATCATTAATCATATATAACTCACTTATTTACAACATGTATATTTTATGAATAATTAATTATAGTTCTATAGACTTACACATTATTAATTTAAGGTGAAAATATATAAGATGATATATGAAAATCAAAAGAACTAAAATCAATCCAATAAAATGTAATAAAAACTAAATATGTTATAAACTGTGATTATTTGTGTTTTATTTTGGAAATTTTTTACGATAGCCTTGAGAGATACAAGACTGTAAGATTTTAATGGTTGAAGTCTAGAAATTTTGTTTTCGGATGCTTCTCCCGTCTATATCGAGGACGTAGATTTCAATCTATCTATCGGATGGAAACCATGAAACCAAGATCATAGGAGAAAATTCTCAAGCCAGTAACTGTGACAGTTTTTGAATCGTAGACTCAGTGTAGACTGATATTCGAAGGACAGTGTTTGCAGCAGTGTTTGTTGGTATTCTAATTCGAAAGGTCTGTTGCCTTAGATTCAGTTTATCTACTTTCACAATAAGATCATATTCAAACTCTTCAGCCAATTTAGCAGAAACAAAATTTAATGTAAGTGTCAAGTGGATGTATATATTGCCATTCCTCCAGACTATCATAGGGCGTTGAGGTTCATAGCGCCTGTACTAGAAAGACGAGCCAGTCTTTGTAGCTTACATAAAATGGACATACATATGTGATTTGGTTTCTGTGACCTTCCTCCAAACTAGAGAACCATAGATCAGAATAGGTATCTCTCCGAATATTTTCTGGAATTAATAGAAACCGCATAGGGCCTTAGTCATTTCATTATTATTTATCCTAAGGTATTTCCAAACTCCAAAACTGTACCATGAATTCCAGGTGGTAAAAAGCTCCAACTCAGACTTTGTGGAGGTAACCACTAGACCGTTTTTCTTGGTCCATAATAATACAATGAAATCACTTATCGTTTTTCTTTTTATAGGGAGCACTATATCATGAACATATGCCACTATAGTAGAACCCATAAGGTTCCATAATAGCTTGTTGCTTTTTGTAAACTGTCTCAGAGCCTCGACTATGGAAATATATACGTATTTACGCAGTTTCCGGTCCCATGTCGAATTTTTGGAAACATTTTCTATGAAGTACATATAAATTGGGCTCTCGATTACCACCTGAGGCACTAGTAAAAGAGCGCACAACAGGCCCGATAGAGTCCTAAGCGTATTCCTTCGGATTTGATGTATATACATCCTTCTTTCGAACTAACTTACTAATACTGCAACTGAAATCCGTAGTTAACCAACCGAGAGCCGTACTAAGAAATCTCATATAGCCGATCTTATCAATTGAAAACCATAGTCATTATTTCCCCTAAGTAGACAGTTAGCAGATACAGAGCAGTTGTATTTATCTCACCGGAATATACTCCCTAGAGATCTGAAAGATTTATCTTATCGGACTGCATTATAACTTTTGTCGTAATTATTCTTTAGCCGACCAGAAGCCGAAGCGTTAATCTCGTTCTACCAGTAAAGAACGTGACTTTATTTAAAGTTTAAAAGAAACATTCCAAAATAAAAATTAATAATAAAGAAGCTTATAAAATAACAATTAATTTACATATTTCGTCCATTGTTTCACAGATTATAAAATGTAAATTTTTATTCTTACCTTATGTCGTCATTTATGGTATAAACATAAAAACGATTAGCTTAACAATAGATCTTAATTATTTATTAATAAATTCTAGGGATTTATTTAATCTTCTAAACAATCAAAGTTAAGGTCACTTTAGCCAAATAAATATATGGTATTTATCATAAAATATTGGGTTGCCTATCGCAAAATTAATATTAGTAAATAAAACGCGACTCTGATTATTCAGTAACGTTCATCATATACAATTAAGGAAATTCACTTTTAGAAAATTATCTCACGAATTCCTTTCAGCAGATGCCAGTTTGAGAGGCCATTTGAAATATGTAAATGTTGTGGAGGAAGAAAATATTACTGGTGTTACAATTATTAATCTCGTTGTTTTAATTCAAGATTTAAAAATAATTAAAACAAACAAAATCAAAATTAGCTTAACATATTTAAATTATTTACTAATAGAAATATCAAGCTAGACTCAACTTGATCACCAGGTAGAACAACCAAGTTAAATATTAATGGATTTTTGTCGACGACGATAATCAAGTGTGTGGAAGTAAATTGATTCTTAATTTATACACAAATATTTAAAAAAAAAGTTAAAAGAATAGTCAAATGTCTGGTCATCTTTTGTTGGTTAGAAAATAAACAATTTACTAGTATGACATAAGCCACAAGAATTAAGAATAAGTTTTATTTAAAATACAAAACGTTTTATTTTGTTACTTTAAAAATATACAGATTTTTTTAATTATACTAAAGATTATGCTTATGTTGTTGAGTAATAGACAAAATGCTTTAGGGCAAATGCTTCATTAAAAAGACAAAACAAATAACTTTAATAAAGAAGAAAATAACATGCGTTTAAATATTTCTTTTACAGTCGCAAAATTCTATTCAACCATTCATGTGTGTTTATTATTCGAAAAAAATATGTTTTCCCATTTTAATACTCTACACCATGGGAAGGGTACTATGCGTTTATGATAATGGTTGCATGACTCGAGATCATTCCCTGACACCTTGAAACAAATAATTATTATTATTGCTAGTATTTCAAATCGTGTTGCGAGGTTTTCAACATTATTTAAAAGTTTAAAATGACTTTTGAATGTTGAGTCTATACTGGTCCTAGCTTGTGGGTTGAGGTTCCAATGCAAGTCGAAAATATTTAGTATTATCAGAAAGTGCGAATGTTACACCATTTAATACAAATTTTTCTATATAATTCATATGGGGGTTCCAAGCCACCCCCTGATGAAAATTGGAAGCTTTTAACCCTAATAGTTTCCAAGATAAACAAATTTGTGTATTTAATTAAGGAGGTGCCACGCCCCTGCTGCTAGTCCGCCCACTTTTTATCCTAACTAATCACATTGAGACTTATGTGGCTACGACCACAAGTTCACTGCGGGCGAACAGTGAATTAGAATCGAAGAGACTCCGTTCAGATGTAGTATTTTATAGTATTAGATCCAGCCTGTACCCGAGAGAAATCTCTGGATATCATTAAGCTTAGACCCAGATATATCACCAAGGTTGGTTATGAAGTAACTGCCAAGAAAGCAGTTTCACTTAGTGGCTAGAGCAGGGTATTTACAGAGAAGATGAAAGACCGTTTCTTCCTTACCCCTGTCTTTGTAACTGCGATAGAACTCATTAAAGGGGAGCCTTGCATGTGTGCCCAGTATCCAGTGTCCTATTATTACTGCTATCAACCTCGATATATTCCGCCTATTTCGGCCTATAAGGTATCTTGTGCGTTTTTCAGAGCATATTAGTTTCTGTCATCTGAATGTTCATTTAGTCGCTTTGTGCAGGCACCCAAACTATGGCAATATTACACTGGAGACTCAGTTTTTAGAGGTCCTTCTTGCATTGTTTAACTAATAAGGCAGTGGTAGAAAATGAGTTTAGTGAGAGTAGCACCGCTTGCCTAACGGCAAAAATGTCTATGTCATATAATACTCTACATGCTGACTTTATCGCAAATATTTCAGCCTGAAAGACACCACAGTTGTAGGGAAGACGGTAAGAAAACCTAAACCCAACTTCTTCACCGAAGACACCAGAATCAGCGCCGCAGTTCATTTAAAAGAATCTTATGAGTAATAGCATCAATTATGCTTTGCTTAGGTTTACACCCAGCCCACGGTAGAAGTTAAGGCACAGATTTCAAAACCTCTATTACTGTACATCATCTGCATATACCACCGTTTTGCAGCACGTTTCGTCCATAGTCTTTAGCTAAGTGTTAATGTTAAGATTCCACAGTAATGGCGATAATACTCCTTCTTTTAGAGTGCTTTTAGTCGTTACTTTAGAAATATTTGAGGCCCCTTAACTGAATTCGATGTGTCTTTAATTTAGGAGTTTACCTACCAGTCATCTTCAGTTGTTCTAATGAGTCAAATGACTATTCTGATTTGACGTTGTCTTGGAAAGCCGCCAATATACTTTATGGATTTTTCTATTATACTCACTATTGAATTTTTCTGTGGATTTACCCTTCTTTGAGCCTTCGATAAAAGATGAAAGATGACAGTTTTATAGGACTGAAGTCCTTGGTCTACGTGTGAGATCCTTTATACCCTTTAGGGATAAAACTAATCTTATATGCTGTTTATTTATTAGGAATATGTGACAGTTTCAGGCAGGCTCTGAATATATTTAAAAGCCAGGACATTAAAACTTCAATATTCTCCTGGAGACATTTGGGGATAACACCGTTGGGTCCCAGTGATTAAAATAGATTGAAGTTTTTTATGGCCCACTGTACACAATGTTTTGTAATTGAAAAAAAAGCGACAACAACATTAGCAACAGCTTCCCTACATTGATTTCACATCTAGAGTGTTTCCGAAGAATTTTATGCACTGCTGCAGAATTTTCTCCATGACGGTCTTTTGGCATTCCTAATCAAGTTTATTAAATCATTGATTGAGGATCTATATGCGGCTCAATTGCCATTAATTTTGGCTTTATTATTAATTAATTTCCTGCACTCAGTTTTTTGCAATATTAGCATTTGTCTTAGCTTTGCATTTCCTACAGGATTTTTCTTATGCTTCAGCTAGGGAATCATATAGTAACTGTACCAGGGAGTCTAGCGTAGACTTATTGCCTATTGAGGCCACTTACCAGCACATTCGTAAAGATGACCCAATTAGTTTTCATTCTTTTGATATAAATTCGTAAAGATGACCCAATTAGTTTTCATTCTATTGATATAAATTTTCAGAATTTACATCAAACCAAAATTCAAAGTCAATGTATTGATGGTTAGAAAAGGAACAGTATGTCGACACTTTCCAGTTACTGATTAAATTAGAATACCTGTTGTTAATGAGTGTAAGATCAAGAACGCTGACGTTGACGTCTTCTGGATCGTCGTCATCGGTTTCAGAATGTCGTCCTCATTTATCTTGTCAAGGAAGTCACTCGCCAAGCTGGAAACCAATTGAGTGTCTTCACTGACAGATGAATGAGCAGCTTCGTCCTCACACCTCGCTTGGTCAATACTCTCTAGATTTGGGGGCTTCTCTTTGTAAAGATAGCTCCAAATCCATAGAATACCATCCCCTGTGTCTTCTACAGTAATGGCAGAGAGTCACTGTTAATTTTAACAGTTGCCTTGCTAGAACCATCCAGTCTCAGTAGCGTTTGCAACATTCGAGTCCTGTGTGTGTGTATCTGGGGAAAGAAGTATGGCTTCGAGTTTCGCGCTGACCAAACTTCACCGAACGCCCCAATTTGAGGAAGCAGACGCTAGTATACAGGGATGGGTGGTACTTGATTGTACTCAGTTTAGACTGAGTATGGGAAGTCCTACAGGTTATGGAGTCCGTCACAACTGCCAGTATGACTTTGAACGCCATAGTACTTAGTACCATTTACAAGGATTTATCAATATATAATATTTGTGAAAAATTTTATAGCTTTTCCCATTTAGAACCAAGCTTTAAACAAACTGACTGAATGTTTCGATCGGTTATAATTTTGTGGGTCAATTGATCCTTATATTAATTATACTCGAAGCTGGTGTAGGGTATGGTAAGATTGAGGTGCCTTTCTACTTGTTGTTTTAATATTTTTACACCTAAATAAACTGTCAATAAAATGCATTTACTCCGTGATGAACAACCAGCTTAGCTTAATTCAGTTCGGTGGAGTTTAACAATCAGTTAGGCAACCATACAGGAATTGTGTATGCGAGTTTGTGTGTTTAAGAGTTTTTATCCCAAAAAAAGTTTATTCAACCGTCATAAAATTAAAAGAAGAAAAAAAGCAAGAACTTGAATAAAAGATTTCTATACTTTATCAGTCTTTAGCCAGTTGAGTTCACAAATACTCACTTATAAACTCCTACATAAATTTATTATGTATGTATGTGTTTACATAGACACATACGCACACACATGCTCACATATTTACTCATACACTTGGACTAAATATCCTTGCATTCTGTTTGCCAATATTTAGTTTTTATTATTTTTATTTCAAAAACATATAAATAGTGGTTCACAACTTTTAAAACTGGAGAATTATTTCTTAGCTTTTGAAAACTTCATGTCAAGTGACCCAAGTTTTTAAACCGATGTCTTCCGATCGGTATGATATTTGAAACAATGTTAATCCTATTGAATAGTTGTTTATACATGTTCGGCAAAGTTGTTGACCGATCTTATTGAAAAATTGTGTCTAAATTGCCACCCTATATCGGTTTCAAAAGTTGGATCACTTGACATGAAATCCCCTTTATATATTTTAACTGAAAAAAGATAATCCCATGTTTCCATAATCTATCCTGAAATCATGAAAGATTTTCAATCAGCACACAGTTTAAGAATTACTGCCATCGAATGTTTAAATTCCTATATGTATTTAGATTCCTACTGTGTATTTGGTAGTAAATTTTCTTCGTAAATAATGTTAAAAAAAGACTTGCAAATTTTATTTTGCTATTAAATCTTTTCCCCCATTATTATTTCTTTGCTCGTACCATATACACAACTCACACATTTTTCAAACAATGTAAAGTAAAAGTAACATTTTATTTTATAGTCAGACGAACTTTTTTTCCTTTTTTGCTGGCATTTTATACATATTTCGTTTTGGGTGAATTTTTATGACATTTTAAGTAGTCGTAAACTGAAACACTTGATGAGACATTAATCGACGTTTATTTTATAATATTACCCATACAATCACATACAATAACCCACATTCAGACACATGCAATTTTAATGCGGCAAAAGTTAAAATGGCTGATTTTCCTTTTCCTTTAGACTCATGTGTTTAAAAGTAAATAAAATGTCCGTTTGTATGTGTGAACATGTTTGAAAGAGTTTCATATAATTTTTCAAAATCTTCAACAGATGGCACGAATTTTGTTTTCAATCAGTTTTATATTTGCCAATTTTATAGACGTAAAAACACTTTGCTGAACAAAATACTAAGTACTTACTCCTTTGTAGCCCAAAAGAATTTATTTCAGTTGGAATTTATTGTGACACTGTACGTAAACACGTACTATCAGTTATATATACATATGTATGTATATAGTATACACATACATATGTATGTGATATAGTACCATCTAGGGAGAACCTTCAATGAAATTACCAAGAGCTTTGATATATTGCGTTTTCATTCACAACGTAAGTTATTTGAGCCTCAAAAACGGACCGATCGTCACAAAGCTAGCTGGAGAAATATACCTTTATATATACATATATTTTGTACTTTTGGCAAAGTACACATGAGTCAAATTTAATAAAGATATCGTGAAAATTTCAACATAGCCTTTTTTTAAGTTTTACATGAATAGTAGGTTGATCGATTATTCAAAATTTTTCTAAAAAGCATCAAAAAATTACTTGCTGCTAATTTGAAAATTCAGAAAAATTTTTTACAAAAAGTACTTAAGATGGTCAACCGAAAATTATGAACAAGTTTTCAGAATGAACTATGTAAAAGCAGTAAGAAAATCCGGGGTTTTAACCGGTTAATAAAAATGATCAATGAATAACATGCCTTAATTGACTTAGATATTACAAATAATTGTCGTCCTTTCCCAATCAGATACAACCTTTTCACGTCGACACAGAGACAGTTTTATTTGAGGTTTTCCGAGTTGTAGAAAGATTCCTCGAATTTAAACAGTATACTATGGTAGACTTCTTAGAATGTGCCCTCAATAACGTTCATAAATATGTACTTCTGCAAGTCTTGGCAACAGTGTCAAGTCCAATCAAGTGGAACGAGGTACACCGCAGGATGGCGTAAGCTCTCCACTACTTTGGCTTATCGTTGTTAACTTTATTCTTATTGAACTGTATAACAGAGGGATAAAAGTTGTGGGTTATGTAGACGATGTTGTGATACTGTATCAAGAATATTTCCAGACGTGATTCGTGATATTATGCCCAACGCCCTGGAGCTATTCAATAAATGGACCACAGACAGTGACTTAGGAGTAAATCCCAGCAAGACAGAACTGGTACTTATCACAACAAAAACCAAGATTCCAGAGCCCTTTAGCTATTCAATAAATGGACCACAGACAGTGGCTTAGGAGTAAATCCAAGCAAGACAGAACTGGTACTTATCACAAAAAAATCCAAGATTCCAAGCATAAACTTTCTGCGGTTAAATAACTGCCAAATATCTAGAAATTTTCGTAAAATCTTTGAAACTTTATCCTTGTTTGGGACCCTGCGCATACGGACTATTAAGAAAATGAACAGGGAGATGTTCTAAACAAAATAGGTTCTGCTCTGGATACCTCCAACGTCGTTTCTGTAGCAATTCTGTTAGGTTTTATCAAAAGCAGTCTCCTGTTCAATGAGAAACGCACAAGAAACCTTAGAACCCGAAACTGTAAATGCTCTGCTCAGCTGCTAAGAGAAACGGTATCCTTGGCAGTTACTTCATATCCAGTCTTGGTGAGATATGGCTATAAACTTAAAGGCATGCTGGGATTTCTTACGGCTGCAGGCTGGATCCAATACTATACAATACTACATCTGAGGAGTGAAGTGATCCTGTCAAAACGGAGTCCCTTCGACTCTACTTGACTGTTCGCGCGCAGTGAACTACCACAATAACCAACCATACCAAAGTATATCCAGCACTTAGACGTGAGTTTTCCAAGTAGGTAAATAGTCAAGACCCAGATAATTCAAAAAGATTAAATACGTAGAAGTTAACAAGGAATCAAACAAGTTGACTTCTTCACTTTGGACATATTTACAGCAAATCCCGTTCTGGCTAACTCATCTGCTTGCCCATACCACTGTATTCTCTCTAAACAGGAATCCTAACTGAAGTAATATCAGAAATAGGGTTTGTGTCTTTGTGTTTCTAACCTAGTAAATTGTTTATACAAGTACTATAATAAATGGTGGAGGATTTGGAAATTCCATTGAAAGGTACAACTTAAGTAGTGACCAATATGTATATAATAAAGAAAATAAATACATATGTTCAATTCACAATCGATGTTGTAGCGTTGTATACGTTGTATGTCAGCAGCTGCTACAATAGTCATAACAATGTTGTTGGTATTTTCTATGCAAAAGCACTATACAACTCCTACGACAATTTTTCATATGTTTTTCGAATGTTGTAAGAAAGTTTAGTGTTGCCAATTGTTTATTTCGACATATAAACAAAAAATTTAAACGATTTTAGTATAAAAAACGATAAAGTGGTAACACTGAAATCAAAAACAAACAGCTGTTTACCAAAACAAAAAAACTAAAATTTTATTAAAAACTGTTTATTTATTAGTTTAAAATGTGGAATAAAGAATATAAAAGCATTGAAAATTCAAAGAAATTAATTTGGTTTATTTCGCATGTTTAATTAATTTAATATTTTTTTGACTTTTTTATCTTTTGACATTGTTATGTATATTTGTTTTGATTGTTTTTTTTTTCATTGAAAACATAAACTTATGACTTGCTGCAAAGATCTGTTCACAATCACTGTTACAACACTTTAGTAGGTACAATATACAACTTGATTGTGAATTGAACAATAGTATTTAAAAGTCCTTTCTCGTAGGTTTATTATACTGTTTATAAATTGAAATATGAGTATGTACATATGCGTAGTTGGACGACGTTATTATTTTCCAAAAATTTAAATCAATAACCTTGCAATAAAGATTAATTTTACAAAAAGAAAATGTACTTAATTTACAATAAATTGAAAACATATGTTTCCAAAATTGAATCTCAGAAAAGTAAAAAACTTAAACACGCAAACCTTTGCTATTTTTTGACATTTAGAATTACATCACGTACGTTAAACATACAACCTACATGGTCTGATACTGTATCGTTCAAAAAAACAGGAGATATAAACATAAATAGTTTACTTTGCAAAGCATACGGAAGTATTTTATAGCACACATCCTTCACCATCCTCCCTTAACAAATGAAAGTCCCAAGAGATGGCTCATCATACTTATTGTTATAGACCATCATCATCATTATCATGAGCAAACCTCGTCACAGTCAACACCATCACTCTCTTGAATGGTTCATCTTTGTGGCGAGTAAATACAATTTCCGCATGTTTTCCACCTTTTTATATGCCATTTTTTATTTTTTTCTATATTTCAGTCCTTCCTTAAGGATACTTTTTATTTTGCCATAGAATCTCAACCACAAACATAACATTTCGTTTATTTTACTGCATTCTGCCTAATAAAATATTTAGTTGCTCTCATTGACATGTTTTCTATGCTTCCGTCTTTTGCTTCTTCTCGTGCTGCTGCTATTGCTGCTCCTAGAATATATTTTGTCTTCTACATAAACTGTATCCTTTTATTCCATCATCATCATTATTAACGTGTAGTGAATTTATCATACTCAGTATGAAGAATACAAGACAACAAACATATGGACATACATAAATATATTTTTTCTTCCTCAATGTGGTTTATTTTATATGAATCTTTCAACGTTTTGTCCCGCAGACATTGTGAAGAATGATGTTTGATGTTTCTTCTGGTTGGCAATAAAACATGTCAATATAAATATTTCGTCTGTTCATGCCACATCAACACTTTATCCTTTTGGTGGCTGTGTTGACATTAATAATTTAAAGTGTTGCATGGTAACGAAAGTTCAGCCATTGTTCATTATATTTTGAGGATGAATTACAAAACTTCAAAAGTTGCATGATGGTTTTGGTGGTTATATGTGATTAATAATGTAAACAGCAGGCAAAAGTTTATTGGAAATTCCTTCTAAACTTAATTTTCATGTTTATAATTTTATGAATTCATGAAATTTTGAAAATAAAATATTTAAAGTTATTTATATTAGTAGATGGTTTCGTTATTATGAAATATGTATTAAGTAATTAAACCATTTCATGATATTTAAAATGTATTTTTTCTATTTCCAACTTTAAATAAAGATAAGATATGTATAACTATTTTGATATGTTTAAAAAAAGGAATTCTTAAAACTCCTTTAACCTTAAATTAACAAATTATTTTAAGATTGTCGATTCATTAAACATTGAATCGGCAAGGTTTTGACCTTCAGTCGAATTTTGCCTTTGGATATTACAAAATTCGTTGACGATTTCGTATTTAATCGTATAGTGATCCTGTCCGTTCTATTTCTCAGTTTAGAATCGATAATAAATGTTAATGTCTCTACTTCTAGATAGAAATACACAAAGAATAGGATCATTCCCTAGACAGATGTAGAGCTAATAACTACATATATTTCTAGACAGATATAGATCCTCCTAGAAATAGAGTCAGGTACTGGCTCTATTTCCAGACAGATATAGAGAACTCTTTGCTTTCTATGTGGATAAAAAACAGTTTCTAGCGCGCGATCAAAAAATGTGCAAAAAACGGCAAAATTCTAAATAAAGTATCTAATTAAATGTAAGTCAAACGGTATTAGTAGTTATTGAAAAATATGTTATGTAAGTACAAGTCATTACTGAGTTTATACTGGGTATTTCTAGACAGATATAGATCCAATAAGTGGCGCAATTTCCAAAGCGCTTAACTATAACTGCCTCCTTCACTTCGCAGGGCACGCCAATTACATCAACCAAAAGGTTGGCTGGCTATTCTTGGGGTTTGGATAATATATAATAGACGATTATAGCGACATATAAGACCGCTATCTTCTCAATTATGCCGCCCCAATATTTATCTATTTCCTCAGTAATACCCAATGGCGAGGTTTTCAAACGGAATAATGCACTCCGAATACCAACCAACATTATGTGTTGTTGACTAGACAGTTCTTGTCATCTGCCTAGTCACCTCAACCATGAGATTATAATGAAAGATCGCCCTCTCAGGCACACCCGGATGGACTTTCGACACTTTCGCAACGATATCCAAGACGTACACCCCTTGGATTGTGAGAGATAATTACCTAGGCATCCGAGAATTATCTTGGCACAATTGGTGCAGTTTCCTCAACTGTTACCGTGAATTATGAATTATTCTTGGCTCTTTGAAGCGTTGCCCTGCTAGTCATCAAAGTCCTCACGATATTGTAAATTTATGCAATTGTCCCACTAGGTTTACAAATTTGCGCACTGAGGTGAATCAGTTTCTCCAGCTCCCCCTTCCACCTAATGAAACTAACTGAAATAATTAAGTTTCTATTAATTTCAATTTCAGAAAAGAACTATCGGCCTATTTCCAAATAAGTAGATATAGATCCAGTAACTGGTTCAATTTCAGGTAATTGGCTCAATTTCTGGAAAATATTTTTTTGTTTATGTTAAAAAAAGTAATAAGTCAATATGTCAAGTCTGAAAAGTAAGGTCTTACATTATATATTATTTTAAATCATTACTATTATTTGTAAATCATTACTATACTCCATCTAAGTAATGCAGGCGGTATGTAGTAGTTAATGAAAAGTGAGTTGTTGAATAAGTACAAGTCATTAACATGTTTTTGCTGGATATTCAATTAAATCAATATTTTGTGCCAACAACAATTTATCTTACGCATATACCTAGGTCATATAATATGGAACCAGAATATGCACGAATACATACATATACATACAATATAGAATCAAAAGTTTCATAAGATCAAAGAAGCATTCTGTTACTAAAGTTAAAAATTGTATTGCAGTTAGATTAGGTTGAAAAGAGGATGTACACTGCATCAAATCCGAAGAAATACACCTCGGCCACTATCGGGCTGTTGTGCGCTCCTTTTCATAGTAGAAAAAGGTAGAAAAAAGTTTGTTGGTAAAAAAGAAAAAAAAAATAGTTTTCACTGAATGTATTATCTTTCAATGTTCAGAAAATTAGTTTCCTGCACGTAATTCCTAAGAATTTTTTGTGTGGAATGTTATATCCGGAATAATATCACACCCAAGTGTTCCAAAGTTTCACTAGGGAATGTTATATCCGGAATAATATCACTCCCAAGATGGCAAAAAAGTGCTCCAAAGTTTCACTGAACTCTCCACGTTCTCTACATTCGTCTGAATCCGGGCATCTAATTTTGTATAGCTGTGACCATAATCTTGTATGTCTACTCAGAATACGTACCATCATACTAACCTCAGATTTGCTTATTTTGAGGAGATTTCTCGTATTGCTCTCATTAGGGTCATCACATAGGATATTTGTGTTTTTACCCACAGTTTCATGGTATTGCCTTTAAAGCTAATACATTCGCCCTTTTGTTGCCGACTACTCCCGAGTAGTCCGATGAGGTTTGACACAGTAAAATATAACATCTCTACTTGTTTCTTCATAGAAGTGATAGACCTTATAGCTGATTCTAAAGAATGTCTTTCCCCTCTAATAAATACTTTTGAACATTTTATTAAACGCTATAAATCTTTTACGAAAATTAAATTCAATTTTTATTTGGTTTTAAAATAAATTATTTACTGCTATTTTAAATTTATGTAAAAACAAATATTTTTAATGAAAATTCATAATTTATTGTATTTTTTTTTTTTAGCGGAGATGAAAACAATTTTGCTTGTCAACGCTGGGAATTGCTTGGTGCTTAGAATGTTAATATTTATTTTATATTAAAATTGTGTTAACAATTTATTTCTAAAACGTCATCTAACTTCAAGTCGTACAAGCCAATGTTGAACTTGTAATCATCAGACATAAACACACAGTCACTCTGGTAGAGACTTCCTAAAGTGGCAATAAGAACCAGCCTAAATTGAACTGTCAAACTTTGTCAATTTATTGGTTTTTGCTTAACACAACCAGCAGCGATCAAATAAAAATAAAAAAAGTTTTGTTATTTTTTTTTTTTTATTTAACAAATTCATTTTTCACTTTCCACGCATGGTAGACGCGTGTATTCAAACTTTTGTTTTATTCGAACATAAAAGTACAAAAGTTGCTAAAGTACTTTCGATGCTACTGCGTCAGCAGGAGTGAGTGAGTGGTAGACTGGAACATACCACGACAATTGCCTTTAGCGCAGATTAAGTGGTAACAATGAAGCTAGACAATAAAAACCGCTAAAAAGGAATGAAAAAAAAAAAACAATAAAAACAGCAAAATACTCGTAATACTCTAAAACACATTAAGTTGTTGTTGTTGTTGTTCATAGAATTCCGGAAAAGCGGATTTGAAATATTCACTTTATTCCATTACTTTCAAGGATTGCATGTTGGTATGTACATATTCATATATTTGTTTGTGTACAAGTGTAAGTGTATGAATGCATAGAACTCTATTTTGCCAGTTGGCACGGAAATTGAACATATTCCCTCTATACGAATGTCTATGTGTATGTTCTTTTTTTTCGGCGGCAACGGAAATAGTTTTGATTTTAATGGCGGCAATTTGAGCTTAAAACAAGTGTTAATGTGCGAGATTTTTTAACAATTTAATTTCCATAAAGAACTTAACAGGATCCATTATTATTGTATTCAAAAGGAAACAATTAAATGAATTTAAATACTATAGTTACAAAGAGTCTGTACAGAGCACAGTACATATATCTAAATTTTATTGTTATTTTAGTAATTTGCTGAGTATCTTGCGGTGTCCACTGATATGATTGCATTAAAAATTCAATTCAATTAAAAGCAGATTACAGCAGGCTCACAGAGGAAGGTGAAAATTAAATGCTAAATAAGATAACAAAATTAAAAATTTAAAGGACTAACCCAATCGGAGAAATATAATTCAAATATCTGATTTTATTAGCCATCAAAGTATCCGCGGAACAGATTCAGTATCAACGAATATTAGGCGGAAATATCCTTATACCTACTGATAGTAATGCAGCCATCAGATCCCTTGAGATCTTTCAAAATTTTTGAAGAATGTGGAATGTCTCTTGATGAGATATGGAGACATTTATTGGTTACCCTTTCATCGGTACATACATATGTATATGACAACCTTATAGCGGATACCTTGGCTAAGGCGGCCACCACTTTGAATTCTAGCGAAATTCACCCTCAAACAAAAGCTCCAATTAATTACAAATTAATTACAAAGAAAAAGGACATGTTCACCGTTAAACCTTAACAAACTCCCCCTTAGAAACCACATGGCGTTTATAAATAATCATTGAAGAGTGGGTAAACACTCCAAAAGATTAGAACTTCCTTACAATAATCTCTGCAGAAGTTGAACTATGAAGAAGATGAAACTACAGAACATCCTCTTTCTCACTGCCCTGCATTTGATGAACTAAGACGGAAAAAGTTTGGCCATCGAACACTAACGGACAATGCCTGTCTGTCTAAAAGCGATTTGGGCAACTTCAGAGCAATGGCTCAAGTGAGCTATGCTATAAGCGGCTACCACAATTACCTAACCTAGTACCACGCTGGTTGGTTGATTGGTTAACGTGGTAGTAGAGTCGAAGAGAATACATTTTGAACGGACCACTCCACTCGTCAGATTTATTATTGTATAGTGTTAGATCCAGCCTGTAGCTTAAACCCAGATATCTCACCGAGGTTAGATATGAAGTAACTGCCAACAAAGCGTTTCTCTTAACACCTAGAGCAGGGCATTCGCAGAGGAGATGGAAGACCGTTTCTTTCTTTTCCCTGTCTTTACAACTGCAACAGTATTTATTGAAGGGGAACCCAAGACGACTTGCATGTCTGCCTAGCACCTAGTGTCCTGTTATTACTGCTATTAACCTCGATATATCCCATCTATTTCGGTTTATAAGGTGTCTTGTGCGTTTGTCATTGAATGAGAGCCACAATAACTTGGCCCCTTTGCATGTGTCTAGGTTATTCCACAGATTTTTAGCCTTCTGAGAAAGAATCTGAGGATACTGCTCTTAATAAAACCTAACGGTGTTGCTAGTTGGAAATATTAAGAGCAGATCCTGTTCTGGCAAGATCATCTGCCTGTTCATTTCCATAATAGGCCATATGAGCAGATCTTTCTTGCATTTTCTGACTAATAGGGAAGTGGTAGTAAAGAATTTAGTGAGATAAGTGCCGCTTGATTATAGACAAAAATTCCTATCTTGCGGCGAATATTGAGATCATGTAGTACTCTACAGGCAAACATTATCGTAATTATTCAGCCTGAAAGACACTACAGTTGTTGGGGAGACGGTGAGATATACTTCTTCTTCACAGAATACACCAGATCCTACACCGCAGTTCATTTTAGAAACATCAGTAAAGATTTTAGAACCATCTGTAAAGATTCGCTCGGTAGGTTACCCCTACACCACTCACTCCTGGAAGGAACTCTGACCTTGAAAACTCAGTCAAAGTCCATGTGTGGGGTAATATAGTCGGATGGTTGGTTCAAGATTGGAGCTAATAGGCTTAAACGTGGTGTCCATATGTACCACGCTAATCACCAGGAATTTTTTCCCCAATAAACATTTCGTTTAAACATTCGACAGATAACCTCTGACCAGGGACTGTAAATAACAGTTATTCTGAAAATTTTAACCCAAAAAATCTCTATATTGGAGTCAACGTAGACCTATACTATTATATACCAATATAATCGTATTGAAGTGCTTTTTCAGAATATATGGTGATTTAAAAAAACGCTCTTAGCTCTACAAATAACAGTTATTTTTTAACGGAAAAATAAAAGTCTGATTGAAACAGTTAAAAAATGAGTTTTATTTTTCCGTCATAAAATAACAATTATTTGAGGAGTTTTATTTTTTCCATCAGAAAATAAAACTCATTTGGGGAGTTTCGTTTTCCCCGTCAAAAAATCAAACAATGTTTTTATATATATTTTCCGTCTCTTATTTTATTGAGTTTATCTGACCAAGTCCATTAAATAGTTGATTTGAACTGACGTTGAAAACATTTGAATCAAAAATGGCAAATGGTAATTTTCTGTTATGACTGAACACAAGCTTTTTTAATTTCTTCGGAAGGCATTATTATTGAAAATGAGTTTTATTTTCTGACGGAAAAAATAAAACTCTTCAAATAATTTTTATTTTATGACGGAAAAATAAAACTCTTTTTTTTAAAGTTTCATTTGAATTTTTATTTTTAGGTTGAAAAATAACTTTTTCAGATGGATTTTTATTTTTAAAGTCACAAAATAACTGTTATAAATTAACTTTTTTGATATAACTTATAACTGTTACGGTCCCTGCCTCTGACAGATAAACTTTCAAACCAAATCGATAATTTGCTACAAGGGTTAATTTCGATTTTTTCGTTGCCACACATGCATTTATTAAAGATTTTTCTAAGTTTCGTTTAAATAGGTAAAAGCAAAATAATATTTCACTATGGTTTCAAGAAAATTTCCCAATATTGCATAGCTAGAGTTTGGGCTTTACAGTTTATGGGTTAACATTATTCGATTTTACTAAAAATTCAGATTCCTAAAATTTCAGATTCTAAAAACTCCATATTCCCCTTCAGAGCCACCAATCCTATAGTGTAAAACAAGACAATTTTTTAAATCTCTGTTTGTAAGTAGTTATTTGAAACCGAGCGTGGTAAGTACTTGCCTCCAATGTCATCACCGTGTTAAAATAATGACTTAAAATAGTAATGAATAAGTAATTTTTAACTAATAACTTTTTAATTAAAGTTTATGGTGGGTAGTAATATGTACTAAACCTTCAAATCCTTAAATATTTTAACAAAAATTATTGCAAAACTTTAGTAAAAAAAAACTCCCAAATTATGTACATTGTACGTTTGTTTTGTTTCTAATATGTTTAAACTTCATTTTTTTACATTCATTCAATTTATGTACATACATACATATTTTCTCTGTAGATATCGAAAGTTGGGAAACAAATGGAAAAATTCACCCTTAGGCAATTGTACGCGTGTTTGACATCATTATCAAAAAACATTGATTTGTTTTTATGTGTTTTTTTTTTTTTTTTTTTGTTTTATTTTGTTTTATTTTGGTGGGGGCCAATTTTCCGACTCCAATACAGATATGTACATAACCATCTCTAAATCCCCCATACATATTTTGTTTAAAAACATTTTGAAAAGTCATTGTAAATCTTAACGAAAAATCTTTAGAAAAATATAAAAGTTTTATAACAAAAATAAAAAAGAATAGGAATAAAAGATCCTTTCCAATCACTCCCTTAAAAACAAAAACAAACTCACACACACATAACATACGATTACATGCTGGGTAAGATGATGAATGTTTGGAATTGATGGCAACGAATGATAGAATCGATAGATGGGGTAAAGAGCTTATTATGTTTTAAGTTTTGTTTTTATTACTTTAAAATTTTGTATTTTTTTCCTGTTTTACAAAAATATTTGTTTTTGTTTTTTGTACTTTAAAATCTCTTATAATCGCCTTAACCCAGAAAAAACGGCAAAACTCAATATAAAGTACTTACGTATATGATTATATGCAACCTATTAATAGAGTGCTTAAAAATAATACATAGGGTCCGAGCTATTACCAAGTTTTTGCTAGAAAGTTTTTTTTCGCCAATGGCATATTCATACTTTGTAATAAAAGGTTTTGCTAAGATCATGTTTACTTTCAAAATTTTACAAAAAAAAATATATATATTTTATTTATTTATTTAAGAAAATTATTTCTTCATGAATATGTTTCCATAATATACTAAAACTGCTAATATAAAGACTTTCTGGATATTATTTTATTCACCTTAAATTGATTTAAATTACTGATTACACGCACTTTTACAGTAAATCAACAATTCCATTAAGGTTTCTTCCTCTCCACTCTATTCCATTCCATAATACTATTCTACACATTAGATATTTCTTCTATTAAAACGTATGTACATACATTTACATTTAGGCACATTCTAGCACACCTAGAAATCACTTTGGAACGAAGTGTCTGTGTATTGTATGTATGTGTGTGTGCGTTAAATTTGAACTCATTAGAGGAACACATTAGAAGGTATTTAAAGTTTATTTGTTTTCTTCTCATTCATTTGGCAGGTTTAAATGTTCATGTTTAGTCCTCATTATGTTTTAATTAACTGACCACAACTAACAAACACTCACTCTTTCATTCTTTTGTAATTCGTAATAATTTTATTTTTTGTTTGTTTATTTTCTAACCTTTGTTCTTGTTTTGACTTACAAATGCGAATATGATGTGTGTCAGGCCTTAGAAAGTATAATTTCATCATGTATATTTTTTTTATAAAATAAAATTTTTATAAATATTTTTAAAGAAAAGTTTCCCTTTAGCGTCATGAAATAACTCCCCAAAACAAAAATAAAACATCTCCCTAAAAATTTGCTCAGAAAGCAAAAACAGCAAAATTTTGGGATTTAATTCGCTTTTTGGGGCATTGTTTCACATTTAAAATGTGGAGTTATTTCGTTATGAAATAATTCCTCAAAATTCAAATATGGTATAAATTCCTAAAAATATTTTTGGGGAGTTATTTCATTATATTACTTTTATCACACGGAATAAAAATAATATGTGTTTGATAACCGGCCTTCGGTCGGGCGACAGGATTTTCTCCTCTGAGAACACCGGCTTCGCTATGAATACACTCTCCGTGTAACAAGAGCGTTCGGCCTTAGGCCGGCTATTTAAGAAATCTTTACTAAGCGAAGCCGGTGTTGGACATATTATAGAGCGGCAAATCCTCGCGTCCGGCCGTAGGCCTTTTATTTAGGAAATATTTATTAAGTGAGAAAGTTGTTGGGGTTTATGGAACTGCCTCTCTATTGGTCTTACTGGATATTGTACCCTTCATGCTTGCTGCATTCCATTTCGCAAGAATCTCTTTTCCAATAGATTAGATAGCTCGAGCACTCCAGCAAAGTGCTTGTGCATGATGCCAGCAGTGTCAATAATTGCTACCAGAGTGTTCTTCATTGATGTCACTTAGGAACGAGTGGTGGACCGCTCAAAGTGGATACAAAAGACCCCTGTGAGATTAAGCCGTCATTGCAGGTACTCACGTAAAACACATTGACATTCTTGTCCTACAAGGAAGTCCATCGTCACTCTATAGATTACAAAGAGACAGTCGAAAAGCTAGTCCAAAGGAGTCAATGTTTTGCAATTGATCTTTTTGCTGAAGTTTATTAAGTGTCCACTCCGTAGATTATTTAGGGACTGTAACGAGACGACGCCCTTGCTTACAAAGGGGCCAGTAAGTTATGACTGTCTTCCGGTAGGTTAGTGGTCAGTGTTCTAGTCTGGTAGACCGAAGGTGTATGATGTATTTATGTACACCCTCCTTTCAAACTAACTAACTAACTAACTAACTAACTACTAACTAACTAACTAACTAACTAACTAACTAACTAACTAACTAACTAACTAACTAACTAACTAACTAACTAACTAACTAACTAACTAACTAACTAACTAACTAACTAACTAACTAACTAACTAACTAACTAACTAACTAACTAACTAACTAACTAACTAACTAACTAACTAACTAACTAACTAACTAACTAACTAACTAACTAACTAACTAACTAACTAACTAACTAACTAACTAACTAACTAACTAACTAACTAACTAACTAACTAACTAACTAACTAACTAACTAACTAACTAACTAACTAACTACTAACTAACTAACTAACTAACTAACTAACTAACTAACTAACTAACTAACTAACTAACTACTAACTAACTAACTAACTAACTAACTAACTAACTAACTAACTAACTAACTAACTAACTAACTAACTAACTAACTAACTAACTAACTAACTAACTAACTAACTAACTAACTAACTAACTAACTAACTAACTAACTAACTAACTAACTAACTAACTAACTAACTAACTAACTAACTAACTAACTAACTAACTAACTAACTACTAACTAACTAACTAACTAACTAACTAACTAACTAACTAACTAACTAACTAACTAACTAACTAACTAACTAACTAACTACTAACTAACTAACTAACTAACTAACTAACTAACTAACTAACTAACTAACTACTAACTAACTAACTAACTAACTAACTAACTAACTACTAACTAACTAACTAACTAACTAACTAACTAACTAACTAACTAACTAACTAACTAACTAACTAACTAACTAACTAACTAACTAACTAACTAACTAACTAACCAACTAACCAACTAACCAACTAACTAACTAACTAACTAACTAACTAACTAACTAACTAACTAACTAACTAACTAACTAACTAACTAACTAACTAACTAACTAACTAACTAACTAACTAACTAACTAACTAACTAACTAACTAACTAACTAACTAACTAACTAACATAACTGTTTTCACTCTTGTTCAGAAAGAGTGACGAAAGACGAATCAGAGCCAATCAGTTGGTTAGACATTAGTGGAAATTATAGTATTTTTCAGATTCGTTGGCTCATTGCCAAACTGCTGAGAGTTTTCGAACTTTACAAATCAATTTTCTGATGAAATTCAATATAGATAAGTTTCGTAACAGCATATATTATTGCAACTACTCTTCTAAATGAGCTTCATTCCGATGTTCAATGAAAGATCAAAAATATTGATTCCGTATTATAATTTCTTGGTCCATACAGCAATTATTAGGCCATTTAAAAGTTTGTAAAAATTCGGCAGTTTATTTATTTCAATTAATACCTTTAAAGTACTGTTAAGTGCTTTTAATTTCGAATTAGCACTATGTCAAATTTCCATATGAATATGTATTCCCAAATTTTGAACTTTTTTTTTTAATAAAATTAAAAAAGAACTTCTAACAGCATGTGGTTAAATGGTCTTTGGGGCTTCCTCATCAATTATACTCAGTAGCGCATAATTATGCCATTACTTTTATCTTAATGACTATTTTATTTATTCATTTATTTTAAGTGCATATTAAAGTTATTAAAGTGTAAAAAAAAAAATAATTTTTGCTTATAAAGCAAAAAAAGTACTTTAATTTATTTCATAAAAGGTTTTTCTATTCATTCACTCTAAATCTTAAAAATGTTGATGTTTTCATCTATAGATTTAAAGTTTTTTTATATCCCTTAAAACTTTTTAGAAATCTTTGAAAAAAAAAAAACATTTCTTTTGTTAAAGGTGTTTAGTGGTTGTTACAACACCACAGGAAGAAATCAATTCTTTTCATATACACCATTTCTATTTCTTTTTACATATTCTTTTGTTCCTCCATTGTGGCTGAGTATGAATACAATTTAACCTTTCTCCTTCCTATATTCCTAGTTCATATTCACATGAGTTTGTTTATGCTCTGACTAAAAGCCCTTTTAAGAATCCATTAAGAAGTATTTCTTTTACCACATTTAAATCCTTGTGAAGCCTACTTAAATATTTTTCCTTTTGTTTAGATATTTTTTTTCCAAAGATTTTTATATGCAAACTACTAATGTGTATCCGTGTTGGAATATTTGTTCTTATAAAGAAATAAAAGTATTTTAAATTAAATATTGCACATTACTCTAGTGCTAAAAAGCAATCAACACATTCATCATGAGTAATCTTTCAGAACATTGTGAATTAAATGTATTGGCAACTAATCGAAGTTTAAATTACGAGGGCCGTTAGTTAATTTCATCGCTACTAGATGTAAATATCATCTGTGTGCTGTAACAGTAAAAATTTATATTTATTTTTCAAGTGATTTTTTCGTAATGGATCGATATATAATTTCTTCGGTCAATTATAGACTAATCACTATGGCCCAACAAAAACATGGTAAGACTTGTACTTACTCAACGACTTATTTTTCAATGACAACTACATACCATTTACATTACTTAGAAAGAGTCTGGTAATGACTTACAAATAATATTATATGCAAGTACTTACTTTTTGACCTTGAAATTCAGTTTCGAATTTTGTTTTTTCTCAAAAGCAAAACATAACATAACTTATTATTTGCAGGCGATCGTAGTAAGTACTTATCGAACTCCTTATTAGTATCCGAACGTGGTAAGTACCTGCATGTCTTCACCGTGTTAAATACGAGATTTATAAACGTTAGAATGGTTTTCAGAAAATAAACACCTGTGGAAAATACATTTCAAAATGATATAATAATATATACTATTCATAAGAAAACTACAGACTTTGGAATCACAAATAGAAGGAAGTTAGGTTTATTTTTTTTTTATCATATATCAAGGTGTTACTTTAATTAATAAGCAAATTAAGTCATTATTTTAACACTGAACGCTAATACTTACCACAAACGCTTAAAGGTACAGTCAATGACCAACGTAAGAAAATACAGCTTTCTTATCTTTGAGAGGATAATGACTATTGAATAGGTTAGGTTAAAGTTAGAATGTATACTACATCAAATCCGAAGAAATACATCCAGCCCTATCAGACCTGTAACATGGAAAAGTTGGAGCAAAAACCTTATATAATGATTCTATCATTATCTTTTTCTCTCACATTATCGTCCGATGTCCAGAAACTCAGGTAACTTGACGTAATTTCTAAAAACCTTCCAATTAGAGTTCGTCAGGGTTGTTATAACCGGAATAATATTACTCTCATGCCCATAATACTGTGTGTCTTTTGTGTGAGGCTTCTTGTCCTGGTCTCATTAGGGAAACTCCTAATGAACCCTTCCATTATTGCAATTTATATTCGTTACGTCGAAAGGTTTTGTGAAAGCTAGATTAACTTCCACGAGTTCCTTTCCTTTCAAAGCAAATATATTCATTGCTGATTATTCCCGAGTGTTCTGGTACCTATATAATACAAAGTTTACCTCTGGGAAGTTTTCGGTTAATGTTTTTTGGAGACCAATACTGTCTTAGATTTTACATTTCACCACTTATCGACCTAATTGCCATATGGTTATCGGTAAATACATATGGGCAATTCCATGATTAAACCACGACTGAAAAAATAAAACCCTTATAACTTCTGCATTTTTAAAGATAATTCAACAAATTATGATCTTTTGTAGCACCAAAGACGAAGACTGTTGAAAATTTTTGAAATCGGTCTATTTTTACACCTCGCCGCCATACAAACGGAACCGAAAATATCACTTTTTAGCTCATAATTCTGTTAATTATAATACTATCCCTTCAAAAATCGGCAGATCTAAAATATTTATAAGCCTAAACCTTTATGCTGATTTTCATAACGATTGGACCTCATTTGAACCTAGTTCCATTCAAAGTTTAATTTCAGAAAAACACTTAAACGTCCGTAACTCACCTCTAATCTCTAGTATTATAAAATTTGCCACAAATAAGTTTTATATGAATTAAAATCACACCCTAGAATTTTATGAGGATCGGTCCATATTTGACCCTAGTCGCCATATAACTCCAGTTTTTTTTATCTATAAATTGCTTAAACATGTATGTATATAGGTCGGCCATTTCCGACTGCACTTTCCTACTCCTTTGGATTTGCTGAAGTGTGTGTAATCATATACTTCCAAAATATATATTTTATAACCTAAAAAAAAATCAAGAGAAAAATCTGTCACATACGATGTGTCACGTACGATATTTAAATATGTTCATTATAAAATTATATTAATTTCTTTTTATACCCTACACCACTTTAGTGGGGAGGGTATATTGGATTTGTGCTGATGTTTGTAACATACAAAAATATTCGTTTAGACCCACCTTAAAGTATACCAATCGGCTTAGAATCGTTTTCTGAGTCGATTAAGCAATGTCCGTCCGTGTAAACCTTGTGCGCAAGGTACAGGTTGCAATTTTCAAGATAATTGGATGGAATTTGGCACGCACGTTTTATTTGACCCAAGGACGAAGCCTATTGAATCGGTCCATTATTTCACCTAGCCCCCACAGAACCCCCCGAAAAGGGCTTCTGAGCTTATAATTATGTTAAATATACAGATATATCGATAAAATACGGCACAACTATGTTTTATAGAAGTCTTGATGACCCTGCCAAATTTCATAAAGATCGGGCCCCATTTGGCCCTAGCTCCCATACAAAGTCCCCTTCAGAAAATTACTTGAATGTCCCAAATTAACTTATAAACACAAATATCGCGATGAAATTCAGCACAATAAAATATTATGTAAATATAAATATATTCACAAAATTTTATCGGGCTTGGTCCATATTTGCCCCTAGCCGCCAGAAAATTTGTTTTTCATCCATAAATTGCTTAAATGTATCGGAACAAGAGAATATTAAAGATAAATGCTTTATTATGAAAAATAAATCACATTTAATATTCATAACTGGTGTAGGGTATCATATGATCGGCCACGCCCGACTATACTTTCTTACTTGTTTTATTTAAAAATTATGGACTACTAATGAAAAATATGTCCCATAGTGTAAGAAATTAAAACAAAAAAGGTTCACCTACAGAATTCGCAGATTTTCGTAAATATTTACATGTACTTTAAAATCACTTCCGCTTTTTGTCACGTATGATATCGCCATATTTTGATGCATATTTTGGAAAACAAGGTTTCGAATGGGATGATTCCTTTTGCAAATATAGTATTCTTTAAATGGAACAGAATGACAAAATTGTTTTCCAAGTACTCCTAATTTTACAAAATCTATACCACTCTGAAGACGTGCGAATGTCACATACAATCGTATGGAATTGCCCATATATTAAAACCTGTTGGCACCATGTTTATTATAATCAAGTTTACGGATTCCGTTATTAGACGGACTTCTGCCTGGAAGCTAGTGTTGTTATTAGGTAAGTGGTGATATAGAGCCACCACTTACCTACGTGTAGTAACGGATTTCTACTGATACTTGCTCTAATATTTGCTTGACTTTTTATACAATCTGGAGTCAGTGTTTCAAAGTTCGCGACATATAATGTGTCTGGTATGCAATCGAGCACGTCCTATGTTTGTCCTTCCAATATGTATATATAGGCGTGTCCTTAACCGCCTACAGTTAGTTACCCAAAGATAAGAGCCGTTAGTGATGGCTTTTAGGCTATTCCAGTACTTTTTGTTTGAAATTAGACATGTATTTTAGGTATATTTTTTAATCGTGCGATAAGTACCAATAAAGTTATAAAGTTATAATGAATGCACACGGATGACCTTTAGATGAGAGGTGGAGCGCATTATATCATATACATATGTATGTATTTAATTTGCGCAATATTCTGTAATCAATGCTTTGCAAATAATCGGGAACCTATTCATATCCTTTTGTCTAATATTGTCCGAATCATTCGTGAGATAGAAGCAGAAAATATCAACGAAGTCATGAAAATTGGATTAGCGGGATAATAAATGAAGTCTCGATCCATATACATATGGGTCATTTCTTGTCAAGTGACCATACTTTAAAAATCGATGTCTTCCGATTTTGATGAAATTTACACCAAGGTTAGTACTATAGGATAGTAGGCCAGACACAAATTTCAGCGCTATCGGTCCAGAACTGCCGGACTTAGAGGGTCAAAGTTGGACATATCGGTCATATAGGGTTTTATTTCAATGTGTGTAACTTTCCATCTATTGGTCCTAGCAAAAATTGTCCAAAAGGAGTTCAGATAGCTATTTCTTTAATGTTTCCATGTTTATATTTTTCTTCTTTCCGAATTTGCAGATTTCGCCTCTGTAAGTCTACGCGATCTAAACACGATTCTAAACATAAATATCGGTCATATAGGGTTTTATTTCAATGTGTGTAACTTTCCATCTATTGGTCCTAGCAAAAATTGTCCAAAAGGAGTTCAGATAGCTATTTCTTTAATGTTTCCATGTTTATATTTTTCTTCTTTCCGAATTTGCAGATTTCGCCTCTGTAAGTCTACGCGATCTAAACACGATTCTAAACATAAATTCACCAACACCTTATCTATTAGCATGCGTAATTTTATTAAAATCCACTCTTTTTTCTAGTGGTAATAGTGTATATGAACTGCATTATCACTAGAATTGCATTTTAAAACAATTATTGCATACTTTCAGGATCAGAAAATATCTTGATATAAACATTTTCAGCACTACCAACTTTAAATTTTAATTGACCACTATGGTTGTTCGTTTACAATGTAAACTTTACATTGACAAAAATTTATACTACAAATTCTTTAACTGTTCATAAGAACTTGTTAATTTTGTTTAAATATAAACATTTAATTACTAAAATTGAAAATTCTTCTAGGCCATGTTTTAAAGATTACAAAATATTTATTTTTTCTACATATACACAAATTTATTACACTTTTTGTTTGTGATTTAGAAAGTTTGATAAAAAACAATTATTTTTAAATAAAAATGTAAATGCACATAAAATAAGAACTTCAAACCGTCAAAATAAAATATTTATGTGTATGAAAACATACTCGTACAGTGGGGTTACAGAAATGCATAATCAACACATTTTACAGGAATATACAATTGTGGGTCTAATGAATAGATAATATTTTCATAACAACCAGGATTTTTAATATCTGAATAATAAAGGTTTTGTAAATAATTTTTGTCAATATTGTGGAAATTCCCCAATTAACATACTTATGTACATACAAATGTAACATATAAAATAGGGTTGTTGTAGCCTACACCACTTTAGTGGGGAGGGTATATTGGGTTTGTGCTGATGTTTATAACGCTCAATAATATTGGTCCTATACCCACATTAAAGTATACCAATCGGCTTAGAATCATTTTCTGAGTCGATTTAGCCATGCCCGTCCGTCTGTCCGTCCATGTAAACCTTGTAATCAAACTACAGGTCGCAATTTTGAAGATAATTCAATGAAATTAGATACATGATCTTCTATTGTCCCAGGGACGAAAAATGGTTGAAAATGGTTAAGATCGGTCCATTATTTCACCAAGCCCCCATACAACGAACCCCTGAATCGGGCTTGTAAAGTTTGTAATCAAACTACAGATAATTTTGAAGATAATTCTATGAAATTTGGCACATGATTTTCTATGGTACCGGAGACGAAGCCTATTGAAAATCGGTCCATTATTTCACCTAGTCCTCATACAACTGAACCCGACGAATAGGGCTTTTAAGTTCATGATTATGTTTAATATACTCGTATCTCGACAAAAAGCTGCAAAACCAAGTTCTATACTAGCCTTAATGACTGTCATGAATTTTATAATTATAGGGTCACATTTGACCATAGCCCCTATACAAAGCCCTCTTCAAAATTTGACTTAAATGTCCACAATTTTATTCAACAATAAATGACTTAAGTATATCTGAGGCAATGTACAATTCAACTTTAATGAAAACTAAATCACATTTTATTTTTGTAACAGGTGTAGGGTATTATATGGTTGGCCTCGACCGACTATAATTTCTTACTTGTTTGATTTAAGAATATTTTAAATTTTATAAAAATCGAACTAATCATTTAGAAATTATTCAAAGATCTTTTTCACTGCCCACCGTATGTATATTGTAGATGTGTGCTCCAGTTCATATAACATTTTCTATTCATTCGTTCATAAAAGGAACCATTAGCAAACGGATGTCACGTTCCTTTTTATTTTGTTGTGCTTTTTTCATACTCCTGCCATGCAATAAAATTAATTGTATTTTACAATGAGGTACGAAATATGTATATGGGAAAAAAAAGAAAATGACATAAATAAATTGTACCACTTAAATGTTATTAAATTGAAAAATGAAAGAATTTATTTATACATTTTTATGAGTATAATTATTCATAAGCTTGTTAGGAGTTTGATCATAAAACGTTTTACGTCATATGGATAAATGTGTGTTTGTTAGTTCGTTTTAAGGATACTGACTCCATAACCATTATCTCTAGTATTAAAAAGTTGGCATAATAGTACTTTTGGTACATTTTAATTAAAGAATTAAGACGTTTTCTCTAAAATATTACGAAAACATAGATTTTCCCGAAATCAGCCAAATTCAAATCATAGGGGTACCGCTAAATATATTGTCCGTAATATATTGTCCATAAACACTTATGATACACATTTTTTAAAACTTTTAACATTTGTTTAATAAAATTCAAAAAATATTTAAACTGCTATTGAATGTTATAGTATACGCACAATTGGGACGAACGACGAATTTTTCGGAACGAATATTCGTCGTCAGAAATAGAACACACTTGGGTATATGAAAATGTACACAATCATTGCGTATGACGAAATTCGTCGTACGTAACGAACTGTGCGATAGGTTTATTTCTATTTCTTACGCAGACAAACGACGAATTAATTGGGGAAAATTGTTTTAAAACCGATTCCGATAGTCCGAATTTGCTGAAATTTTGCGGTTGTGGGTACAGCTAATGACAATACAATATTATGTTCGAATATTCGAAATTATATTCGAAAATTCGAAATTATGTTCGAAAAAATGTTTATGCTCTTAAAATAATCTCTGGGTAATAAAATCTAAAAATAAAATTTTCGAAAATTCGAACTTAAGTTCGAAAACTTTTTAATGCTATGGCCCGAATTGTCTGAAATTTGGCAATCTGGAGTACACTTGAGGACACTACAATGCTATGTTGGAATATTTAAAATTAAGTTCGAAAATTCGAAGTATGTTCGACAAAATTTTGAAGCTGTTAAAATAATCTCAAAATTGGGGATATTCACAAAAATATAATATTAGTTCTTTTCGAGGCCAATTTCTTACATTTTATAATTTCGAAATAATGTTCGAATAAATTCTAAAGCTGTTAAAATTATCTCAAAATCGTGTGGTTCACAAAAATATAATTTTTGTTCCTTTTCCTTACTTTTTCCAATTTCGAACAAACAAATTTTCAAACGAATTCGCAGTACGAATAATTTGATTGTGTTCCATTCGACGAATTTACGCAACGAATTTTTGTCGATTAGTTCGTCGTGCTATACGTCGTTCGTCGTTCGTCCCAATTGTTCGTCGTTCGTCCCAATTGTGCGTATACCATTAAGTAAATCACATTCTCAAGGAATCGTTGATGGTTCTACTTCTATGAAAAAATCCCAATTTCAAGCAGTTAAAAACCAGCAAAAACCAAAATTGAACAAAGACTGTTCTCTTCTTTAGCACTTTTTTGGGAAATTAAAAGAGACAGGACGAAGATTATAATCGTTTTGGAGTTCTTTGCTAAAGTAAATAAAAAAAGACTTATAATGATTTGACCAGTAGTTCATTTATGTCAATATTTATATATTGTTCTTCGATTTTGAAACAATTAAGACCGATAAATTAATAAACATTAGATGTTGGTACAATTTATAATTGCCCACTACAGCCCAGACATATCCAGCATGGAGTTTGGAAACAAACATCAAAATATGAAAGAAAGCCAATACATATGTCTACAACAAATAAGGTCAACGGAATTATTGTGTGTGTGAGAGAGATGTTTGTAAAAAATGGCCATATTTTATGAAAATAACATGGCATTTATTTCAACTATGGCGTTGTCGACACACAAAGACTTTTTTATTTATTTGTGTTCCGTTTAAATTTGACTGTACATGTTGTGACTTTTTATTTGTGTTGAGCTTTAAAATCGTATTTCCGGTTTCCTTAAGCCACAATACAATGTCTGCTGCTGCCCGCGGTAAACGTGAATTTCATTTTAGCCAACGCAATGGCTATAAATATGGGAAAACATGCAAAAACTTAAAATGAAAATGTTAACAATAACAATAGGAACCATTTGCAATTACACTACACGATAGCAGCAATAAGAACCTCATTAAAGATACAAATGGAAAATGTATTGTATACTTCCCAGAAAAAACATGGTAATGACTTGTACTAACTCAACAACTTACTTTTCAATGACTACTACATACCGTCTGCATTACTTTGAATGGGTCTATTAATAACTTACAAATAATATATTATTTACATATTATTTTGAACTTTGTTTTTAACACAAACGAAATTTTTTTGCGAAAACTAATAATGACGCAGTGGGCGTATCTTCGAAAGCAATTTTCTTCTCAGAAACAAAACTACTCCCTATTTGCAAGCGATCGTAGTAAGTACTTATCTAACTCCCTATTTATAAGCGTGGTAAGTAATGTCTCTAATGTCATCTCCGTGTTAAAATAATGACTTAAAACACCTTACTTTTCAAGTTTTTTTTTATACATAAATTTACAAATAATTCAAATTCCTACAAACAATGATCCCATGAAAGGATTCCAGAAGTAATAGTGACATCACTAGTTCCAAAATTGTTGTTTAAAAATCTGAAGTGGTTCCATAGAAATCTGAAGTGGTTCCATAGAACAAGTTCTGAAAATGTCCCTGGGTTGTAATTACATATATTTATTATTATCAGATAAGAAAAACTATCTTTTTCAAAATGTTGATTCTAAAAAATAACAAAATCTAAAAGAACGCAGTATTAATAAAAAAGGAGCATGGAAACAATGACAAATGATATTCTATAAAAAGCAAATGGATAAAATAGACGCACTTGTTTCTTATGACAACTTTAATCATGCTATATGTGGAAAACATATGTGTCCCTTAATAAAATGTCTGACACTAGAATCATCCGACAAATATTTATTTAATAGTGTGACAAATAATATTTATATTTTTGCTCTATATATGTAAGCTTTACTTTTTTAAAATTTTTATTAGGTCCAATTTTGGAGCGATCGACATAGAATTTGGCAGAAAAATTTTGGTTGCAATAAAAATTTTTTATACCACATTTCATCACTATATTGGCATTTAAGCTTTAATGTTATTTTCTGAAGGAACATTATACGTGTTCATGGATTTAATATGGATCGATCATAATAAATTTCATAAAAATGTTGGTCCGATAAAATTTGATTTTTAAGCAAAATTTTCTGAACGCGTCCTCATTCGGGAATGTACTTTAGAATATAATTTACCCTGAAATAAAACTAAATTTTGCAAAATTTCATCACAAATGCCGTCTAATTAATATATTTATAACTTTATGTCGAATTTGTATGGATGCTAGTCGAAAATGTGGACCAACACACTATTGGGCAGAATGCAAATTTTTTGGAAATAAATCTGGCCTTTCTAAACGGCGAATTTGGCCTATTTTTAATAAAAATTAAAACTTTGGATCACATGTTCTAAAATCCCAAAGCTATGATAAGAAAGCCTTAATGCGTTCCCTATCTATCTCCAATGTATTTTCCTAATCCCGAGAATAATAATAATATCTTTCAAATTTTTGGGAATTGTACAATTTCCTTTGATCTTTTGACAAAATTTTTTCACTTATTCAGAATGACAAATTTAAAAAAAGTTTAAGTTTTCAATAAGTTTTGTTTATAAATAAAGATTTTATTAGTTACTAGCTATACCCAGTGTGCTTCGCTACCCTCATCGTAATGGAATAAAATAAATATTATTGTAAATGTATATATATCTGCAATATCAAAAAGTCCCCTATTTAAATTTATGTTTATATATTCAATATTTTAGAAAACTCAAAAAGTACCAATGAAGTACGAAAAAGTAACAAAAGACCTCTTTTATTTAATTTCATGTTCCTAAGTTCAATATTATAGAAAATTAAAAAAGTACCAGTTGAAGAACGAAAAATTACCAAAGGATCCCCTTTTATAGATTTTCATTAACTCCGGGCCCCACATGGTTAATTTCATGTTATGAAAAACACAAAAAGTACCTTTGGAAGAACGAAAAATTACCAAAAAGTCCTCTTTTATATGTTCTCACTTACTCCGGGCTCTACGTACGTTCAATATTATAGAAAATTCAAAAAGTACCTTTTGAAGAACGAAAAAGTGCCGAAAAGTCCCCTTTTATAGGTTATCACTTAATCTTGGCTGTACTTGCTTAATTTCATGTTTCTAGGTTCAATTTAATAAAAAACTCAAAAAGTACCAGTCGAAGGACGAAAAAGTACCAAAAAGTCCCCTTTTATAGATTCTCATTTACTCCAGGCTCTACATGCTTAATTTCATGATTCTAGGATCAATATTATAGAAAATTCAAAAAGTACCAGTCGAAAGACGAAAAAGTACCCTTTTACAGATTCTCATTTACTAAGGGCTCCACATGCTTAATTTCATGTTTCTAGGTTAAATTTTATAGAAAACTCAAAAAGTACCAGTCGAAAGACGAAAAAGTACCAAATAGTCCCCTTTTATAGATTCTCATTTAATAAGGGCTCTTCATGCTTAATTTTATGTTTCTAGGTTAAATTTTATAGAAAACTCAAAAAGTACCAGTCGAAGGACGAAAAAGTACCAAAAAGTCCCCTTTTATAGATTCTCATTTACTCCGGGCTCTACATGCTTAATTTCATGTTTCTAGGTTAAATTTTATAGAAAACTCAAAAAGTACCAGTCGAAAGACGAAAAAGTACCAAATAGTCCCCTTTTATAGATTCTCATTTACTAAGGGCTCTACATGCTTAATTTTATGTTTCTAGGTTAAATTTTATAGAAAACTCAAAAAGTACCAGTCGAAGGATGAAAAAGTACAAAAAAGTCCCCTTTTATAGATTCTCATTTACTCCGGTCTCTATATGTTTAATTTCATGTTTCTAGGTTCAATATTATAGAAAATTCAAAAAGTACCTTTTGAAGAACGAAAAAGTACCAAAAAGTACCATTTTATAGATTCTCATTTACTCCGAGCTCTACATGCTTAATTTCATGTTTCTAGGTTTAATTTTAAAGAAAACTCAAAAAAGTACCTGTGTAGAACGAAAAAGTAGCGAAAAGTCCCTTTATTATTAATTTCATGTTTCTATTTCAATATCATAGAAAACTCAAAAAGGACCAGTTGGAGAATGAAAAGTACCAAAAAATATCACTTGATACCGGGGTTCCAAATAATACCCCATTAGGATATTTAGTGTTTCTAAATTTAAAAATTTTATCTAAATTGGATCATTGTGGTTGAATAAAATAAAATTTCCCGTTTTTACCCCTTTTGGTACTTTTTTCTTCCCCATTAACGAAATAAAAATTCTATTCCAAAAAGTTGCAACATCGTAGTTGTTATGTATTCATATGTATAAGTTAATAAACCAAAAACAATGTTTTATGAAAAAAGTACCAAAAATAGGTACAATTTTAACCCCTTAAACGTCCGAATATCCAAAAAGTACTAAATTCATATTTTTATTTTTTCGTTAAGTTATGAAGGAGTCAAAAATATTTTTTGAATGTGCACTGGTTTAAAAGATACATGGGGTGCGAAAAAAGTACCAAAATACAGTTTTTACCCGTTTATTCCCTAAAGGGGCCGAATTTTAAAAAAGTACCAGACACCTGTCCGTTTATTTTTTAAATGAACGGCGATAAGCTTTAAACTGTTTTTGTATCTTTTCTAGTTTAGGAGATATAAGGTTACCGAATTTACCCGTTTTTACCCTTTTTTACCCCCTAAACATTCGAATTTCCAAAAATCCCGTCTTAGTGGATCTATTTGGCGGGAGACCAACCTCCTGTCCAAATTTCAGCTCTTTAGCTTCAACCGTTTAGGCTGTGCGATGATGAATCAGTCAGTGAATCAGTCAGTCAGTCAGTAACGTTAGAATTTTATATATATAGATATATATAACCCAATCTAAGTCCTTCAAAACAAAAATTGGCATCCGTTAAAAAATTTTGCATGTGCGCCGTCCCTGGACAATTCGTTTTCTCCTTGGCTATATTCGGCTATTCCATATTCTAGATAATTTGATGAAATTTGGCACATACACTTCTTTTGACCCAAGGAAGTGATTTCTTTTGCCCACATACAACCATACCCCCCGGATAGGGCTTTTGATCTCATAAATATGTTAAATGTTCTTGTATCACTTCAAACATCACCAAAACTTTCGTAATGATCGGTCCTTATTTGACCCTTTTCCCCATACAAAGTCCCTTTCAGAAGATTACTTGATTGTCAAGATTCAGTTATAAACACTAATATCACGATGATATTCTGCATAAATAACTGATATAGACGTAAATTATAAAGATAGGGCTATATTAACCCCCTGCCCCCATATAACCCCTCTTTTAGAAAATCGCTTTTTTGCCAACAAATTGTTCAAATATTAGGGTAAAAATATAATTAAACACTTTATTATTAAAAAAATATTGATTATATTTTTAACGTAATCATTGGTGTAGGGTATCATCTGGTCGGTCATGCCCAACTATAAATTCTTAATTGTTTTATATAGGATTTTTAAATGAAAATAGTTAAGCAAATTAGAACAGCTTAATACGAATCCGTCATTTTATTTCCAAATAAAATATATTACTTTTGTATCCAATATTTCATATCACATTGTAACTTGTTTAAAACAGATGATACTTCGTACATAAGATGGCGTAGATGCTGTTAATGATAATGACGAGTCTAGTGTGTATGTAAAATATACACGTATGAATAAGAAGTAAATATAATAATTTACCCTTTGGTCCTTGCTAAGTCTATGTGTCTTTGTGTCAAAACACAAATGACAAATTGTTTCATCACATTTTAAGCATCATGCTATGCAGTGCGTCTTTCAAATTTTTATTCTTTATAAACTTTGAACAAAAATTTTTTTACAATGTAATTTTTCTATTATATTTTACACGAAACATACGTACAATACCATTTTTTACATTTATTGTGCGGCATATTACGTATGAAAGTGACAGTTGGTAAGTAATTGCAAGTTTAGAGCTATGGATGGGGGGTAGGTAACAATAAACTTTCTTAAGATGCTATTACTCTTTCTTTACAGGCTGTCAACATCATTTATTTTATATGATAGAATATGGTTTGCAATCTTATAAATTAAAAAAAAATATGTATATAAAAAACTAACGATATTACTGAATTGTGGAATGTATTTAAAATTGCTTAGATCTGCAATTGTTATAAATTTGTGTTTGCCCCATATAGATCAATAAGGATTTCGAAATATTTAATCCCTCTAGGTTCCCCTCTGAACCCTTCCAACGAATTTCATTTATTCGAAATAAACATGAGTAAACGTGTTATACATTTAGCAATGCATACAATTTATTCGGTAAATTAAGTATAGGTGTAGATACGTATCTTTTTGTAGCTTCAAGCTGTAAACAACTATGACACATATAAATAGCATACAATTAGGCGCTGCTATTTAATGAAAGAACTAACAATAAATGCACGTATCATTGCCAACTTTTAGTTGGATTCCTTTTAATTTCTATATGAATCTTGTTTCGTTAAGTTTGTTTATATTGTTTTATGTACGTTGTTTCAGTGTATCTGAATAATTTTATTTCTATTGTAAAATGAGCTTATTATGTTTTTTGAATAAATAATGTTTTGAGGCGAAAAACAAAACAACTTCATCTTTAATGTTAAAATACTTCAAGGCACTCTCAATCGTCATCATATCTATGTACTATGTTTGCGATGGTATTTGTTCTACTGTGGTGTGAAATATTCCCCAAAGTGTAAATGAGTCTCAGAGATGTAACATCATCCTGACAATCGGCAAGATACGAGGTTGAAATGAAAAGTACTTTTTAAGACATTATATTTATAAGACAAAGAGTTCTTAATTATTTAAACAACTTTTTAGTTTAGCCTCGCTTTAAAAATGTTTTAAACTATATATGCAAATGTGTATGTTTTCTAACAAAAGATACTTTTCCAAAAGAATACTATTCCAAAGGAATATTTGCGTATTTGTTTAATGCTTTGTAGTGGAAAATTGTGTTTTCGTTTTTTCTTCACACTTTTGTAGGAGTTTTCCCTAAAGTTCCATCATTTGAATACAACCAGATGATTGATGTTCCCAGACATTGCAGTTGTCTGGAAGAATAAAGTCATTTCTATGTATTTTAACTTTAAAGTTTTATGCATATTTATACTTGGATCTTAAATCAAAATTAGAACAAGTTTTTATGCAAAATTTAATAAAATCACACTTACATATGTATATACTACCAGTAAGTGCTAATATTTATATATGTATATAAACGTAGTTTAACTAAAAATATATAAATGTTTATGGATTTCAGAAACCTATAATTTTTATACTCTATACCACTGTAGTAGGGGGGGGGGGTATTATGTGTTTGCGCTGATGTTTTCACTCAAAAATATTGATTAACTTAAACTATACGGTTTGATATTTAAGCATATGAATTAAAGCTTTACTATATACTTTGAAATGTTTGTAAAAATGCAATTTCGAAAAATTTGAACAATGATTTTCATTTACAAGACGTTTTTAAACCTTAACACTAGGAATTTGAGTTGGCGAATCAATGACTACACCAGCTAAACATTTATCCAAATCGTCATAGATTTTTGTAGATTCCTCGACATAGACACGAGAACATTTATCAGTACAACGATTTTGATCGTACTCAATGGCGTCTTCTTTAATTTTAATATATTCCATTTTGTCCTTGGATATGTTTTGAATGTTATAAATGGTTTTAGTGGATTCAGCAGCCTAAAATGTAAAATATAAAAATTATTTGCATTTTATTTGTAATTAAAATATATTTCATACTTACAACATTACTAAAGCATTCGAAAAATTCAAAAGTTTCAGTTTTGCTGGAACAACTTTTGAAACTATTACAAACTTCTTCAGTTGATTCTTCCAAGTGTAAGCGCTCTTTTTGAATTTCCAAATCTAGGGAATCTCGGTATTCCGTCGAAAGTTGTAAACAAGTTTCATACTCGAACTCATAGGTTTTGGTTAAATTATTTAGTTTTGGTATATAAATTGCAAAACACTCCATACTTTGCTGTGGTGTCTTCTCTACTAATGGACTGGATTTTAGAAGAATATTAGCGATTTGATTTTCGATAATTGGCTTACGCCCCAAACAATTTGTATTAAAGACTAGAACAAAGCCTATGTAAGTAATTAGAAAGTATTTTGACATGACTGCTCTCAACTAAGAAACGAATATAAATGATTTGATATAATTTCTAAACATAGCAAATCGTATATTTTCTATGCTTTTTTCGTGACTTGTAGATTTCTATATGATTTGTTATGAATCAGATAATTATAATCTAAAGTCGATTAACTAAAAGCCTATGCCAGATTTTAATCTTTAAATAGCCACGCATTATTATTATTATTATTATTGCGTTATCGGTTATTTTGGTAAATGTTGTAGTTTCTTAACTAAAGTGGATATTAGACTAGCTCTTATAAATATATGTATGGATATGCTTGCATTGCATGGGTTTAAACCACAGCCACTACATGGATACCGAAGGAACCTTAAGCAACAGACCAGGGAACTGGACACCCGTAGTACCAGATTATGTGGTTCTCTGGTACAACATCATGTCAAATCATTCCAAGAAAAGGCCGAGGATACATTTAATCATCACCAGTTTATAGCCCCGACAGACTAGAGGTATTGGTAGCACCTCTTTTCCCCGGGATTGCAATCCCACGAAGATTGGGTCTTCCATCAAGGAAACATGCCCCCAGGGTGAGCTCAGTGGCTGATTATAGATAGATAGATAGATAGATAGATAGATAGATAGATAGATAGATAGATAGATAGATAGATAGATAGATAGATAGATAGATAGATAGATAGATAGATAGATAGATAGATATAGATAGATAGATAGATAGATAGATAGATAGATAGATAGATAGATAGATAGATAGATAGATAGATAGGATAGATAGATAGATAGATAGATAGATAGATAGATAGATAGATAGATAGATAGATAGATAGATAGATAGATAGATAGATAGATAGATAGATAGATAGATAGATAGATAGATAGATAGATAGATAGATAGATAGATAGATAGATAGATAGATAGATAGATAAATAGATAGATAGATAGATAGATAGATAGATAGATAGATAGATAGATAGATAGATAGATAGATAGATAGATAGATAGATAGATAGATAGATAGATAGATAGATAGATAGATAGATAGATAGATAGATAGATAGATAGATAGATAGATAGATAGATAGATAGATAGATAGATAGATAGATAGATAGATAGATAGATAGATAGATAGATAGATAGATAGATAGATAGATAGATAGATAGATAGATAGATAGATAGATAGATAGATAGATAGATAGATAGATAGATAGATAGATAGATAGATAGATAGATAGATAGATAGATAGATAGATAGATAGATAGATAGATAGATAGATAGATAGATAGATAGATAGAATAGATAGATAGATAGATAGTAGATAGATAGATAGATAGATAGATAGATAGATAGATAGATAGATAGATAGATAGATAGATAGATAGATAGATAGATAGATAGATAGATAGATAGATAGATAGATAGATAGATAGATAGATAGATAGATAGATAGATAGATAGATAGATAGATAGATAGATAGATAGATAGATAGATAGATAGATAGATAGATAGATAGATAGATAGATAGATAGATAGATAGATAGATAGATAGATAGATAGATAGATAGATAGATAGATAGATAGATAGATAGATAGATAGATAGATAGATAGATAGATAGATAGATAGATAGATAGATAGATAGATAGATAGATAGATAGATAGATAGATAGATAGATAGAATAGATAGATAGATAGATAGATAGATAGATAGATAGATAATTGCTATTAATTAATCGCGCTGGCATCGAGTTCTATTTTATTCTGCTAAGCTGTTTCAATGCATGAAATATATGCATTCGAATAATTTTATGTACTATGGAAAAACCAAATAGAAACTAATCAAAGGAAGTAAAATTTAATAAAGTTGATTAAAATGTATATTTCAGATTAGGAATTTTTTATATCTCTTATCAAAAATCCAATACCAAGCGAATTATTAATGATATTTTTATACTTTTAAGTGTTTTTTGTTTGCCAAAATTATAAAATCCAATTTAGAATAGCACTAACTAGTTCATTTTAAATAATTAAATTCTAGAAAGCGGACATGTCGAAATATCTTCTGATAACTTGCATTATTTTTGCACTGTTCTTTAAGGTCTACTGTAACGACAATAAACTATTCTCTGAAAATAGAATTGCCGATATACTACTCAAAAACAGCTCCTTGATATCGGCTAGTCCTGAACGTAGTATGGAATGTTTTTCAATTTATATACCCAAATTAAATGAGTTAACCAAGAATTACGAAGCTGATTATGAAATTTGTTTACAACATTCCGCTGAAGATCGTGCTATAATTGATTTAGAGGTTCAACGAGATCGCAGAGACCTGGAAAGATCTGCGGAACAAGTTTGTGGTAAATTTCAAACTTGTTCTAAAAATAACAAATCTGCTTATGAGTTTTTCGAATGTTTTGGCAATGTGGTAAGTACTTAAATAGATATTTTTGTGTTCATGTTTTCTTAAATTTTATTATAATTCTTAACAATTTCAGGCTGGTGAATCAACTAAAGCTGCTTACAATATACAAAATATCGCTAAAGATAAAATGGATTACATAAAAATAAAATACGAAATCATTGAGTATAATCAAAATCGCTGCACTGATGAGTGTTCTCGCGTTTATGTTGAAGAATCTTCTAAAATCTATGAGGAGTTAGAAAAATGTTTAGCAGGTCTTACGGTATAGAATATTTCTTTTGTAAATTCATAAGGATTTGTTTATAAGTATGTATCTTATTTAGTAATTAGTGTTAAGAAAATCGTTACTACTCAAATAAATGTAAAAATATTGCAAATAGTTTAAATGCTTATCATTATTTAAATATCGAAATTTCTAAAAAGACAAAAATTACTTTACAATAAAATTTAAATTTAATTATTTAATGGCAACATTTTAGCAAAAACTGAAAAAAATCAAATTTCCCCCTCATTAATGCACCTCAAAATTTCAGAGCTTGTTAACATTATCCTATCAGCCTAATTTTTTGAATGACTTAGTTCTACAACCCTATAAAAATCAGGGTGATATTTGGAATAGGGCCTAGGTCAATGGACAATGGACCAAAGGACATTTTAGGGGGGGGTAGGGTCAATTATTAAGCGATCCTAATAACATTCTGTAGGCCGATTTTGGATCATATAAAACTTGTTTATATCAAATATCATCGCTGTCA
The DNA here is from genome assembly GCF_015586225.1 of Lucilia sericata. Lineage (NCBI taxonomy): Eukaryota > Metazoa > Arthropoda > Insecta > Diptera > Calliphoridae > Lucilia > Lucilia sericata. The sequence continues at coordinate 2,520,003 of NW_023994043.1, forward strand.
GTAATTATCGTTAAAGAAATTTCCAGAAGATGGCCTTATATGGAGAGTAGGGCAGATCCTCATAAAACCTTATAAATAGATTTTGTCTCGTATAAAACTTATGACAGTTATGACTTTTAAAGCAGTTTTTCGGGGCCACTTGTATGGGGGCTAGGCGAAATCATTGACCGACATAGGTAAATTTCAAACAAACCTTATCAATAGAGAATATTTATGCAAAATTTCAACTGTCTAGCTCCTCCCGTGTGGTCCCTATCGTGATTTTAACATTCAGACGGACGGACATGGCTAGATCGTCTTAGAATTTAATATGGGCCTAGAATATATGTCTATGAACAATATTTCGATGTGTTACAATACAATACAATAATATACACCCCCCTACTTTTTTGATGGTGGGTATAAAAAGTGTGATGAATTCTTCTTCCATTTTCATCCAGAAACATACATACCTTTGCAAGATTAAAATTTTCAATTTTGATTTTATGCCCCTTTTGGTGTTTTTTTCCTACCTACTAGGGTTGTCAATTAAGGTTGTCATTTAAAATTGTTCGAATCAAAATGTACTATATTTTTTTATTCGAGTAGTCGATTAAATTTTAAAAAATATTCTATTATTCGAACGAATAACGAAAAACATTTTTATTCGAATAATTTAATAAATTATAAATAAACTTGCCAAACACCTTAAAAAATCTTAAGATACGGGTAAAAACTGTTTTCATACATTAATACACTTTTAAATAAGTAACTTAGTTGAATCTCACTACATTAAATCTAACCACACAACAACACTATCGGGTCTGTTGTGCGCTGCTTTTCATGAAAGAGGTTTATTTGTAAACAAGGTTTATTGGTAAACAAAAACAACATAGTGTCCACTGAATGTATTATCTTTCAATGTTCAGTTTCCTGGCCGTAATTCCAAAGAATTTCCCAATCAGTGTTCGTGAGAAATGTTCGGCTTGATTGTTTATAGCCTTCCAATGTGTCCAGTATACATAAATGACGTGGCCTTTAACCGCTTTGGCCAATTCGCCTAAAGTTATGAGCCGTTCGGTTGTAAGTGCCGCCTCATATCTTAAATACATATGTTTCAATGGGTGGAATATCAACAACGTTTCCAGAGTCTTGCTTGACATTGTGCCTATGGCACCAGATGTACCCAAGCAGCATGTACGCTGAACTCCCAGTTGTAGTTTGATATTACACTTCTTGTCCAAAGAAGTCAACCAGATTATTGAAGCATAAGCAATGTGTCATAGTAGGACTAGGACTACATTTCATGGCTAAGATAATCACTTTTAAAACTAGAACCATTTTATTTTTAACATTGCAAAACAAAAATTTTTCTAAACTCCAAAAAGTAGTATAAGTTTTGTTTCAATTATAACATATCTTTATATTTAGATTTATAATACAGAATATTTACATAATTTCAATGCTATGTATAATAAAATATTCTTAAATATTCGATATTATTCGAATATTTGATTAATCGACAAAATTTTTTCGCATTATTCTAAATAGGAATTTTTTTATTCAAACAAATTTTTTTCCTCGATTAATCGAATAATTTTTATTCGAATGACAACCTACTGAAGAAACAAAAATTTTATTAAACAATCAATATCGTAATGGGTGACCTTTATTTAATATTTGTAAATACATATAAGTAAAAGTACTAAAAAATAGGTATAATTTTTACCCTAAGAAACAGAATTTTCGAAAATTTCAATAATACAGTTATTATTTATTTATTTATTTATTCCTAAAAGGAATCGAATTTCGAAAAAGTAACAGACACCTGTCCGCTTGTCTTTGGAATAGCAATGATAAATGTAACATTTCTGCGAGTTTACCTGTTTTTATTTCCAAAAATTTGTAGATGCACATGGTCAAAATACATTTAGTCTCAAAATATCATAACTCTAGGTTTAGTCGTTTAGACTGTAAATAACGGGACTCTTTTAAATGCAGATGAGTGTCTTTCACAATGCATACATACACTGATAATAATATATATGTAAGTTTTCTTAAATGTTATAAAAAAGCGTTTTAGTTTTTTTTGACCCACTCTAACTCCGGCAGTTCTTGTCCGATACACAGAGGGAAAAGGAAATATACACGCCTGATACCAAATTGACACCAAAGAGTTTATAATTTTTCAATAACATCCGTTGTCAAAGTATATACATTAGACCGACTCACTCGGTATTGAAAGTAAAAACGTGTTTTTGTTACTCCTCTCAAAATTTGCCTTGTTTTGTTTTATGATTATTCCCAAAATATTTTAAGTCTAGCGATGGCCGTTCTTGAGCTGGATCAAATTTAAAAAAAGATATTTTTGAATTATTTTTTTTTTTTTAATTTTAGTTTTGTTTTGAAACTATATATTCAATATAGGGTATCATTTAAAAGGGGTTTCAAAGCCGCGTCCCATGATGTATTAATCATTAAAAAACGTCGGGTAACTCTAGCACCATTTTTTGTGACTCGGTCTAATATACATACGTACGATAACACTATGTATTGTTGACAACGCAACGTTATCAACATTGCAACAATTCGTTGTCGAAATCTAAATTTTATACACATCCGTTGTCTAAATGTTTGTCAAAAGTGAGCTTACCACGTTTGTTAACATTTAGACAACGTTGTCAAAGTATATACATACATACTTACGACAACACTATGTAATGTTGACAACGCAACGTTGCCAACATTGCAACAAACAATCCGTTTCCAATAGTGAGCTTACCACGTTTGTTAACATTTAGACAACGGATGTGTATAACATTTAGATTTCGACAACGAATTGTTGCAATGTTATCAACATTACATAATGTTGTCGTACGTATGTATATACTTTGACAACGTATGGTATTGAAAATTATAAACAGTTTGGTGTGTTTGGTACCAGGCGTGTATATTTCTTTTTCCCTCTGTGTAGAGCTGATTTGTGTCTGGCCTACTATCCAATAGTACTAACATTGGTGCAAATTTCATCTAACTCGATTTTTCAAGTTGGGTCACTTGTAACGAAACTGCCAATATACATATTTACTACCCTTTTGACCAAAAAAAATTGGTGTTGCTATTAAAATGTTATTAAAATAACGCTGTAGTGGGAAAAATCAAATTAGCTAGATACATAATATTAGGTTTTATTCATATGGATTCTCGAGTTTTATTTGAAACTCAAATTAGTAACATTAGGTGGGTATAGATTAACTGACAACTAATATGACAATCATTTGCATTAAAAATTATATTTAATAGTTATTAAATGCAATTTGTAACTCATAAAAAGAAATGAATGAAGCAGCGGCATTTATTTGTAGTCTATGTAAAATGCCATTAAAAATCATAATTTAATTTATTGCTTTTTTTGAAGTGGAGTTTGCAAAAAATTCTGTCATCGTTTGCGTAATTTCAATTACAAAATCTCGTTAAATAATTACATTCAATGTAGTTTAGTTTTTAGTTTAATTTATTTATTATCATAACATGCCTACAATTCATATTAAATGTAAATTGTAAATGTCATTTCATAAATATGTACAAGTTAACCTTGTATTACAGCAATACTGACAGTAACAATAACAACAACATTTTTACAACTATTTCATTGATTTTTATTTTCAAATTTGCATTTATCTGTTACTTTTCTGTCTTCCTCTATTGATGAAATTTATTTCAAATACTTTACAATGCAAATTTACATTCGTTCTTTCATTCAATTGAAGAATGGTAAATGTACATTTGTGGGCTTAATCAACATAGTTTGGGAAGATATTATATGTTGCAGTTTATGTTTGCAATATTGGGATTAACATTTTCAGTTATTTACCAAATAATTTAAAATGACTGGCATTTCTCAAATTTGAATGTATAATTTGTTAAATTTAAAACATTTGTATTAAGAGAATGATATTTAAAATTATAATTTCTATATGATTTAAATATTAAAAAAAATTTTGTCTTTTGCAAACATTAGTGTAAACTTAAATACTCCTTGTTGTAGTCATGTAGGGGATAGTAAAACAAATCAAAACTTTGATTTCTGTGTTAAACTTGTAGCTAAGATGCATACAAGGTTGGCACATGCCCCGTTTATCTGTTACTTGGGAATACATAAAAGTACAACAACGGATGTTGCCACAATGTACCACAATACAATAGCTAAGTATGGGTATGTGCAACACAAAATATACGATCAGTATGCAAATGCATCTGTCATTGGCTACATCAATCGATCGTACGTTCACAATGTCAACACAAGCAATCAAACATGGCAACATGTCAAATGTTTTTTTTTTAAGTTTTTTAAGTTTTCAGTTTTTATGTTGAGTTTTCTCTCATGCTTTCTAGATTGAAATTTTGCACACATTTGATCAATAAAGAGAAATAAATAAATAAATGTCTTTTTACCAAATACAACTTTATTACATAAAACCTTTATTTATTGTCATATGTATGTATGTGTGTGTGTCATTACCAAATGGGAGAGTATTCTCCTTAAGAATGCATTTAGATTTTATGGAAATATTTTAGTTTATTTAAGAAATTATGCTAAAATATGTTATCAAAATTCTTTAGAACTTTTTAAATTCATTAACTACAGGAGGAAATTGAACTGGACCCACAAAAGTGCAGAACTCTATCGACAAAATTAAGGAAGAATCGGACAGAAAAAATTAAAAATTCTGATTATTAGCTGTGTTCCTAGACTTGTCCAGTATGCTAGTTTTTACCAGAAAAACCGGAGTAACTGAGAACCTAAAAGAGGATACATTTATTATTTTGTATACAATACACCACTATAGTTGGGAGTATTGTTGCCAATTTTACGTTTTTCCCGTCAAATCTGACGTTTTTGAAATGGCAATTGCGGGAAAAAATGTGTTTTAGCGGTTAGCGGGAAATTTTACGAATCTTAACCAGCATTTGGAGATTTTTGACGTTTTTTCACGAAAAAATGGAATAATTACAAATGTCTATAGTCTAGCTTTAGTCTAGTCTATAGTCTAGTCTATAGTCTAGTCTATAGTCTAGTCTATAGTCTAGTCTATAGTCTAGTCTATAGTCTAGTCTATAGTCTAGTCTATAGTCTAGTCTATAGTCTAGTCTATAGTCTAGTCTATAGTCTAGTCTATAGTCTAGTCTATAGTCTAGTCTATAGTCTTGTCTATAGTCTAGTCTATAGTCTAGTCTATAGTCTAGTCTATAGTCTAGTCTATAGTCTAGTCTATAGTCTAGTCTATAGTCTAGTCTATAGTCTAGTCTATAGTCTAGTCTATAGTCTAGTCTATAGTCTAGTCTATAGTCTAGTCTATAGTCTAGTCTATAGTCTAGTCTATAGTCTAGTCTATAGTCTAGTCTATAGTAGTCTATAGTCTAGTCTATAGTCTAGTCTATAGTCTAGTCTATAGTCTAGTCTATAGTCTAGTCTATAGTCTAGTCTATAGTCTAGTCTATAGTCTAGTCTATAGTCCTAGTCTATAGTCTAGTCTATAGTCCGAGTCTATAGTCTAGTCTATAGTCTAGTCCTATAGTCTAGTCTATAGTCTAGTCTATAGTCTAGTCTATAGTCTAGTCTATAGTCTAGTCTTAGTCTAGGCTATAGTCTAGTCTATAGTCTAGTCTATAGTCTAGTCTATATAGTCTAGTCTATAGTCTAGTCTATAGTCTAGTCTATAGTCTAGTCTATAGTCTAGTCTATAGTCTAGTCTATAGTCTAAGTCTATAGTCTAGTCTATAGTCTAGTCTATAGTCTAGTCTATAGTCTAGTCTATAGTCTAGTCTATAGTCTAGTCTATAGTCTAGTCTATAGTCTAGTCTATAGTCTAGTCTATAGTCTAGTCTATAGTCTAGTCTATATCTAGTCTATAGTCTGTCTATAGTCTAGTCTATAGTCTAGTCTATAGTCTAGTCTATAGTCTAGTCTAATCTGTCTATAGTCTAGTCTATAGTCTAGTCTATAGGCTAGTCTATAGTCTAGTCTATAGTCTAGTCTATAGTCTAGTCTATAGTCGTCTATAGTCAGTCTATAGTCTAGTCATAGTCTAGTCTAGTCTAGTCTAGTCTATAGTCTAGTCTATAGTCTAGTCTATAGTCTAGTCTATAGTCTAGTCTATAGTCTAGTCTATAGTCTAGTCTATAGTCTAGTCTATAGTCTAGTCTATAGTCTAGTCTATAGTCTAGTCTATAGTCTAGTCTATAGTCTAGTCTATAGTCTAGTCTATAGTCTAGTCTATAGTCTAGTCTATAGTCTAGTCTATAGTCTAGTCTATAGTCTAGTCTATAGTCTAGTCTATAGTCTAGTCTATAGTTTGGTCTAGTCTATAGTCTAGTCTATAGTCTAGTCTATAGTCTAGTCTATAGTCTAGTCTATAGTCTAGTCTATGACTATAGTAAAGGTTATATAAGATTCGGCACAGTCGTATATAGAAAGAACTTTCACTAACTGAATATAAAACTCTCACTTAACAAAAGTTAAAATGTTATATTTTTCCGCGTTTTAATTAAATAAGAATACAAATAAAAGACGAAAATATTTTTAAATTTATTGATACTTATACAACAACTACACAAAATAAATGCACACAATAACTTAAAGTCAGTTTTATTTTACTTTTACTGAATTACTTTAAGGGATTTGCCAACTTCGGTAAAGGCAGCAATGGCATGATCAATATCATCTTTAGTATGAGCAGCTGAAATTTGTACGCGAATACGAGCCTTACCCTTGGGTACGACAGGGAAACTGAAACCGATCACATAAATGCCACGTTCTGCAAGAAATAAAGGGAAACAAATAAGTAATGGTCAATAGTGTTCTACGAAGAATAATAATACTCACTTAGCATTTCATCGGCAAATATGGAAGCCAATCGAGCATCACCCAACATGACGGGACAAATGGGATGATTTTCACCACTAATAGTAAAACCAGCCTTAGTCATGGCATCTCTGAAGTGCTTGGTATTAGTTTGAACCTTGGCAGTAAGTTCACTGGATGACAACAACATATCGATTACCTTTGTACCGGTAGCGACAACAGATGGCGGCAAAGTGTTTGAGAATAAATAGGGACGTGATTTTTGTCTCAAAAATGTAATAAGTTCTTTGGGACCAGTGGTGTAACCACCAGCAGCACCACCTAAAGCTTTACCCAAGGTAGAATTAATGATATCTACACTGCCCATAATGTTGTAATATTCCTCAGTACCACGACCAGTTTTACCAAAGAAACCGGTAGCATGACATTCATCGATGAAAGTTAAAGCATTGTATTGTTTAGCCAGAGCAACAATGTCTTTAAGGGGAGCGATGTTTCCGTCCATAGAGAAGACGCCATCGGTAACGATCAGTTTAATGCGAGCATTCGATGATTTCAATTGGCTTTCCAAATCTATGGAAATACAGATATATGGAAATTTTGATGTTAAGGACTTATCACAAAAGTTATATGTAATTTTCAATTATTTGAATACTTTCGAAACTTACCATTTAAATCACGATGCCTGTAGCGACTCTTCTGGGCCTTGCACAAACGAATGCCATCGATAATGGAGGCATGATTTAATTCATCCGAAAATACAGCATCTTCGGGAGTTAGAATGGCTTCGAAGAGACCAGCATTGGCATCAAAGCACGAAGCATAAAGAATGGTATCCTCGCGGCCATGGAATTGAGCCAATTTCTTTTCCAAACTCTTGTGAATATCTTGAGTGCCACAAATGAAACGTACGGAACTCAAACCGGCACCATATTTTTCAGTTATTTCGCGTGAGTAGTTCACCACTTCGGGATTATTCTTAAAAGAGAAACATTTGTTGTGCCCTCACTATAACTTAATAAAATTGTATTTTTTTTACAAATACTTACAGCTAAACCCAAGTAATTGTTGGCACAAAAGTTTAAAATCTGTTTATTGCTGCCTTCGACTGTAATTTGCGTACTCTGGGATGAAGTGATAACGCGTTCTGATTTAAATGTGCCAGCTTCTTTAATCGACTTTATTTGATCGGAGAGTATTTCACGAAATTGTGCATGGGCGGGTGAGGATGAGTAGCGACGGAAAGTGCATTTCAATAATTGCGTTTCCAAGCCTGTTGATAACCAATTAATATTTAGATTAAATGTATTTCATTTGCAATTAACTCAAGTACATGTGCAAAGTTATATAAAGAATATTAAAACTATGTATTTATGTTTAAAATAATATCACTCTCAGTTAGTCACCTCTTAATTGTATGAATTTCGATAAATTTGGCATTTTTCCCTACAAATGTATGAATTTTATTGAAATATTGTGCGGTGAACTGTATACTTATGCGGAAAAATCTCACAAGAACGACCAATCGACACACCCTCGCGTATTTCCAGCAAAATCAAACTGAAATTCTGTTTTCAATGTGATGCCATAGAAACCCCATGTCGCGTTACAGTGACGCTCTCACATTGCCCTCCCATGCTCCCTGTGTGTACTTGCTTCATATTTATTTATGTCTAGAGAAAACAGCTGATTTTTTTTTTTTTGTTCATTCTAATTTAAAATAAATTTCAGATGCCGCATTTATATTTGTATCTGCACACTTTCCATATGTTGGTTCGTATAGTACAAAGACATAATAATAATATGATTGTTGTTGTTTTTTTATTATTTGATGTTTGTTTTTGTTGTGCGTTTGACTCTTGTAAGTGAACAAAAATTATTTTTTTTATGTGTGTCCGTGACAACGAAATTGATTTAATTTAGAATGAATTTCACTTTCATTTCGTTCATTATTGAAACACTGAAAGAAATTTTTCAACTTTTTGAATTGCATAATAAATGACATTTAATCTCAGTTGTGTATAAATTTAAAATTTAATATAACGTATCATCATTTAATCTTAAAATTTTGATGTTTTGGGCATGAAAATACAGTGCAATGTTCACTGGACTAAACACATTTTTCAAGTGTCGGAGGAAAGAATCTTTCAAATGTCCCGTTTTTTACCTACCATCAAAAAAAATGTCATTCCGTTTGTAATACATAGAAATATTCGTCTAAGAACCATAAAAGTATATAAATTCTGGGTCCTTTTTAGATTCTAGGACGATCTAGCCAAGTTCGTCCGTATGTCTGTCTGTTGAAAACACGTCCAAATGGAAGTAGCTAGCGAGCTAAATTTTACAAATACTTTTAGTTGATGCAGGTTGTTTGGTATTGAAAATAGGCCATATCGGTCCACGATTTCGCCTAGCCCGCATATAAGGCCCCTTCAGAAAATGAATTTATCGCTCATAACTGGCTAAAAGAAGCATCTATAGCGGCACAAACACGTTTAATTGGAAATTAAATCTCTGTGTAAAATTTTATAAGGATCGGTCCATAATTGACCCTACCCTCCATATAAGGTCCCCCTCAGAAAATGATTTTAACGCTCATTACTTACTCAAAGATGTGAGCACAGCGGTGAAATTCTACATAAACAAGTTTTGTGCGAGCCAAAAACTCTCTATCAAATTTCATAAGGATCGGTCCATAATTGACCCTACGCCTATATAAGGTCCCTTTCAGACAACGACTTTAATGCTCATTACTAGCTTAAAACTGCGATTACAGTGGAAACTGAAATCCTCCTACCCTATAAGATGGATCGATATATGACCACATCAGAAATTTACTTTAGCTCTCATTAGTTACTTGAAAATACGACTTATGCGATGAAATTCGAAATAAACAACTTCTTTAAGAACACTTCTTTGGACATATGGTAATAAAATTCAACATAGATCTAATAAATGAGAAAATTGATTTGATAATATCAAAGTTTATTTATAAGGTAGTATTATTTTTCGGCAATGATTTGATGGTGGGTATATAAGATTCGGCATAGTCGAATATAACACTCTTACTTACACTACACTTCTGACCTAAAATTTAATATACATAACTCTCATATATGGCCTGGAGCCTCGAATTCTATTTTTAAGCTACCCGACTGCGTACAGGAGAGGGCAAAGTGCCTTGGTTACAATACCATCATTATTGAATGATTTATTGGCAATATACTGATTTCCTGCAAGAATGTACTGATCTATCCTATCCAATTATGGACCGGTCCTCATAAAATTTCCAAGATATATTTTGGGTATTACTTGTTTATATCTAATTTTATAACTTTAACATTATTTTTAACCCAGTAATGAGGATTAAACTGATTTTCTGGAGGGACCTTATATGGGGGATAGGGTCCTCCTCCTTTAGAATGATCCTCATATAATTTTATTAAAACATTTTTGACTGTTTAAGCTACAGAGAGACGGACGGACATAGAATTATATATATACGTCTGTGTGTCTTTAACCAATATGTCGAAGTGTTACAAACGAATGACAAAACCAATGAATTTATACCCTACACCACTATAGGAGGGTATTATTCGTTTGTGCTGATGTTTGTAACACTCAAAAATATTGGTCCTACACACACCTTAAAGTACGCCAATCGGCTCAGAATCACTTCCTGAGTCGATGTCCGTCTGTCTGTGTGTCCATGTAAACCTTGTGCGCACACTACAAGTCGCAATTTTTGAGATAATTTAATGAAATTTTTTGTCCAAGGACAAACGCTATTGAAAATGGTTGAAATCGGTCCATTATATCACCTAGCCTCCACACAACCGGACCCCCCGAATAGGGCTTTTGACCTCATAACTATGTTAAATGATCTACCATCTCTACAAAAATTGGCAAAACTTAGTTATATATAAGTTAATATTTTCGTAAAGATCGGGCATTATTTGACCCTAGCTCCCATACAAAGTCCTCTTTAGAAAATGACTTGAATGTCCACAATTCACTTATAAATACTAGTATCACGATGAAATTTGGCACAAATAAGTATTATATTAACATAAACCCCGACAATAAATTTTATAAGGATCGCACCAAATTCTGCCCTAGCCCCCATATAACCCGACCTTCCGATTTGGGCCTTTTAGCTCATAACTACGTCAAATATCCAAAATTGGAACAACTAAGTTCCATAAAATCATAAATAACACTGTCAGTTTTCGCCATGATCGGGCCTCATTTGACCCCCATACAAAGTTTCCTTCAAGGATCGACCCAATTTTTGTCCTAGCCCCCATATAACCGGACCGACCGATTTGGGCCTTTAAGCTCATAACTGCGTCAAATATACAACTATCTTTCCAAAAATCAGTATAATTAAGATTGAAATCGGTCTTTTATTTTTTCTAGTCAGCATACAACCATACATGAACAGACATTATTTGGAACCTTTGTAAGATTCAACATAAATGCTTTATTATTGAAAATGAATCACATTTAATATTCGCCATTGGTGTAGGGTATCATATGGTCGGCCTCGCCCGACTATAGTTTCTTACTTGTTTTAATGGTGCAAAACTTTATATATATTTATGATCGATCCATAACATAAATATATTTTTGAATAATTACTTAAAAACCAATTATGTACATAAATATTTGAAGATGTCTTCCTCATAGTCTTCATTTCTCTTACTACAATGTTTTACAACTGATATAATAAAGTTTATATGTTGACAAATTGCTACATACTTTTTTTATTAATACTATAATTGTATTTTTACCTTAAACTGTCTCGGTTGACAATGTATTTAGTGTAGGCCGACAAGAGTCTGTTGAACTTTTTCCCTTAAAGAGCAAAGACCTGTATAAACTTGGATCGATTATTTTAGAATTTGAATTCCAATTGATCGAAAAAAATGATAATTCAATAAGATAAATAAACAGTTGGTTGCTGCACATAAGAGCGTTTATCTAACTCATTATTTCAATAACACGTACTTTACAAATGAAAACCCACATGAAATTCTTTATTCCTTATTTCAATTTACTATTTGTTTTTTTTTTTTTTTTTTTTTTTGTATTTGTCTGCTTATTGTGAAGTTAAATGAAAGAAGAAGCCATGAAGTTTAGCTATTTAGCTACGAAAAATGTCCATAACAACCATAAGTTCCTATGGATGTACAGTGTTGGGAAAAAAGTGAGATTTTTCATAGATAGATTCTCCTTAGATAGATATCGGAGATAGGGAACGGTTCTAAATCGTTAGCTCAGCTACCTATGAGTTCCATTTCCTCCACATATGTATGTATAATATTCTGCCCACCACCGAATATAATATTCTTAATTGTTTTGTCTGACAGTGTAAGGAATCACTATAATGGTATGATTGTAAATATTACATTCATTTATTTAAACTTATTTGTACATATTCACAGATACACTTGCATATAAAAAATGTATAAATGTATATAAAAACTTATAGCATACATACATACATTCTTACATACTCGTATATCATTTTCTAGTTAATTAGTATTAAGAAAAATAAAAACAAACATCAGCAAGCAACACAAAAACAAAACGTGTAAAAGAAGAATAAGGAAAATTAAATTAATATTCGTTTCTAGTTAAACAATCCCTTTTTTCATTGTGTTATTGGCATATGTTATGACCATATATGGTGGGTTTTCTTTCCATCTAGGATCTACAAGTCTCTTCTTAAACCTCACTCGAGATGAAAAACGACAACAAGAAGATGAATACGATTTCTGCAAAAAAAAAGAAAACACTTAGTTGTGAATCTGGAAAATAAAAAAAATTGACGTCGGCAAATGTAGTTGTCTGCCTCAGATGTTGTATTATGTGGCAACTTTTCTTAAGATCAATGAATGCAAAAAAAAATTATTTGATGTCTTCAAAAGCGAAGTAATACAAGTTATGTATAAATAATATAAAGCACACTTTATTTTGAATATTTAAGAGACATAAATTAGATTTTTATGTCGTAAAATTACCAGGGGTCATTAACATCTTATGCAGAATTACTATTGAAAACATGAATATATGTATGTTTATTTGGAATATTAATTACACTGTGTTGAACTTTAAGTCCATTTAAAAAATGGACACTCAACTTTTAACTATTATTCTTTAAGTTGGTTAGGTTAGGTTGATAGAAGGATGTATACTATACACCTAGGCCAATATCGGGCCAGATGTGCGCTCCTTTTCATGAAAAAAAATCACTGAATGCATTATTTTTCAATGTTTAAAAACTCAGTTTCCTGGATGTAATTTCTAAGAATTTTCCGATCAGTGTTAGACAGGAATGTTATTTCTGGATCTACTTCGACGAATGCCTGTGGCAAAGAAAGTGTTCGAGAGTTTCACTGTCCTCTCCACATGCTCTACATTCGTCTGAATCCGCACGCTTAATTTTGTATAAATGTGCTCGTAATCCTGTGTGTCCACTCAGGATATGTACCATCACACTAACCTCCGACTTGTTCATTTCTTATCAAGGTCACCCCATAAGATTTTTGTGGTTCTACCCACCATTTCATTATTCCAAGGGGCCTTATGGGATTCTCTCACCCATATTTTTAATTCAGCTTTCGTTGCGTCGTTACCTCGAGCTCCCTTCCCTTTAAAGCTATTACATTCGCCTTTTCTTTGCCGACAACTCCCGAGTGTCCTGCTACCCATATGATGTAAACTTTACCTCTGGGAGAGTATTCAGTTAAAGCTTTCTTACAATCCAATACGGTCTTAGATTTAATTCTATCACCTGATATCACCCTAATTGCCTTCTGGCCCTTAAGCCCTGTGGCCGCCATATTTATTCTAATCTGCCTGAAAGCTTGTGTTATGATTAGGTAAACGGTGCTATATTTCTGTTTCTGGGTTTTTAATATAGAACTCGATGCCCACTTGTCCCACAATTTAGAGCAATCCGTGTAACAAAGGATTCCTACTGGTATTTGTTCTGGTGTTCCGCTTGACCAAGACATTCCATCTTTCCGACATATTCTGTGTCTGGTATACGTTCAGGCACGTCCGATGATTGTGTATAACCTTCCAATGTGTCCAGTATGCATTGATGACGTGTCCTATAACCGCTTTTGGCTAGTTCGCGTAAAGTAAAGAGACGTTCGGCTGTAAGCGTCGCCTCATATCTTAAATATGTTTCAGGGGGTGGCAAAGTTTCCAGAGCTTTGGTTGAAGTAGTATACATGGCACCACTTATACCCAAGCAGCATGTACGCTGAACTAACTGTAGTAGTTTTATGTCCAAAACAGTCCACCAGATTATTGAAGCATAAGCTACAATTGTTCTAATTACACTTTTATAAAGCCAATTTGTCATAGTAGGACTAAGATCCAATTTAATGCTTATAGTTCTCCTACATATCGCCCAGCACCCATGTACCATGTTGATCCTATCATCTATGTGGTGCCTCCATTTTAATTTCTGGTCGAGGAGTACACCTAAGTACTAAACTTTATCTGTCACTGGTATCCTCTTACCCAGGAAGCAAGGTTCAGTATACGTAGAAATGTTTGTCTTTCTTGTGAAAAGACAGATTTCCGGGTTTACATTGATTCCTCTCGGTTGAGCCCAGCTCAAGGCCGTATTCAAAGTCTCCTCAGCTCTTCTACACAAGTACTTTGGATCCTTTTCCTTTAACAGTATTACGACATCGTCTGCATAGCAGGCAGGTCTAAGTCCTTTCCCGGTTACGTATTTAGGAGGCTATTAATCATGCTAACCACGAAATACCTTTTTCCTGATAGCTATATATCATACATCTTACAGCTTATCCATCTGTTCCTTAGCATGTAGTTGATCCATTTACGGAGCACCCGGTCAACATAAAACTAGTCTGGGGACCTTATTGAAGGCGCCTGCGTTGTCAATGCATACGGCCTGTGTATACAGTTTGCTATCGGAGGATTCACCTATGTAGTGGACAACTTCGTTTAAAGCGGTTTCCACCGATCGTAACTTTACATAAGCATGCTACTTAAATTTAAGGTTTTTGTCTTTTAAAAATACTATCGACTATCCGTTCCAAGGTTTTAAGTAGGAAGGACGTAAGGCTTATATGTCGATAGGACTTAGGTGTCGCATAGCTAGGTTTCCCTGGTTTGGGTATAAATATTACCCTTGCATCCTGCCATTTAACTGGTGTGTATGTAAATTTCAAGCATGCAGTGAATATCTGAGACAGATGTACGGAAACCAGTCCCGCCTCCATCTGCAAAAGTGCTGGGAAAATGTCATCCGGCCCTGAAGCTTTATAGAGAACTCTTTCCGTGTTAGACTCTCCTCCTCCAATATCGGTTCATCTGTGTTATTTGATGTACCGGGTGGGAAATGAGAGTCCATTAAGAGTTTCATTGTCTGCTCTATATCCTCTAGCCTTCTACCCGTGTCATTGACCATAGATATGAGTTTTGCCAGAACACTTGTGAACGCTTCTATTTTGGAGTCTATACTCACTTTATTTCGACATTGAAAAGAGTCCTGACCTAAACGGTTCTTTAGTAAGGTCCTGAACATTGTCCAATTAGTTTTAGACTTATTCCGAAACTTTGTCGGCTTTGGTAGTGGTCTTCATATTTTGATTCTTATGTACCGATGGTAAGAAAAGGAGTGCTCGTCCGAAACTTTCCAATCCTGAATTTTTCCACAGCCAGCTCAGCATTTTGCCCTCCAAGAATTTCCAGTATACGTTCATTAGCCAGTTTACTGCCCCATCCTTTTATATAGAAAGTGGACTTTAAGAGCACCGGAAGCTCGCTCTTCTTTGCCAGTGCCAGTTTAGCGCCGTCCCAGGGAGGAAGGATACTTTCCACCAAGTTCTTTAGGGTACTAACACATTGGTGAGATGCCAACCTCATCAACATCACGCCCATGCTAAACTGGCAGCTCACGCTCTCTATTGGTTGTTTTCCCTTTGAAGCGATTGCATGGTCCACTATCTTATTGTTGACCAGATTTTCTAACTTACTCTGCTGGTCTATTGTAATTTTGTCTGTCGAATTACTGGCACCGAAAGCTCATAGCAGAGATCGTCCCGGGGTCTTCTTCTGGCAACTTTCGCGTAATATGGCGACTCTTTTCCTTTTCTACCGTCTGGCTTCTCCTTCCTCGTTTTTCGGGGCTTATTTTGATATACCCTTACCTTTGAGGTTGGTTTCGTCGAAGTGTTCGACTTCGAAACATCAGGCTTGGCGTTGTCACCCTTACTCGCAGGAGTTGAGGTTCCTTTGAGTGAAGTTTGGCTTGGCTTCGACTGTAGATCTTTTTCTTCTTAGGTTTATTCTCAGTTGTCAACTCGTCGGGAGATCGGATCCTCTTTGCCATAGATCTTGTGAGATAGTCCAATTTCCGGACCGACGAACTCAGAGTCTGATTCTTTAAGAATCGTTAGACGATGCACAGTGGTACAGAAATTAAAAAGAATAAAAAACTGGTTTATTTGACTCTAATGGAAATGTTGTGAAGTTTAAGTTTTGAAGAACTTCCTCTTTACGCATGTAAAATTTCATTACTGTTCGATGCTAGAAGTAACAGGAAGTTGTTGCTAGAACGTTTTGGAAATAAGTAGAAGATGATGCCTAAGAGCGGCGACAAGAACCCAAATGAATAAGTCTACTTTGGATCGTCGTTGAGTGTATTACATTGTGTAAATAAAGCGTTGTTATAATTTTTAACTATTTGGCGCTTTCAATTTGCAATAAAAAGAAACCGGTTTATTAAAAGGGAAATAAACCAACTTTTTTAAAATTTAAATACAGATTTGAAGCTTACGATTTTTACTTTCTAAAACAGACAACCCTCGTAGCATATGCATTTTTGTCACATAGTTTATCAAACGTTTTGTAAAAATAATGATAAACATGATGCATTACTATTTCTTATGCGAACGATATAATCTGAACCGATATTTATATTAAAATACTCATAAATCAAATGAAAACGAAAACATGTTTATTAATCGTATAACTGCAATTACATTTATGTATTTTCAATGTCTTTGTATGTATATATGGAAAAGTGTTCCTGATCATCAAACATTTAAGTTGAACATAATTTCATTCTTTACACTGTCACATCACATCACGTAAACACTCATGTGTAAGATGAACGTGTATGGAACAGAATGCATTGTCTCACGATGGCATTGATCATGCAGTTCCACAGACGACGGATGGCTCGCTGTTTGGCTGGCTGCTGCATCAGATGGTTAGATGGATGGTTGGCTGACTGGATACTTACATATGTGTAGCAATTATTAACACACACATTCATATAGTTAGGCTTCACCAGATCATAGCAGAACTTTTTATGTGGTTGTTGGTTGATAAATGATGAGTTCTGTGTTGTTGTTCTGTTTCAGTAGATTTTTTGATGATGCTGCCGTTTTACTTTTTATCGTTGTTGTTTAATAATGTAGCCTGATAATGATAAATGTTGGAAGTGGGTATTTATTTAGCGTATGTGTAAGTGGGTTTTTGTATCCAACTGAAGGGATCAACCGCTTTAGAATCTTGAATAAAAAGTAAACGTGCGTGTTTGGTTATTTTCAATCTTTCTTTTCTTCTTAAAGCTGCCCTTTTTGTTCTATATACATTAGGGAGTTTTAATATTTTTTATTATGGGCATTTTAATCCCAGTTGCATACGTGTCCCTAGTATTCCTAGGCCTGTGTCGGTCCTATTTATTTTATAGTATTTTAATTTATTCGTAAAATAGTAAATGTTCATTTATAACATATATTTTCATATATATCTGATTTATATAGCTACCTCAATATACCCCAGAAATCTTACTTTTAAGGCCATTATGCCAAAAACACACGATATATTCGGTAACCCTGTTGATAATACATATTGAACTTTTTTGCCCAAGTTAAATTCTCTAGACAAATATTTTTGTTTCTTTTCCGATGATTTTTTCCTTCGAAAAGCGAGCAGAACTCAAAAAAACACCATTGCAACATCAGAATGTGTTCGGTTTTCTGTTGTAGTTGCTTATAAAGTTGTTGTTACTATTGTTATTATTGTTGTTCTATCTGTTGTTGTAGTGGTTACACTTGGCGAACAATGTGTCGTTTTTATATCTGGTTTTCCATCAACATGTTTAGTGTGATCAGTGAAATCATTCAATCTGAAGAAGTTACAAAAAATTCACTTATTTCAACGAGAATCATTTAGAAAAAGGTAGATACAAAGAAACTGATGTAATACTTCTCGATAAATAAACTCATACACATACAATTCGATTATCCCATCATTTATACAAACCCTGCAGTTTGGGGCGATCTAGCTTTTAACATTACTCCACCGACTACTTGGTCACTGACTGTCATTTTCGGATGCATTGAATCTTGTGTAACCAAATGGATGGTTCCAATTAGTTTTTCGTCACAAATGTACTCTTTGGAAACTAGATTGAAGACAATATCCAGACACCTTAGTGTCCTAAAGCGATGATTATTGATTTCCTCCTAGAACAAGCACATAGTTAAGGGTTGTTCCCGTGAACTGCTGGGATATTTTTTCTTCCTCTTAATCATTTTCATCTCGTTTGTCCACATCAGTGTTTTTTGTTGTACTTCTCATTTATGGTTCAAAGTTCTTGTTGAAAATTTTAATTGCTAGATTTTTTTATTGCGGAACTTCTTCCAATACACTAGGGTCTTTCACAGTGTAAACTTTTAATTGACTAGTCTTTTACAATAAGAGTTCATTGCAAACTTGAGTATCACTTGTAAAAATTAATATCCATCTAATTAAATTGTTCTCCCCATAACAGATTTGGGACTTTTCATGCCAAGTGACCTAACTTTTGAAACCGATTTTGCTAAAAACAATAGGTATAAATAGGTTTAAAAACATAGATAAGAAGAAGAAGAAGTACATGTTTGGTAAAAATTTTAAAATTTTACCCTCTGTGCTCCACTGTATATTGTCTTAAGTATCTTAAACTTCATAAAATCGTATATACAGTTTTGAAATCAACAATTAATTTCAGTTAAATCAGAAATAATAAATTCACTAATAATGCTTTTAAGATTTTAAACTCATCTTGATAAGGTTTGAGAATTTTAAATTAATTAGAACAACACCTTTTATTAAAATGAAAAAGTAGCATGCAAATTGTTAATAAATCAATATTTTTGAAGACTTAATAGCCAGTCATTAAATTATGTTTTAACACAGATTCCATCAAAAGAATGTATACCCAGCAAAAACTTTAATTACAAATTAATGGTTTAAAAAACTAATACCCCATTAGCATTTTAAGTCATTACTTACATTTTACATACATTTTATATGTAACATGTTATAGTCAATGTTGGAGGGTTTTATATACTCTCTTTGAAAATCTGATGTTTTCAAGTACCACAAAAAATTTTTAAGCTATTGAAAAATTAACTTTCTATGAAAATTATACTTGTTGTCTAATATTCAATTATGTATTTTTGCAAAAGTTTCAAATATTGACCGACCTTTATCTGCTGGATTACTTTGGGTTAAAAAAATACATTTTGGGAACTTTAAACAAATATACTCTACACCACTATAGTGGAGACAATATTATGCATTTGTGCTAATGTTTGTAACAAAAATATTGGTCCTACACCCACCTTATACCATCATCTCAGAATCACTTTCTGAGTCGAACTATGTCCGTCCGTATGTCTGTGTGTGCAAGTAAAACTTGTGCGCACGCTAAATTTCCATGATAATTTTATGAAATTTGGTACACACTATTCTTTTGACACAAGGAAGCCTATTGGAAATTAGCCATGTCCGTCTGTTTGTTTTCCGTCTGTCTGTCTGTTAAAAACACTATAGAGTACAGCAATGAAATTAGATATAAACAAGTTTTTTTGGAACCAAAATATTTTTGACAAAATTTATGAGGATCGGCCGATAATTAACTCTACCCCCATATAAAGATCCCATCAGCATCTTATATAGTATAGCAACCAAATTATACATAAACGTATTGGAACTAAAATGTCGTTGCTTAATTTCGTAAGGATAGGACCGAAATTGACCCTTCCCCCCTTTTAACGCCCCCCTCAGAAAATTATTGTAATGCTCATAACTTGCTTCAAACTGCAAGTAAAGCTACAAACATCGACATAAACCTGTTTTATCGGAACTAAAATCTCTCTGTGAAATTTTATAAGGATCGGTCTATAATTAACCCTACACCCCATATACGACATCCATAACACCAAAAGTGCCAGTATATCAACGATATTCTACATAAATAAGTTTTTATGAGCTTAATTTAAAAAATTCAATAGGCTATTTTGAGTTATATTTATACCCTATAGTGGAGAGGGGTTTGTGCTGATGTCTGTAACGCACAAAAATCTTGGTCATACAGCTAACTTAAAGTATACCTATCGATCGACACTGAAACAATTAACACATGTCATTCTGTCCGGCTGGCTGACTTTCCATGTAAACCTTGTGCATAGGGTACTGACCGCAATTTTCAAAATATGTTCATTAAATTTGGACCATATGTGTTTTTTGGTACAAGGTTGGAACATGTTAGTGAATTATTGAAAACTCTACATTATTTCATCTAACCCCATTCAACCGGACCTTCCGATTTGGGCCTTTTAGCGTCCAACATACTACAATCTCACCAAAAAGACAAACAGACATAGCTGAGGCGATTGGTTTACTTTAAGGATGTAAGATCAATATTTTTGGGTGTTACACACATCATTACAAGTGCATAATAACCTCGCCACTATAGTGGTGTAGGGTATAATTATAGTTAAATTTTATTCTTCGCTTTCATAGAAAAATAGTTAAGGAACAAGATATGCCAGAGGATATTTTGAAGCCAATTCTTGATTCCGAATCAGAGCATCCCAAATCCCTGGGAATATCGATAAGATTTCGCCGATTTAAAAGCAGTCCGAATAATTGTAATGATCAGTCTATATTTAGCAAATACATACATACATATACATATATAAATAGCATAGCTGGTGTAGGGTGACAAACGCGAACTTTCATACTCTTTCTCTTACTTCTAAAATTCTCTTTTCAATTCCAATTTTAACTTTTTTAAATCAAACTCTTTCCAAAATTCTAAAGAGAATCTTAGGACTTTCACGTTCCTAAGAGGGCAAAATGTACGTACTTTCAATAAGAGCAAAGGCACTTAAAGTTAATAAAAGAAGAAAAACAGTTTGTTTAATAAAATGCGTTCTGAATTTTAAAAACCTGAAGTGTGTGTATTTTTCTTCTTTCACTTCTCTAAAGTTAGAGGCAGAGTATATGCAATGAAATCGAGTATCTGTGTGCAGCACACTATTGTAAACGTGCCTGTAACTTAATTACATTGTTGAGGCGATGGTTTATTTTATTTCGTTATTCTTTTCTGGATTCTTCAAGTCATTGTCCATATCCAAATATTATTACCATAGAGGTATAAATGCAAGTTACCTTTGTTATTGACGACAGTTGTTAAGTGATTTCTAGATAGAAGAGTCGTAAGAAAAAAAGGCTGTTAAAGAAAGTAGTATTAAGAAAACGAATAATTATTTTCTTGCCATTACAATGAGTTGGTTTATTAGTAAGAGTGTTTTTTATTTGCAAAATATGTTTTTTTATAATTTTTAATAACATTTTTTTCTATATTTTTAGATGTATTTTTAATATTGATGCCATTACTGGGACACCTTAACGCCAATACCGTAGAGGAAAGAAATCTATTTGCCACCGAACTGTTCCAAACTGTGGCCACACAAAGTCAAAATGAAAATGTTATTATTTCACCAGTGTCCGTGCAAACAGCATTAGGTTTGGTCTATTATGGAGCTTCGGGTCAAACAGCATCTGAACTACAAAAAAGTCTTCATGCTACTGCTCATCAAAGTAAAGACGGTTTAGCCCAGGGCTATCACAAACTATTACATTCATTCATCAAGTCAAAGACAGTGTTGGAAATTGCTAATAAAATTTTTGTCAATGATAAATTGGAAATATCTCCGGAGTTCAAGAGAACTTCTCAAGTTTACTTTGATTCCGATGTCGAGCAATTAGATTTCGCCAATGAAACGTATTCAGTTGATCACATCAATCAATGGTTGGCCGAGAAGACCAATGGCAAGATTGATAATGTTATACAGAGACTGGATCCCGATACAAATGTGGCTCTAATCAATGCCATTTATTTTAAAGCCAAATGGGCACGTCCCTTTATGGATGATGCCACCAGTGATCGTGAGTTTTGGATAAGCAATGAACAGTCCATCAAAGTACCCACCATGTTTGCCGACAATTGGTATTATTATGCTGAATATCCCGACTTGGATGCCAAAGCTTTGGAACTATTTTTTGAGAATATTGATCTTACCATGTGGTTCATATTGCCCAACAAACGTGATGGCCTATTTGAGTTGGAACAAAAACTGAAGGGAGTTAATTTCAATGATCTCGAAGCTCTATGGGAATGGAAGAGTACAAGTGTATATTTGCCAAAATTCAAATTTGAATTTGATACCGACCTTAAACCATCACTGCAGAAGGTATTTTTTTTTTTTGGCGTTTCCTTATTTTCTTTTTCCATTTAAGCATAATATGTTTGTCTTCTATATGTCCGTTTCAGCTTGGCATTAATACCATGTTTTCGAATTCTGCCGATTTTAGTAACATGTTTGATAAACGTGCGCCCAATATGCATATTTCACAGGTACAACACAAGGCCTTCATCGATGTCAATGAAATTGGCTGTGAAGCTGCTGCCGCCAGTGGTAAGCAATGCAGTTTCTTTTAAAAAATTAGAGAAAAACAAATTAGCCATAATCAAACTAATCATTTTTACTATTTTGCATTTTCTCTATGTAATTTATTGCAGTTGCTGTTGGTGTGCCCATGTCATTGCCCATAGATCCTAAAACGTTTGTGGCCGATCATCCATTTGTTTTCATAATACGTGACAAGACTGCTGTCTACTTCGCTGGTCATATTGTTAAACTTTAAGACACTGCCACTTAATGACATTCAAAGTAGTTTCTAAGAATTCATTCTTTATATTATAAGAAGAAAATGCATTACTGCACTCACTCATCATTTAGATGTAAGACCGATTAAAAATTATACAATTATACACGCTCACATGCATAAAATAAATTTTTAATTTGAAAAATGACTTTTATTTGGAAATAATTATTAGTGGAATCGTGTGTTTTAACTTTGTATTGCTTTTATGTCTTATTTAATTAAATAAGTAAAAAGGGAACAGATATTCTCAGCCATATTTTTAATTAATTTTAATTTTTTTAATTAATTATTTCATACATTACTTAGTAATGAGTGATCGTTATCAATAACAATATTGCAATTTGTTAAATAGGATTTGTATCCAATTGCCTGAGAGTATGTCTAAAAAACAAGAAGTTAGTGGTGGTTAAAAAAACATTGATTTATATATTGATGTAAAAATCAATGTTAATGAAGAACTGAGTTAGCGAATAGAATAATAAAAATTATTGGTAACCGGTTATGTTTTGGACCTCGTCGATCAGAAATATGTGGTCATTCATCTAAAAAGTAAGTACTTCCACTTTGATCCAATATCACTCACTGCTTACCGGGTAAGTGAAGTTTTTGTTGTGTTTTTTTATTAGTAAGAAATTATAGTCGGGCGTTGTCAATCATATGATATCCTACTGGATTTATGTATGTTTACATAAAATGATCAAATAAGGCCCTGTTATTACAAAATTCGGCAGGGTCGTCAGCAAGGCTTGTATAAAACGAATTTGTGGTATAGAAATAGAAAAAGACGGAAACAATTCCGTAACTTCTAAACGGTTTCCCCGGTTAAAATGAAATTTTACATGTGTAAAAAGGAAGTGTTGTCGAGTTTAAGTTTTGAATTTGGACCTCATGGGTTCACCAGCGCCGTAGTAAGGGGTCCGCTAAATACGACACCTCGGGTATGTTAAATTTTTAAAACGGTTTAATCGTTTAAGGGCCCTTCAGACGATCACACTTTACGTACGACAAGTCTAATGAAAAAGTAAAATAAAATTCCATCCGTATGACAAAAAAGAGAATAAAAGTCGTATGATTTATATTTTTTGTGTTTACACAATTGGTATAAAAAAATAACAAAGTAAGATGGAAACAGCTGTTTCACTTTTTTTGTATGTGTTTACATAAAAATACATCCCTGATCCCCTGTTTTTTTAATCATTTCAAAAAATGAAGAGAGACATACGACTGTCAAATTTTCCATCCGTATTCTCTCTCAATGTGTGATGATTTCGTTACATCTTGCGTTTAGACGATCCCATCCGTTCTTTTCTACACAAAATTTTGACAGATCATATTACTTGTGTGCTCGTGTGAAGGGGGATTTAGATGTTACAGAATTATTTCCCTTTTTTATTTCTATGCCACTTTTGTTTAGATACGAGAATATTGAACATAATTGTGATGTTAAAAGCCCTTCTAGGGCGATTCAGTTGTAAGGGGACTGGTACAATAAAAGATCAAGTACCTACCAAATTTCATTAAAATTTTGATTTGTAGTTTGATTACAAGTTTACATGAACGAAGGGACGGACATAGCTAAATACTAAATACATACTTTAACGTTTTTAGCACAAACCCAATATACCCTTAATTTTGACTCATCTTTCCGAATATTGACTCCAAAACAAAAATGTTGAGAAATTGTATCTTAGAATGAATCAAGTTTTCATTTTCGATGGAATTATTAGTATCTTATTTTTTCCCTATACAAACGGGTCCACCCTAATATACATATATAAAAAATATTTATTTACTAATTATTAATCTCCCTCGCGAATACAAAGAAGATGTGTATATATATTTTTTATACAACTTACATTGACTACTTTCTCTCATAACTTGACCTGCAAAAATTGATACTCCTTCGCACACGCGTTTTTGGAGTACTCTTTACACTCACAAAACTAATTAACATATATGGTAATAACATACCTCAGTTAACATTGTGATGCATTATATCAGAGTAATACAAAAACTACTCCCTTGCTAAAATTATGGAAGTACATCACATCACATGATTTTTGAGACATCACATCCTAAAATTCGAAAAGAGAATTCAACTTAATTTATAAAAATCATAAAATTCTTCCATCTTATTAATTTTTTGAGACATCTCCGAGACATTAGATAAGGTTAGCACAGGTTGTCAATGTAGCTATACTTCGGTCCAAGTTGATCCCTTTAGTGGGAGTTGGAAGACGCTCCAATTGAATATTCGACAATTAGAATAAATCGCAAAGCAAATTTGGGTTTCTGACAAGTTAGGACAATTACAAGATGACATATAGTCTCTTCTTCATCCTCATTTTGACAACTCCCGCAGAAATCATTGAACGGAAGACCAATGATCCTAGCATGGTTTCCAGATTTACAGTGGCCAGTAACAATCGTTACCAGCTTACCTAGTTGATATTAAGACCTGCATGGATCCATATGGGGCCACAGCGCTCTAGCTATTGAGCAAGTGTATTCACGCGACCATCGGTCACGAGCAATAGATGAGCAGTTTTCAATAATATTTTTCTTTATTGCAAGAAGTGGAACACCGCAGAACTGATCTGTTTCCAATCCGCTAAGCGTGGTACCGTCGAAAATTTCAGAAATATTATGGACATACGTACTCCCGTGTCCTCTGACCCAAATAAGTGTGATGGGCGAATGTATCACCATCTCGTTGAGAGACGTCCGGCATTCATAGACAATTCTAGATATGGAAAACACGCTAATTAGGGATTTAATATCCCTATTAAATATCCAATAATACCTTAGCCAATTCGACGCCAATCTTCGAGACGTTAAGTTTGAATGAAACTCGGTTTCTCGCCATATTTATGTTATTTTCGCTATGAACGCATTTGCTATATATCGCTTTTATATGGCAATTTTCAACACACAACTTGGAGTCGCAATTTTTACATACTACCTGTACCAAGCTTTACCTAATGTCATTCGGAATTATGCGATCTCAGTCAGCAAAAAGCTTTTACGGATAGTTTACCTTAGAATAAATATTTGTGTTTTAAATTATATTTCATAAGTATTACTTGTCATGGCATTTTTGTTTCGACTTACATATGCAACTTGTGTTTCTAATTAAATCTGACTTATTGCCTTTGTACATAAAACTGTATATTGTAGTCGCATAGACATCGATAATGTCTGTAATATATTTTCAATTTAGGGCAAATTTTCAACCTGTCATCAAACTGGAGTTGTATGTATGTAGCGCCACTATGTTTGATCAGACACAGATGCTTTAACTATTCATGAAAATGAATTTACAATTTGGACTGTGTTCAATAAGTATGTATGTATCTATTTATTATACCCACCATCAAAATATAGTATACTGATTTTTTTGTTATGTTTGTAACTTATCAAATTATTAGACCCATAAAAATATATACAAATATGGCGATTTTATGAACCAAGTTTCATAAGATGATACATACATTCCGGTAACTAAGTACAGTTGGATTTGAAGGCTTCGAAACCGAACGATTTTTTTTAGTGATTTTTTGTACATTCTGTTAAGTCTGCACAAAGGGTGCTGGTTTCGATACTATTGAGTGCAATGTATTTTTTGGGTCTTATGTAATATACATCCACCTTTCAACCTTATTAAAAACTTATTTTAAGTATCGGTCCATAATTGAGCCTACCCCAAAAATTAAGATAAAATTTATCAAATAATATTTTTTTTTCAATTAATCATTCCTCCAAATTATGTAAGCTCGTTCCATAATTTACCATAGTACTTTTTTAAAGCAATAAGTCCATATGCGTTAAATAATTCACTATAAATTTGAGGCTCATATAGTGGGTACATAAGGTTCGGCATAGCCGAATATAACACTCTTACTTGTTCTATTACTCATTTTATCTTAAAAGGCATATGGACATTAAATGTCTTGTACATGTTTGCTTTATAGTTTAGACGATTTAAGTAGTTTCCCAATTGATTTCATATTTTATGCTCATACATAATAATTAATGTGTTCACAATTTTGTTTTTGTTTGATTTTCTATAAAATAGTATTAACTTGTCATTCATCATAATCATCGATATACTGGCAATTGTTACAATTTTCAATTGCCTTAAAAGTTGTGTACTCAACTGGATGTCTGAATGACTGGATGGCTATGTATAGAGTTGGATTGTTGTAATGGCGACCACTTAAGTCCTCTGAAAATAAGTATGTATTTGAATTTACTTGATATACCACTAAGTGCAATGGGTTACATAATTATAAGGTTAAAATTACCAAATCTACTCTGTCAAAATTTGTAATACAACAAATAAGGTTCCAGCTCAAGGTATGTCGTTCGAAGATAAATCTATTGCGATAAACATTGATTTAAATTTCATAAGCAGATTAGTAACTCAAAATGAGAAAGTATTTAAGTTTTGCCATTAAATATTTTTGACCTATGGTGCCGTAGTTAGTCAATGTAAATTGCATGAAAAAAGTATATAGCTTCTATAGCTTCACAGAGAAGGTGACTAATGAAATGAAAAGAATTTATTTAACACGTTATTAGACTACTTCTATGTAATCAGGATAATAGGTAGTAGTAAATAAAGGTTAGGTTGATACGAGGATGTATCTACATTAAATCCGAAGAAATACACCTAAGCCAATATTGGGACTGTTGTGAGCTCTTTTCATATTATTATATAACTGTATTGTCGTTCGATGTTCAGAAACACAGTTTCTTCGATGTAAATCCTAAGAATTTTCCAATCAGTGATCGTGAGGGATGTTATATCCGGAATAATATCAATTCCAAGATATTTTGATTTAATTTCGGCGAAAGCCTGACAATGGTAAAGAAAGTTGTAGAGGCTCTACATTTGTATAAACCCGAATTCAATTTTGTATAGGTGTGCTGGTAATCCTGTGTGCCCACTCAGAATAAGTACCATCTTACTAACCTCAGACTTGTTCAGTTTGTGGAGGCTTCTCGTCTGCTCTCGTTAGGGTTACCCTATAGGATCTTGTGGTTTTATTATTCCAAAAGTCCTTATGGGTTTCCCTCACCCATAATTTTAATACTGTCCTCGTTGCGTCAAATGGTTTTGCGTTCGTCAGGTTAACTCCCTGGTACCCATATGATGTAAACCTTTCTTCTGGAAGAGTATTCAGTTAGACCTTTTTGTACAATCCAATACGGTCTTAGATTTAACTTTATCATCTGATATCGCAACAATTGCCTTCTGGCTGTCGGTAAATGTGTTAAGCCCTGTGGGCGCCATAAATCCATTTTACGCAATTTGTTATTTCTCGGACTTCTGCTTGGAAGCTAGTATTGTGGTATATTTTTGTTTCTGGGACTTCAATATAAAACCTCAGGCCCACTTTGTCTCCCAATTTAGAGACATCCATGTAGCAACGGATTCCTACTGGTAATTGCCCTAAAGTTCCGCTTGACCAAGACATTCTGTCTGCAATTAGCGTTTCAAAGTTTCCGACATATTTTGTCTCTGGTATGCGATCGTACACGTCCGATGATTGTGTATAGCCCTCCAATGTGCCCAGTATACATGACGTGTCTTATAACCGCTTTTGGCCAGTTCGTCTAATGTTATGAGCCGTTCGGCTGTAAGTGCCGCCACATATCTTATATTTCCAGAGCCTGTAGTAGTGCTCATGGCTCCACTAATACCCAAGCATCATGTACACTGAACTACTAGTTGTATGATATTACACTTTATTCCAAAGAAGTTCACCAGATTATTGAAGAATTGGTCTAATTACACTTTTACAAAGCCAATGTGTCAGAGTAGTAATTGAAAAGTATGAAAGTCATTACCAAGTTTTAGCTAGGTATGTATGTATTCATAGTCTGCATGTTAAGATTCAAATATAAATTATTACTAAGGAATGTTCACTACAAACAATGTGCATATTGTATTTATAACTATTTCACACAGTGTGTATTAAATTCATTCGAGTGTACAGCAGAGAGAAAAGTACTGTTCGAATGCCATGTTTATTACAATTATTATTATTTGATTTCATTTATATGGTTATAACAACTAAATGCAACCATTTAGGTTTGATCGTGTAAAATGTTTATGTGGATTTATTTATGAATTCTTATGTACCATACATGAACACATCCAGATACCAGATACACTTAAGTACAAACATGCATTCATACATACGTATGTATTTATGAATATAAATGTATTTACTGGAATTGTAATTTTTTTGCTTGTTTTGCCTTTTTTTTAATTTCATATTCATTTTATAATATTACACGTACATAAATATTAACACATCATTTTGTTTTAATTTGGTTTCTTTTTGAAATTTATTTTTTAATTTCATTTTACAATCGTATATCTTGACCCAAAAAGGCAGTCAGTCTGAATTCATACATTAAAACTTTGGTTCGATGTAAACACACACGCACCCATAAAAATAAACAAAAATTGAAAAAAGTGAGGAAGAAAGAAAATAAAATGTAAAAGAAACAAAAATAAAACTCATAAAAGTTGAAATAAAAAATAATAAAAATTCTATGTACCAGTACTTGCACCTGCAATAAACAGCGAGTCAATCGTAAAATTTTAATAAAACAAATGCAACGAAAGAAAAACTATTGAAATGAATGAAGAAACTAAAATAAGACTATCGCCATCATGTATAACATAAACAAGGGATAAATATACCAACATATGTATATATGGGGAATACATATGTATGATCATTTCAAATAAACAAACTAGAGTCATGCACATCGTCATGCATGATTCCTGCAAGAATGAAAACAGACCACATAAGTTATATGAATGTTAAATTCCATAAGGACCCACCATTGCAAACTATCTACCGAGTAAACTCAGTGAAAAGACGCAACAGAAAGACCTTTCAACATTTTGAAGTGATTTGTATACCCTTTAGTGCCTCTGAAAACGGAGGCAAGTCCGTCAAAATGTCCGAACACTGTGTCACTTTAAAAACGGATTTCAAGAAGAGTTATTTCAAAGAATAGTTTCTAACATTGGTGTTTGTTGCATTTTAGATTCCCTTAACATATTATCCAGTACAGGCGGGCGCACAGCAACACCGGTTTTGCGAACTTAAGCCTCTTCTTGAAAACCATCAAATCTGATCTAATACACATTGGAAACAGTATAAATAATAAAAGTGACTTCCTAGCTAGCATTTTTTGAAATTTTTGATCACATTCGAGTCATTTATGACACTTCTGCACAATTAAAATGATCATATATGCCCTCATTTTCTGATCATAAATGATACATTCATCGGGAGAAAATTGTACCCTACCCGAGACTTTTCTAAACAAGTCTTTTATAAGTCCCACTTCTGATCAATTCTGACTCATTTTTTAATTTTTTGAGTCATTCATGTGCCAACTTACTGATCGTTTTAGAATTATTTTCGAATCATATTATAGTAATTTTCGAGTCTTTTCTGAGTAATTTTTATGTTTGTTACAGACAAATACAATACAACAGAAAACACTTTTTGATCTTCCGACTGCTCGAAATGTAACTAAAAAATAAATTTATAAACAATCAAATTTCGAACACCAGGAAGACCTATTTGTGATTGCTGTACATTTTGTTTTTCAAATAAATCAGATTTTAAACATTAATTGGAATTATTTAGACTGATTGTCACCAACTATCTTTCGTAGAAGATCATTAGGCATATAAAATTATTATAATTAAAGCATAATATAATTTCAATTTCCTTGACAGAAAATCGACTTCATAAATATCACACAAATTGAAATACTTATACATTTAATTTTATAAACGAAATGAGAATTATATCAACTTATTTTAGGTCACATAAAATTTTTTGCCAACTCTTCTAAAATAGTCTTTTCTGAGCCCATTGTCTAATCTGTTTCGGCTAATTATGAATCGTTTTTGAGTAATTTTTAAGTGTAAGTGTTGCTATTCCATTGCAAACAAAAACAATTATATAAGAAACAATTATTGATCTTCCAACTGCTCGAAATATGTTCACAAGTTTAAGTTTTTAAAACCATCATATTTTAAACACCAGGATGATTAATTTAAGATTGCTATACATTTTATTATTGTTTTTCAAAAAATCAGTTTTCAATCATATATCACTCAAATTATTAATCACGTTTAGGTCATCAAAAGGAGTCAAAAATTAGTCAGTTTACTGATTAATCATCCAACAATCTTCCAAATGCTAGCTGGGTTGTAACAAGATACTTACATAAGTCATAGTTGATCTAAGTGGCGTCTGCAGTAATGGCTACGTAGGTACACAGAGGGAAAAATAAATATACACGCCTGGTACCAAATTGACACCAAACTGTTTATAATTTTTCAATAACATCCGTTGTCAAAGTATATAAATATGTACGTACGACAACACTATGTTATGTTGACAACATTGCAACAATTCGTTGTCGAAATCTTAATTTTATACACATCCGTTGTCTAAATGTTAACAAACGTGGTAAGCTCACTATTGACAAACAATCCGTTGCCAATTTTTGTTAACATTTAGACAACGGATGTGTATACAATTTATATTTCGACAACGAATCGTTGCAATGTTGACAACGTTGCGTTGTCAACATTACATAGTGTTGTCGTACATATGTATATACTTTTACAACGGATGTTATTGAAAAATTATAAACTCTTTGGTGTCAATTTGGTACCAGGCGTGTATATTTCTATTTCCCTCTGTGTAGCTCTGGCGTTCTGTGAGAATTACCGCAACTAGTTTTAGGATATATCGTTAATTTTAAAATGTGTTGTAGCGATTCTTTGTCATTTAAACAATTATGCAATAACTCTTAGTTATATACGATGAATTGATCCCCAGACCGTGTTTTGACGCACAATAATAGTAGGCGGTATTTTTAACAAAGAGCCTCATCCTTGAGACAATTGAGATTATATGTACATGATGATTGCTCCAAGATATTCCAGTCAGCGCTTTCAAGAAAGGCAAGTCCTTTTACGCGAAAAGCATTATCAGATTATTTCGGATATTCTGCTAGCGATAAAACCGGAACATCTGAATTTTTAAGTCGCCCAATCGTCGATTGTGGTTATGCGATAGAAGTGTTAGAAGTACGATCCAAATTCCATTTCCCCGAACGCCCTCATGTCCTGGAACCCATATCATTTCGACTTAGCCAACACTAATTAGGGACATGAATTGAATGTAACTGAGAATACCTATCGACTTCATCACGTTCGAGGTGAGATGTAGAACTTAGTAAGTAGATGTTAAGGCCACCCAGCAGTTCGGTCGGACAGTTCCGAAGTACTTATATAACCTACCACTTAGGGTCACCCCTAGCCACTGACTGCCCAGGTGACTTGTCCGCGAGGAAGTCAATCGTCGCCCTATAGATTCGAAGAGACTGACAAAAAGCTTAAGTTTGTTTTTTAAGTGTCCACTCTCCCGCTAACAAAGGGGACACTAAAGTGACGATTATCTTCACCAACCAAGTGGCTAGACGTTAGTGGAAACCATTGTCTTTTTCGGACGCATTGACTCTTTGTCGAACTGTTGGCAGTTTTTTTATACTTACTCCTTTCTGTCATGCGTCTCCATGCATATCGGTTTTCACTAACCAAGCGTGTTATGTCTTGTAGAAGTTGATTGACATGAAGATCAAGAAAT
Source organism: Lucilia sericata (assembly GCF_015586225.1). NCBI lineage: Eukaryota > Metazoa > Arthropoda > Insecta > Diptera > Calliphoridae > Lucilia > Lucilia sericata. The sequence goes on from NW_023994043.1 coordinate 2,552,613, forward strand.
CATTCTTTACTATATAATCTATTCGAGGTGATTCGAATGTAACCACTGTTTATTCTAATAAGCAATGGAACGACCCAACAAGGCCCGACATAAGCCATCCGGTCCTGGAAATTTAAAAGTCTTGCCTCGGTTCAATCTTTTCATTCCGCACTTACCATGGATCTTCACATATGTAGGTAGTAGGGTGATCGACTCGGATTTTCAACCGGTTTTAAAACCGGTTTTTTCTGTTATACCAGTGTCGGTTTTTTCTAAATGTTGATTTTTCGAATATCGAACAACCCGGTTTTTCTACTTTTTAAAAACCGGTTTCGAATACTTTTAATTTGCTTTGTATTCAAAGATTACTTAAGTTAAATTTTGAAATAAATAAAAATACAGCCCGTCTATATATTAAAAATATTGGAGTCCAGGAACTAGAGTATATTTTTCTAATGCACCTTTGGTTAAACTTTTTTGATTTTCCTAATTAATTAACAATTTTTATTTGTATAGTTTATTGGAATAACAGTTTGATAAAATTTTATCAATCTTAAGATTATATTTCAATTACAATAATAAATTTGCGGCTAAAATATTATGGACTATGAAAATTGTCTAAATAGGGATTTTAGAAAAAGCTAGAATTACATAGTTCCTTATGTTCAACAGATTTATAATGAAAAACCGGTTAACCTGTTTTTTCTGGATTTGAAAAATGTCAACCGGTTTTTTTCAAATGCCAACTATTCGAACTATTCGAAAACCGGTTTTTGGAAAATGTCGAATAATCGATCACCCTAGTAGGTAGATACCACAACATTCATTCTTGTCATACCTACGATCTGCGAAGTGCCTGATCATAAGATGTTTGAGTGTTTCGGTACAACTCCCAAAAAATTAAAAATATTTAGTGTACACTGTACAGCAACATTCTTATCATACTGTTATTTAAAAAAAAACCTCAACACATAATAAACCCAGTATTGTGAAGAACCAGTATTTAAGAAAGAGTTTCTTATTAAAAGAAATAAGAGAATTTGTTTATATTAAAAACAAATTCTCTTTCTGACGGAGCAATAAAGAGGGTATTTTTTTAACGATCTCGGCAAAAGTTGAATAATTTTGAAATGTTTGTTTACAAAAACACGAAAAGCAGCAGCAACAGCAGCAGAATAAATGTTTATGTTGCCAGAGATCGACCAGTTTTTTTTTGTTTTTGCCATTAAAGCAACAGATAAATTGTATGTTGTTTTGTTTTTGTTTTAATTTAACAATTCGTTGTGTTGCTTTAGTCTTTAGTTTACTGTTTAAGATACAAAATCTGTACAATAAATGAACGGATAGACGGATGGATGAATGGATGTAACGCATAGATGTGGATACATGTTTGAATGGAAATAAGATTTCTTTGGTTGCAACCAAGAAAAGTCTGTTAAAGAAATTTATACGCGCGTTTTTAACGTACATTACGGTGTTTTAAATTAAAAACAAATTTGAAATTAAAAGAAAAATTGCCAAAATTTATATTGAAAATTGCCGTTAGCTAAAAGTAATTGTAAAGTCAATTTCAAGTGAAAAAAAATAAATAAGAGGAAAATATTGTTTAAAAAAAGTCTTAAATAAATAGTGGTTTGTTTAAAGGAAAATAAATTTTCCTTCATTTTTTATATATTTTACCTCTGTGTGTGTGTGTTTGTGTTAAGAGTATCTGTGTAAAGTCCAACAGTTTGCGTGACGTTGCGAAAAAATAAATATAGATCGTAGTTTTAAGAAGAACGGACGAGTGAGTGAGTCGATTTTCTTCATCTGCAATTTGGCTTAAAATAGCCAATGTCCTCGTCTTAGGCTGTTTAATAAACAGCAGCCAACTTCATTAAAGTGTCTTAACAAAAACCAAATACAAAAGCTAAAATAGTAAAAAATATATATGTATTTATTACATACTGACATACGTTGAATCTATGTAGTTAGTACATGTGACAACAACAGAAATAGTGGAAAAAAAATGTGCAACAGCCAACAAACAGTGGCAATTGCGGCATCATAAACCAAACACTTTGAAGGTTTTTTGTTCTTACTGGTTTTTAGTAGATTATTTTTTTGTTGCTGCTGCTGGCTGCTGTTATTGTCGACTTTTTAAGCCTGGTTATAGGTATTTTTATTTTTGTGCAATTTCAGCCGCAAGTGTTATCAACGTTCTTTTTGGCTTAAATTGATGTGTTTGGTTTTTTTTTCTCGAAATTTGTTTTAGTCTTTAGTAATTAAAGTTTTAATCCAAGATATGTTTTAAATGTAAATAAATAAAACAAAATTTAATGGAATAGATAAAATTAATCAACAGAAAACGAAAAGAAAAATGTCAAATAAAACAACAACAAATAAATTTTACTTGATTTTAATCAATAATAAAAATCACTTCAATTTACAGCAATTAATTAAGATATAAAACACCATAAATTGAAAAAAGTAAAATAATACAAAACAAAAACCACTACTTATACAATAAAATTTAAACACATATCAATAAAAAATAATTTAAAATACATACATACATAGTTTCCTAAAATATTCATAAAAAGTAACCAACGCTTTTTTTCATTTTTTTATTATTAATAAGCCACAACAAATTAAGTTAAAACGGCCATTAAATATATTTCAAAGCTAAAGACCGTAATAAACAAATAAAAAGAAACAAGTTTAAGCCACAAAATAATTGTATTAAACACAAATATTTAAAAAAAATGTATTTTTAAATTGCACAAAAAAAGTGTTTCAAAATAATCCTTCAAAAAAGTCTATATAAAAAAGCTTAAAAAAGTGCTTTAATAAAAATTTCATAAAAAGTGTTAAAATCTTTTTTAATTCTCAGAAAAATATTAAAAAAAATACTAAGTTTAACCAAAAGTGCAAAATTATTTATGTTTAAAGATTAAAAAACACAACAATATGGATAATAACTTGCATCATCCTCCTGAATTAGAAAGGTAAGTTTTGTGATTTTGGTATTTATTCACATATAAACTATTTAACCGCCCACTGTCCTCAAAACACTGCAAATAAAATTTGGTAGTACAAGTTTCCATTGTTATTATTAATTCTGTTAAATTTGTCTAAAAATGCATTTGTTTGTTAATTATTGTCATTAAGTTCTAAAATGGAAATTTAATTAATGAATTTATTTTGTTGATTTTCACGCTTAAATTTGATTAGAAAATCGCCTAACCCATTAATGCCCACAGTTACATATACGTAACGCAAATTAATTCGAATTTGGACTCGAAATGCACAGAAATGGAAAATGCAAAGTTACTTTTTTCTGATGGATAGGTTAACTTAACATGTTCTTAATGATTATAAATCGAATTTGAGTAATTTTTGCCTATAAAATTGTGTTTTTGGGTTATTTTGTAAAGTGAGTATTTCGTAAACCTGCAAAAAGTCATATTTTTCGAGGAATGAATTTATAGAATGTTAATAACTTCTATGTAGTTAGTTTTTAAAAAAAGTTTCTGATGTAAACTTATAAAGAAGTAATTAATGTTTATTACTTAATTGTTTATAAACTTATACCCTGTCCTTGCGGAGACTTATAAAGAGGTGTTACGTATATGTAACAGTGGGCAGTTCTCAGTACTTTTTGTACCACTCTACATACGATATAAATAATGAACAACTTGCTTACTTTTTTATGAAATCTGCCTCAAAAATAGTTTTTTATCAGAGGAATGGGTTTTTAACGTTATAAAAAACAATATATTTTCTTGAAATATTGATATTTGATGACAAGCAATATATTTTTAATGCAAATGTTTCTATTAAATCGTCCTTTCGTGGATACTTTAAATTTTTTAAGAATTTCTGTAAAAGATATGCCATTTGATCGCATTAGAACTTGTTCAAGGCACAGTTGGCGAATCTTAAATATATATTTTTAATAGAAAATCGGAATATAATTGCCTTCAAAAATTAAACATTGAAAATTGAAAATTATGAACATATTCTTGGGTTATTAGGAAAATGTATGCAAAATGTGTAACGTTAGTCAATATATCTGTTGCGGCAAGAAAATATACAAATTTCTTTAAATTCCTTAATTGACATTACAGAAATTACAAAATTTATACTTTTAAATGATTTTTTATTTTATATGAAAACATTTTGTATGATACACCAAATTAGCTAATCCAAGCTTAAAACTTAATAATTAACCAGTTTTTTTACTTAAAATACTTAAGGGACAAAAATTCGTGGGTAATGCCCACTGTTACGTATAAGTAACGTCTTCTAAAATCCAAACAAGGCAAGATAGAAAAAATTTTCAATTGAAATCGGTTTATATAGGTACACAAGTAAACTGTCATATCCAAATTTCAAATTTCTACCTTACGTAGATCGCCGTGGGCATTAATGGGTTAAATAGTAAAAAATATTCTGATCTAAACAGTTTTTTTTTATCTCATCATCAAAAAAGAAGAAAATGGTTTAACCAGCCAATTAATTTTAATTAATTTATATGGAGGACCTAATGGGTGCAGATACTAGTGCTCTACTAAATTTCTTGGACACAGAATATATTTTTAGGTTTAAGTTGAAATACATAAATAATTTATATTTGAATCGTTATACTTTTTATCTTTATCAAATGGGTAGATTAGATTAGAATGGGCCCTAAGCACTGCGACCGTGTTTGTGCAGTCCGTGGTTTCACCATAACAGGTTTAATTCACGTTTGAATATAACGGGTTTGATTGGTGAGAGGTTGAATATATCCTTCGGGGCTGCATTACTGCACCTAAGATTCTTTCTCGACGAGTCCTTAGTGTTGGACAATTGCACAATATGTGTTCAGAGGTTTCCTCTTGGCGGCGACAAAATCTGCCTAGCTTCGATATGGTGTTTCCTAGGATTAATTGATGATATCTGAGATGACAGTATCCCGTGAATAGTCCCGTTAGTATTCTTTATTACTTTTGTTAAGCGATAGCTATTTTTGGGATTTCCCCTTGATAGCGTAATTAAGCACCTTTTCTGTCTAAGCACTGTTGTAACTTCCCAGTGGTGTGCAAATTCAGATTCAACCTACGATTCGCATCTTTGTCTGACATATCCTTGTGGGATACCAAGCGAGCAATGAGCGCCTCTATTTGCAAGTAATCCAACATAGTGTTAGTTTGTTATGTTTACCCAGTTCGTTCAATGATGTCACACAGTCCATTACAACATCCGACCTAACTTCATACGAGAGTAAGGCCTTGAGCGCTGCTTGGCTGTCTGACATTATGTAAATTCTTGGACCCTTTATCTTTCTCCTCACGCACTCCCTAGCATAGATGTATATGTCGCCCTCAAAGATTGAAGTATATTTTCCCGTCAGTAAACCAAACTTGAGCTGCACTTTGCTGTAACCATGTTTGATTGGCCCATTGGTTCCTGTCAGGTATCATAACCTCGAAGGAACGAGCAAAAACCAATGTTGGTCACCCACAATCATGAACGCTGATATATGGGTCGTTGAAGAATAATTTGAATACACTTATATGCCTTGCCAGGTGACCTGTTTTTAGACTGGCGTTTCCGATAGGCGAATTGTAGATTTACAGGCCTCATCTTTAATAAAAATATCCAAAGACGGTATGTATGTGAAGAATAGCCCCAATGGCATATGCAACACATGTTCTCAAGGCCTCCGTTATAGAGATGCAGACGAGACGATAAATTTTGTCCAGAGAAGCCCGACACAGAACACCGGTAAAATCCGGGGTTCTGCGTTCAAGTTCAAGCCTAGAAATTAGTAGTTAGATTAGTACATTGGGCTAGATGAAATAGAAATGTTGAATATATGGAATATGATCTGATTTTATATTAGGGACGACGCCTTAAGACCAACAATTGTTTTCAGAGGCAGGTTTCTTCTATTTCTTGTACAGACAAGGGACCTTCAAGACATTAGTGAGGCGACTTGATACCGCGTCTCTATGAATGTCGTTTAAAGCTGGTTTATACGAAATACGATCCAAGGGAATTTGGAATATTTCATCGGTAACAATTCAGATAGATCTGTTTAGTCAGCATGTAGTTTTAAATTACAATTACGTTTCCAATTGTAATTATATGCAATTTTAACTGAATTTTCGCCAATTACAGTTATTTGTAATTGTAGTTGAAGTTTTTACAATTACTAGTAATTGTGACCCGCAGAATTTTTGGCTGGTTAACAGTCGAAATTTGGGCACCACCGACTACGAAATCTAAATTAAGATGTATTTCCATCGTCCAGTTGTTGAAAAGTGTTGCGGAAGACTACGAAGGTGATGGTTAATGGTGTAGAGGAGTCCATTATATTTCTAGAAGAATATAGGACATATTTCAAAGCTTATTTTATGAAGCTAAATTCTTAATGAATATTTAGATTTTAATCATATGATGCCATTGAATTACTTTGAAAAACCTAAACTATACAATAAATTGGTCACATAAATATATATCTATTTTTGATAAAAAAATATAACAGATTCTTTAGTAAATGCAGTAAATCATTTTGCCATTAACACCACACGTATACATGTTGCAAATTTTGTTGCTGACAAACATACGATCGATCGATCCCCTGTATTATCAAAATTAAGTCTCGCGTGTAAACATGGCATAGACATCATGCTGTGAAAAAGGGATACAAAAAAAATTCAATATTTTATGAGACATTCATTTGGAAAAACACGAAGATCATTTACCTTTTACTCTTCCTCTTGTAGTTTATGATGTTGTTGTTGAAGACGTTGTATGACAACATTTAAATTTTATTTAATAATATTAAATTGTTGTTGCTGTTGGTTTGGTTCGTATAACAAAATATGAAATGGAAATAATATACAAGATCGCTTCTTGTTTCTGTTACAGTTAATAATTTGTGACAAATCATGTAGACCATTATTCCGCTTAACACACAAGAAATCCGATATGAATATTAACTAAATTAAGGATTTAAAACTTTTATCAACATATAAAGGGAAAATCGCTGAGAGAGTTAAGTTAATACATACGTACAATTTGAAAACTTTATTATAATTATCAAAACTTGTACCTGTAGAATTCTTATACTAATCGATAATATTTTTTACGAAATACGTCATCGTTCAAATGTCTGACTTGGAAGAGCTGGCATGTGTAAACACGGTGGATACAATTTTGCATGTATCAACTCAAAATTCGCCGAAATATTAAAAATTCGTGTTCTTAATTAGATGATGATTTTATGAAATTCAATCACGAAATTAATTTCTCCCCTATTTAAGAAATGTCAAAACAAAATCGATCGTTCTTAATGGTCTCTCTCGTCCTATCATTATTTCAGTAGAGAGAGAGAGGAACCAGAATACTAAACTTAGTCATACATTTATATAAGGAGAAAACTTAAAATATCGATTGTTTTAGTAGTTTGTATTTCCTGGATTTTCGATCTGGATTTCCACTTAGATTAATGTTCATTAAAAGCAAAAATAAATAGTTAACACAGATTATTACGACATTAAAAAATTATGTTTATTTATCCAAACTCTCTGAAAAACTATGTAAATGTATATTTGATCAGATTTTCTTCATCATCAGACAATATTAAACATAGGCATAGTTGGCAATGTGACCCATAAAAATGACAGAATCCTTGTGTTTAATACAGAATACAAATGGATGATCGGCTTCAAATTTCTTGGTACGTGAGAAGATGTTTTTAAGACCTAAATTAAAATAAATTATTAAAAAAAACAGAAGAAAGAAATTATTATTAAAGTAAAAACGCGCAAAACAAGAATACATGCTAAATAATCATAAATTATGCATCTCTACTTACCACCACTTTCCAATGGTTGTTCGGTACCAGCCTCAGAAACTTCTACATAAGCTTTGTGATTTGCACTATTGATGTAGTGACTGACAAACATACGATACATGTTGCCAAAGTCACCCTGGCGTGTAAACATGGTTGTGACTCCCAACTGTGAAACAGTTTGAAAGAAGTTTTATTTAGATTTTTTTCTCAATATATGTATAATTTTATGCATTAAACTGTACTTGTAGGGGCATAATTTACCTTTTTAAAGGGTTCCTCTAGATTTACACCAAAAGTAGCGCTGAATTTTGGCAAATAAATTTCCACCTTTTGAGTGCTCAGACTGTCATCTAAGATAGCAGCCAAATTTTTACCTTTTAGATTTTGCAATAAATCACGTAAACCATCCTTGCGGTTGGGCAAAATGACAACCATAGAAAAGTCTGAGTTTTGATAGGGCAATTCTACAACTTTAGCATCCAAATTACCGATTTCACCATATTGGAAATTATTCAATGTCCACATAGTATCAACTTTGAAAGATTGGCGGCCAGACGAGAAGCTACGCTTTGAGGTCTTATCAAGACGGAAGGCCTTTTGCCAGGGGGCACTAAAGGTGATGCCATTGACGATAACTCCCTCGGTGAGATCATTCAATTGTTGAGGTGCTAATATATCACTGATTTTGCCATTTGTTTTGGTCTCCATGGCCTTGTTAATGCGCTCAGCGGTACGCTTATTGTAGGGTGGATGAAAATCTGCCTTTTCAATGTTGGACTCAAAGTTACGTTGGGCAACATCTTTGAATTTTTGCTTGAATTCAAGATTTTCATTGATATAAATATTATTAGCCAAACGTATGTTATTGTCACGACCGAAAGCCAATTGAAATTCAGCAAAACGTCTTACAACATCTTCGGCATCACTTGAGCCCAAACGTAAACCAGTTTGCATTTCAGTAGCTGTTTTGCCCTTGGCGCCATAAAAAGCCAAGGCCATGGAGATTTGTACGGCAGCAGGGGAGACTACCACATTATCGTTCAATTTTTCACTAGCTACTGCATTATAGAATTCGGATGCAAATAAATTTCTTTCAATGGTCTGGGCATAGTTACTGGCCAATTTTCCATTTGTTGATTGACTCAGAGCAACGATGCCAACAATTAACACTTAAATTGAATTTAAACGTATTATATAATAATTATAAATTTTGTTATTGTTATTAATTGTTATCAGTGACCACCATAGTCACACACTTACACAATTGCCACTTCATTTTTAAATATTTAATTTTTTTTTTGTTTGTCTGCTCTAAATTTTTGATGCTTTTCGTTTCGATGTGTAAATCAATACTAAAAGTTTTATTTAAATATTTAGATTATTGTACTAGTGAAATGAAGATCATTTTTAGTTTTATTTGAAAACATACTCAAACCTAAACATTTGTTTAAAAATAGAGAGTACTTTAGTTTGTACTAGTACACTGATAAGTTATGAGTACGTAGGCCTATAAGTATAATATGTAACCAGTTATCATTGTCAACAATAGGTCAATAAATGTTTAACGTAATGACTATAGTATTTTTAGAATCCGAATCTGGCATCAAAACTTCTAAGCTCAAGTGAGCATGCACTTGGACTCTATCATCTACAATTGGCTCGATTCGATCCGCGTTTCTTGTGGCTCTACATATCAGCATCGCATTATACATCATTTCAGTAGCTGTTATCGATAGCTCAACTTCAGTACACATGTCCGATTTTGGAGACTGCTCGAAACCAGGCATTCGACAAAGGTCTGATAGATTTAATATCCTAATAAAACTATGTTTGATGACTAATCTCAATGTTAGGGGAAGTCGCGTCTACCAATCTTATTTTTCTCCCTCTTAATTGATTTACACATTTTTTTATCCCAAGATTATTATTATTGTTAAATATAAGTCATTCTAACAATTTAGACAAGTTCACTAGAATTTTAATTTTAATTAATGCATAACAACTATTTTGTTCAGTGTATTATTTAAATGTTCATTAAGCGTCATGTACAGAATGCAAATTTTATTATCAGTTTTGAGAAATTTAAATAAATTTAATTGTGTTGCGTGTATTCTTGATTATCAAATAACCGAAAGATGCTGATTGTACTCAGTTCATGAGAATAATTAGTCATTAACAGGGAAACCAAAAATATGCTTAAAAGTGTTTTATGTACTTTATGTACACAGTAGTGTACTTTAGAAATTTTCACACAATTATTTTCTATTGATGCAGTGGGCAATGTCGATGCTTTCACTTAGCCCCCATACATACGGACCTCCGGAAAACAGTTTGAACAGTCATTATTATTTGAAAAATATCAGTATAGCGATAAAAATTTAACACAAACAAGTTTTAAATGAACCAAAATCTGTATTCCAAATTTTAGGAAGATCGCCCTATAATTGACCATACAGCCCATATTAGGTCCCTTTCAGAAAACTATTTTAAAGCTCATTTACGGCTTAAAAGTGCGATTACACCTAGGAAATATGACTAATACTAGATTTATCCGAACCAAAAGTTATTCCTCAGAAACTGACCTTAACGAGTATTACTGACTTAAAAATACGAGTACAGCGACGAAATTCCATATAAATAAGTTTTATAGAAACCGAAATCATTCTACCGATTTCTTGAGGTTCAAAACAAATAAGTTATATATAAACAAAAACCTATCTACAAAATTTTATGTAGAACGGGTTATAATTGACCCCTATATAAGCTCCCCTTTACCGTTATTTTATTACAAACACGAAAAGAGTGGTGTAATTCGATGTTAATAAGTTTTATATGAATCAAAATCTCTCTCTCAAATTTTATGAGGATCGGTCCATAGTTGAACATAACCCCGTATAAGGCCCCCTTCAAAAAATTACTACATATAACAATTAAGAAATCAAAGTATTATTTTTATCTATATTATTCGGTTACTGTTTACTAGGGTGATCGACTCGGATTTTCAACCGGTTTTAAAACCGGTTTTTTCTGTTATACCAGTGTCGGTTTTTTCTAAATGTTGATTTTTCGAATATCGAACAACCCGGTTTTTCTACTTTTTAAAAACCGGTTTCGAATACTTTTAATTTGCTTTGTATTCAAAGATTACTTAAGTTAAGTTTTGAAGTAAATAAAAATACAGCCCGTCTATATATTAAAAATATTGGAGTCCAGGAACTAGAGTATATTTTTCTAATGCACCTTTGGTTAAACTTTTTTGATTTTCCTAATTAATTAACAATTTTTATTTGTAAAGTTTATTGGAATAACAGTTTGATAAAATTTTATCAATCTTAAGATTATATTTCAATTACAATAATAAATTTGCGGCTAAAATATTATGGAAGTGTTGGAATGACTATGAAAATTGTTTAAATAGGGATTTTAGAATAAGCTAGAATTACATAGTTCCTTATGTTCAACAGAAGTGTTCCACTTTTTTCCATTTTTTACATTAAAGAAATAAAGTAAATCAAACGACTAGATCTAAAGTTATAATCTTTTAAACTGTTAGAAAACAGTTAAGTCCTGTTTTATTAATTAAATTTAAACATAAACGTCTATTTTTTCAAATTAAAATAGATTTTGTTATTTATAATGAAAAACCGGTTAACCGGTTTTTTCTGGATTTGAAAAATGTCAACCGGTTTTTTTTTCAAATATCAACTATTCGAACTATTCGAAAACCGGTTTTTGGAAAATGTCGAATAATCGATCACCCTACTGTTTACTCTAACTTACATCACTAAGCAATAATTTGTTTATACTCGTATTCCTACTTACAACTACAAGAAATGTGTAAATTAATTTTAATTTAGAAAAAAAAAAAACATTAAATTGTATCACACTTCAAGATCGCTAAACTTGTTTCGTTTTTTACTCTCTGAGCAGTTTACTCATATTTAATCTCAGAAAATAGATAAGACGTTGTTTTTTGTTTTAAAAACAAAATATGTATTAGAACCGACGTTTTTTTTAAGTGAACATATAAATAAATCAACAAGTTTAAATTAGTAAATAAACAAATTACAATAAACGATAAAGTTAGAATTTTAAATACACTACCAGACGATCACCAGTATGATCTTCGACAAAATATTGAATTTGTTTACATACATATGAATTAGCCATAAATGGTGCAATATGTTGGATGAGGAAGAAAACGTCGCCTTTATTGGTATTTCTCTTACGAACTGTAAGAATTTTGTTCTTAATAAACTGTGTGGGAAAGGTGGTTCAGTGAAACCACTTGTCAGATCTCGAGGTCTATTTGGCCTCTATATGATACTCTCAGATCAAGACTGCTCATAGGCTTTCGAAGAGAGCATATAAGAACGCTTGTATCATTAATTACAGGACACTGCGTCATAGGCACTCATGTCAGAAGACTAGGCCTTGTATATAATGACTACTGCAGAAGTTGTCATAATGACGAAGAAGATGAGACGATATCGCATATACTTTGCAATTGCCCTGCGTTCACTGAAATCAGGGAACATCACTTTGGTCCTCCCTTCTTGTCAGGCATGGAGGTGCTTTCTGGGATGGATTCAAATGAGCTGCTTCTGTAGCAGCTGCCCTCGATACCTAACCTAACATACATACATATGTATGTATGTATGTGTGAGCTTCAAATAAGTACTATTCCAAATTACCCGGTATATTGATCAAAGATTTTATAAAGCAAATAATTGAAAATTAACATGTTTATTATGCATTTCTAAAGAGATTTTCAAAAATGCTTTAATTGGCATAAAATGTTTTTTTCTGTATTTTTTTTCGTACAAATGCAAATATGATTTATTAATTTTATTTAAATACATATTAGCAAAATAATGAATTTTTCATATTATTTCCATATGATGATAAGATTATTTATATTTTTTAACTTTTTTTCTAATACACATCAAAATAAAATATTTTTATAATCAAAAAAATATACGATGGGGATTTTTTTAAATTAGATAAGATGCTTACTCTTACGTTTGAAAATTGTTAGTGAATCATTCCGGTTTTTACATAGGATTTATAAAGAATTCCAATAATGTTTATATACAAACCATAAAAAATATTATTTTTGTCAATGTATTTGTAAAACATCGACGGACAGATGAACGGACATTATTAGATTTTAAGACGACTAGCCATGTCCGTTTATATATCTTCAGACAAGATATATGAATGACTTTTGACCTCCAATATCTCGATTAGCGCACAAGGGATCAATTTTAACTTTTAGTCCCATAACTGACACCTCAGTAGACAGTCCTGAGCAAGTTTTTAATTACGCTCTACTTCGAGAAAAATTTAAGAAATCTTGGAACTTCGGTGTCCCATATAATACATAATTATAATTATATTTTTAAAATATGCCGTATTTGACCATAGCCCCCCTTTAAGACCTTTGAGATTATCAATAAAATTCCTCTGAGTATTTGAATCCGCCATTATTCTCGTCATAAACTTTAATATAGTAAATTAAGGTAGTAGGTTTGTAATTAATCACCATTATAGTTTATTGTAAAATAAAATAATTTTTTATTAAATTCGAGTATATATGTAAGTATGTGATAACTAAAATTGAACTACATGTCCTATAAAATAGGTTGTATTTGTGTCGCGTATTACGAATACAAATGGATGATCGGCAATAAAATACTTCATATTGAGCGGTATTGATAGTGGTATATATTTAGCAACTGAAATGGAATGGAATATAAGATTAATCAATTAAATATTTTTATGATAAGTAATAAAGTAAACTTGTTACAAACCTGTAGCAGCAGCTGCTTCCGTACCGGCCTCATTTACATTTATATAACTTTTATGTTTGAATTGATCGACATTTAAGGGTTTCTGTTGATTTTTGAAGAGATTTATGCTGCCAGCATTGTTGAATAAAGCATTAAGACCCATCTGAAAATTAATGTAATAAAGATTGTTATTAATTATAGCTTTAAATTTGACATACTATTATTCAGTTTGGAAAGTGGGGAAGTATGCTCCAAGTTACCCTTTGCTTTCGTAAAAGTTTTTCAATCCCTTTGCTATTCCTAATTTTAAGTAAAGATTTAAAGGTGTCCGTCTATTCGTCCGTTTGTTTTTTGAAAATAATTTTTTGAACGTCCGCGATATGTTCTGGGTCCAACTCTTACGTCCCGACATACTTTCGAGAATTTGGAAACAAAATAGGTCCATCAATGGAGAAGGAATTTGGTTGATAATTTAATTAAATAAAATCTTTTATATTAACTTTTCTCTTACTACCATTATATTTAAATGATTTACAATTTTATAACTGATATTTCCATAAGAAATCTTTTGTTGGTGGTAGGTTCAAATATGATCCAGTCCCCTCAACTTTTTGTATAAAACTAGTTTTTGTTCAATTTGGTAGAGATACTAATTACCGATATTGTCATTTTCAAAATGTTGAAACTATTTTGCTTGTGTCCTTTTGTGCTTTCAACAGACAGACGGATATTGCTTGATCGTTATAGAATCGTATAATACCCAGATTCAAATTGTAGTACATTTATATTTACAATTGACAAGAAATCCGCTAAAGTCGAACCACAAATCCGGAAAATTATCAAAACTATTTACCTCGGATATATTTTGGATTTAGTCTCTTATAAGATAAAATCCTAAAGTTCTTTCCAAAATTCTTTAATAGATTATTCCTTTTTACTAAAATAATAAACTTCTTACCTGTTGCAATGGTTTTATCATATCAGTTTCAAATTCAATTTTAAATCTCGGTAATTTTACAGTCACCGTTTCTCTTTTAAGTTTTTGGGCTATTGTCTGGAAATCATAGTATCTCAGTTTTCTCTCCAAAACTGCCAAACCTTCTACGTCTTTGGGCAGAATTAACAACATTGATAAATCGGACGAATTATAGGGTAATTCTACCACTGAAGCTTGTAGATCATCTGGAAAATCTGCATACCGAAATACATCTTCATTATACATCATATCGACGGGAACTTGCTTGTATTTTGTAACAAAGAAATCTTGAGTTTCCGTATCATATGAGGCGAATTTCGTAAGCCAGTCACTTTTAAAATATATAGAGTTCAATAACAAAGCACTAGTATCGCCGGTAATAGATGCAGGGGTAACAATGTCGCGTATAAGGTTACGGGTTTTCTTACTAACCCATGAATTTATGATATTGGCTGCATTTTTGGAAGCATAAAAATCTATTTGTTCCATTTCACTTTCAAATGATTTTTTAGCCATATTGCGAACGCTTGGGTCGATAGGGCCAAAGCGGTAATCGTAATACAATTTATTGGCCATTATAAGTGTTGTTGGCGGAGTATTTAATGCGGCTGCTTGTACAATATTTTCAAAAGTTTTGGCAATAAACGTACGATTATTGGGCATTGCCAACAGTTGAGCCAATTCATCATATAGTTTGCCACTAGACATGGTGAAAATGAATGCCAAAATTGTTTGCAGTGAAATGGGAGAATAGACAAGATTTTCATTTTGTGCCCTCAAAGACATGATTTCAAAGAGTTTGGCATTAAAAGATTCTCCTGCTGGAATTTCCCTTACTGAAGAATGATATGTAGTTGTTGGATTCTCTTCAAATAGTGACGATATGGTTGACAAATTGTTTATAAAGGGAGTGTTTGGATTAGGCTCTGTAGTTTTTAAATTTGTCTCTTTGTTTTGAGAGAGAATGGGGTTTGCTGCTAAATTATTTGTATTTCCATATGCATTTCTGGAATTGGTATTGTACATTTGACCTGGCAATTGAGAAACTTGGTCATTTTTCCTGCTACCAAATTGCGTATCGTAGTTATATTCAGAATAAAAATTTGATGGTTTTACTGTGTTTTGTCCACCTCTAGAGTTTGTCATATAGACATCATATTGAGCATTTAATGATTGTATCCATAGCGCCAAGATTATATCTTAAATGAAGAAATATGTGTTTATTTATAAGAATTGTAGAATTTCTAATAAACAATTAAATCTTACAGATTTTTAACATTTTTTTTTATTATTTTTAACCGCACAAGTTCATAAGACAACGAACTAAAAAATAAATAAGATAATAAAAGCCGCAGTTAATTCCGTCTTAAAACTTGATTGTATTCGAAGCTTGAATTTAATACTGTTTTTAGTTGTTTGAATATTTTTTGTTTTATACTTGAAATGACAACATTTATTCAGTTCTCTTCATGTGTATATTAACCCCTTAAAGATGGACATTTAAAAGTTGCACGCGAAGTAAAATGATAATGACTTTCAATAAATTATATAAAAAATCTGAAAATCTTTATACTAACATTAGTCGGATTTTCACACATAATTATAAAAGTATGGTAATTTGCATATCGATTAAATTTAAAACTTATTTATACTTATTTCGATTAACTCTGATTTAGCTTATTTGTATTTCCACCAAAATGGGTTAAAAGAAGCCTCTCATCGTAAAAAAGAGAGACACATGCAAATAAAGTCATATTCTCTTAAATTTTTAGTGCATATATTAAACCATCTTTAAGGCGTTGAT
Organism: Lucilia sericata; assembly: GCF_015586225.1. Lineage (NCBI taxonomy): Eukaryota > Metazoa > Arthropoda > Insecta > Diptera > Calliphoridae > Lucilia > Lucilia sericata. Next base: position 2,568,992 of record NW_023994043.1, read on the forward strand.
TACAATAAAAATAAGTAATTTTAACACTAACATTCCTACTTATCGGTGAAAATAGCAAATATTTTGTACTTACCCATCCAATCTGATAATATGAAATGGTAAAACCAAGTGTTTTTTTTAAATATTCCAATTATAATATCTCGAAATAAAAAATACCCTTTTTGTCAAATTACAGATAATTATCGGATTATTTTTGTTCTGAAAAGTCATTGACGTCTTTAAAATTATGACTGATGTCCATACATTTACTATAATACACAAAGAATTGGTGGTTGGTTTGACCGAAGCCGAGAGAGAATACTTACATTTTAGGCACTTTTTAGGGAATTCATATGTCATGCAACAATGACAGAAGCATTTCAATCCCGAGAAAGAGTACCTATTTCTGAAGGGTGTCATAATGTCCATGGACGTTATGACATACTGAAAAGTACCATGGTGTCCATGAAATATTAGTTCAGAATTTAAGAAACTGAAACTCAGTTCCCGGATAGTATTTGGTCAGTGGAACATTTTTGTTCTAGGAATACCTCTAAAACGATGAGTACTGAATTCAAGAAAAATAATACCAGCGACTGAAAATTTTGATCTCAGAACAATATGTTCAAAAATATTGTCTGCAATCTTTTCGGCATGGGTCTCAAAAATTGAGTAGTTCTGAGCTTATCGCGAAAAAAAATAATGAAAATCTTTTTTGGACTATTCCTAGTCCCCAAAACGACTTATAAAGGCATATAAATTCCAAAATGATCTGAAAATTTCTTAAATTCATGTTCTTTTCACACTTAATAGCGTTAATATTCCCCAGTCGGATTATGTCACATATCTTGGAACGCTTACTTGGCGTCGATATATTGAAATCAAGAGACTTTGTATGAGGTTAAAAGCGTCTAGTATGCACTGGTTTATAAAGCTTAAATCCAAATTAGGTCTTGACAATAAAGTCATCCTGGATAAAACTGTATTGAAACTTATTTGGACTTACATATACAGAGGGCACAATCAAAAATTCTTTGGACCATGAGAACATCCATAGGGATCTAGAAGTTCCAAATGGAGAGAGAAAAATATCTCAAGGTCCATGGAAAATATATCGTAAAATTGCAAAATAATCCAACTACCCTACGCCACCATAATGGGGATTGTATTATACGTTTGTGCTGATGTTTGTAACGCACAAAAATATTGATCCTACACCCACCTTAAAGTACACCCATCGACTCAGAATGTCCATCCGTCCGTCTGTCCGGCTGGCTGTCCATGTACCCCTTGTGCGCAAGGTACAGGTCGCAATTTTCAAGATATTTTGATGAAATTAGGACCATACGGCCCAACGACGAAGCCTATTGAAAATGGTTGAAATCGGTGCATTATTTAATCTCCCCTGGAATGCTCCCCTATAAACATTAGGTTGATATTTGGAATAGGATTTAAGTCAATTTAAATCCTTTCGAATTAAGAAAATATTAATTTATAAAAACAAATATACTTTGTCAAACTTTTAAACCATGAACATATATGGGCGGTAGGTTCAATTATAGATCGATAGTTGAAAAATTTGGTAAATAGATTTCGGTTCGTATAACACTCGTATTTTTAGTTCAACCAAGAGTCTTTATATCGAGTTTTATCGTGCCAGTAATAAGCGTTAAAGGGGACCTTGATTGTGGGTATAAAAAGTTCCATAAAGTTACATTTGTATAAAAGAAAATATTTCAGAATTACAGTAATAACATCCAATTGTAATTGGCAAACTCAGTGTTAACATTTTTTATCTTAGGGGTTTTCCAAAGAGAAAAAGTCGTGTTTAAATAGACTGTACAAAATAAAATTAATAACTTTCGACACATGTCGTTGTTCTTATTAGTACAGATATTGTAATAACAGTTTTATTCAAGCAGGTTTAAGTTGTGTCAATTGTAAAAAATCTTGATCAAATATATATAATATGTAATTTTTTATAAGAAACTCCACATTTTCATTTTTAAAAAATTTTTCAAAGATTGTATTATGATCTTTAAGATTTTGAGAAGATGACTTAGATATCCGAATTTATCTTCAGATTTAATCTTAATGCAGTATTAACGATTTCATAGATTAGTTTTTCTAGTGATTCCTGTTGGTCCCTTTGTGATAGCTGTAAGTACAGTATAAAGTAGATAGAATAGAGCGAGAGAGATTCAGCTGTCCATGAGGAGTAAAAATGTCATAATTCAGTAGGCTAGAGTGATTTAAAAACCAGATATTTCTGGCATGTCGACAAAAGATCTTTTTCTTTAGAATCTTAAGCGAGTGTCTTCTATAACAGAACAATGACAATAGATTCTTCTTCCTTTTCATTCTGACAGCTTCTACAAAAGTCGTTAAAGGATTAGGTTGATAGGAGGATATGTCTATATCCGAAGAAATACACCTAGGCCACTATCGGGCCTGTTGTGCGCTCCATTTCATGAAAAAAAAATTACTGAATGTATTATTTTTCAATGTTCAGAAACTCAGTCAGGAATTAGTCAGGAATGTTATTTCCGGAATAAAATAATTTCCAAGATACTTGGATGTAACTTCAACGAAAGCCTGACAGTGGCAAAGAAAGTGCTCCAGGGTTTCACTGTCCTCTCCACATGCTCTACATTCGTCTGAATCCGCACGTCCAATTTTGTACAGTTGTGCTCGTAATCCTGTATGTCCACTCAGAATACGTACCATCATACTATCTTCAGACTTGCTCATTTTGAGGAGTTTCTCGTCTTGCTTCAGGGTCACCCCATAGAACCTTTGTGGTTTTACCTACCGTTTCATTATTCCAACAGGCCTTATAGGATTCTCTCACCCGTATTTTTAATTCAGTTGTTGTTGCATCGAAATGTTTTGCGTTCTTCAGGTTAACTTCCTCGAGCTCCCTTCCCTTTAAAGCTATTACATTCGCCCTTTCGTTGCCGACTATTCCCGAGTGGCCTGGTACCCATATGATGTAAACCTAACTTCTGGGAGAGTATTCGGTTAAAGCTTTCCTACAATCCAATACGGTCTTAGATTTAATTCTATCACCTGATATCGCCCTGATTCTGTTTCTGGGTCAATATAGAACCTCAGGCCCAATGGATCCTACTGGTATTTGCTCTAATGTTTCGCTAGGATCAGCGTTTCAAAGTTTTCGACATATTATGTATCTAGAATGCGATCAGGTACGTCCGATAATTGTGTATAACCTTCCAATGTGTCCAGTATACATTGATGACGAGTCCTAAAACCGCTTTTGGCCAGTTCGGCTAAAGTAAAAAGCCGTTCGGCTGTAAGCGCCGTCTCATATGTTTCAATGGGTGGAATATCTAGCAACGTTTCCAGAGTTTTGATAGTTATATCGTACATCTCGCAGCTTATCCATTTGTTCCTTAGGATGTAGTTGATCCCGTTTCGGAGCACCTGGTCAGAATGAAGGCCCCTTCGATGTCAATGCATACCGCCAGTGTATACAGTTTGCTATCGAAGGATTCACCTATGTAATGGACAACTTCGTTTAAAGCGGGTTTCACCGATCGCCCCTTACATAAGCATTTTTTTTAATTTGAGGTCTTTGTGTGGTATATTGCTTTTAACCATACTATAGACGTATACATACAATGTCCTAAAAATCCAGCAACTAGGTTGGCGAGTTGGCTGTAAGAGATATGGCGTGCGTTTGCTATCCAACATCGGGCATATTTTCCTGGTAATGATGAAAGTTGGCTCATTGTACGATCTTGTCTGGGAAATTTCATTCAATAATACTAAATCTGATTGCAAAAACTACCGCCAATTGTTTGACAAATTGTTTCTTTCACAATATGAACCGATCCTAATTGCAAAATCAACGTTGGTAATCAGCAAACAGGAGCCATCCTACATGAATGAGTTAAATTAAATTTTAATGAAATTGTTAAAATGGCAATTGTGGAAAGGGTTAAATGTTAATTACATGTTTACGATCTGTTTTAGCTTCTTTTTATCTCTTCATATTTGCACAAAAAGAAGACTGAATGAAGTGTCTTAAGTAGAATGGGCGGATACACAAATGTCAGTTTTGTTTTTCTTATTTTTCATTCTGTTTAAAAACATGAGAATCGTAAGCAGTTGTAAATCTGTATGTGCTAGGGTAAATTTAATTACAGAAAAATATACATGATTTTGTAGAATTTAGTGAGAAAATACTAATAATAAGAATTACTATTTATTTTACTTTTAAATTTATTTAAAACTTTTCCAATGATTCATATGTATGTACTGACAGAAAAGTTATAGATTTTGTTTAGCAACATCATTTAACCGATAGATATTATGCCGGTTAAAATGATTTTGGTATAAAAACTGTCAATACATCTAAACAATAGGCAAGATTTTACTGATTTCAATTTCCAAATGAAATTGGCTCTAGATCCATAACTTCAGCACATTTGCCTCTTAAGTTGTCCGTTCTATCAAACATATACTATAACCGAAACGTTGCTGCTGCTTTTAAACCGGAAATTCCATAATTTTTTAACCTATTTGCACTAGTTACCAATTAAATTTTGGTATTTTGCAAAATAACAAAATAAATTCCTTGCAAGACCATTAATCTTTAAGATTAATTAAAAGCTCATTTAATTAAATGAAAGGTGTTTAAAAATAAGACATACAATCATAAATACTCATTATACAAAAAGTTCATTGTAAATAGTGCTAAATCAAACCTCTGTTTAATTTGTTTTTCTTTCTTTCTTTTTTCCAATGTATTTATTCTGACAAACCTGTCAACATGTTGCCAAGAACATTTATGTATGGGGTGCATACATATATAGATACAAAAAAGTTGCACTTGCAGAAACAAGAAAAAAGACAGACAAGCGACACGACACCAAGACTTGACTCGCTGCAAGTCGATTTAACTTGGCTTGGTTAACAGTGGTGTTTTTTGTTAATTTTCTTTTTTTCCCGTTTTTTTGCATTTAACACAACGTAACCAATATTTACGCATAATTAACGTAACAACAGTTTAGTTAAAGTGCATTTATTTAAATTGTATCTATTCGTTTGTTTGCAGAAACAGCAGCAACAAAACATATTTACTCATTCTCTTAGTCTGACATTGTATGTTTGTAGAAATACTGCTGTTAATGATGGAGTAGCGCAGGCGCATTTTGTCTTCAACTTTAGTTAAGTTTTTCTACTCAAATGAATAAATTTAAGTTTTATGCACATATATTAACACAAATACAAATCAAACACATACTTATTTATAAGATGTGAACATTCTCTCATATAAAACAAGTAAGAATTTATAGTCGGGCATGGTCGACCATATAACACCCTACACCGGTAAGTATGTTTGAAATCTGTATTATTTCTTTTTAATAAAAAAGCATTGAATTTGTTTTTACATTACATCTGAAGCATTTTAACAATTTGTTGACAAAAAAGATATTTTCTAAAAGAGACGTTATTTGGGGGTTAGGGCAAATATGGGCCTATTATTATAAATTTTGGATTTATGCAAAATTTCATCGACATATTAGTTTTTATAAGTGAATTTTGAGCTGCAAGTAATTTTCTAAAGGGGACTTTGTATGGAGCTAGTGTCAAATGAGCCTATAAGACTTATATAAAACTAAGTTTTGCCAAATTTTGTTAAGATACATAGTCATGAGCTCAAAAGCCCTATTCTGAGCCGCGTAGGACCAATATTTTTAGGTGTTACAAGCATTAGCAGAAACGCATAATACCCTCCTGTAGTGGTGTAGGGTATAAACGTAAATAAGAACATACTAGGGTATTCGACTCGGGTTTTCAATTGGTTGAAAAGTCAAGATTTTTTGGGTTAATTAATGCCGTTTTTATACCCACCATCAAAAAAGATGGAGGGTATATTCCTTTTTGTTATTCTGTTTGTAACACATCGAAATATTTAATAATATTTATTTAATTTTAAGCCATGAGTCACAAATATTCCCTATAGGTAAGGTTTGTTTGGTCCACGTTTTCGCATAGCCCCCATACAAATGACTTTAACGCTCATTACTGGATGAGCGATATAATTTGATATAAGTAAGTTTCCTACGAGCTAAAATCTCTGTAGCACACTTTATGAGAATCGGTCTATAGTTAACCCTACATTCCATATATGGTCCCCTTTAGAAAATGACTTTAACGCTCATTACTGGATAAAAATACGAGCATAGCGATGAAATTCGTCATAAAAAAGTTTGTTTTTGTGTTTTTAAATAACAATTATTTAATTCATTCGAATCTCGGGTTCGGAATATCCTGATAATCGATCACCCTAGTACATATTTATGTATGTATGTGCACAATTTTATAAGAAGTATATTGTTACATTTACAGTGTGGGATATAATAGGGTCCATCGAATCAGTTGGAGACTAAAATCTCTTTATTTGATAAGAAATGGGCAGTATAGGTATACGATATCAACTAAATCGGTTTTTGAGAGTTTAAATATATTCGAAAATTTTGCATGTAACCGTATTAAATATTTGTTAAACAAATTTTGTTTATGTAACATTTATTTAACAATTTGCCTTTTAATAAGTTAAATGTTATATATTAAGTAAATCGAATCTATTTTGTCCACCACTGTAGTGATAATGTGAACTTGTTTGCCGTTGTTGTAAATTCGTTTCAACAAAAAGGCGTTGTAGACAACAAAAATGCATTAAATTGCACGTTGTCGTGTTTTTTCATCATTTTTGTTCTTGTTGATTTTTCTACTAATTTATTTAGTTTTATATAGTTTTTTCTTAAAGATTTTTATTTATTTATAATATTGTGTGTGTGTTACTTTGGGTTTTTTTTTGCGCACACATACATATGTACATATTCTCATGTACATAATTTTTTTAATGAATGCCTATAATTGTAGCAATAAATCAAAAATTTAACATTTTTATATCACAATATTTACACTTGTGCTTAATGTTTAACAATTTATTTTAATTAAATGCATGTTAATAAATATATTTTTTGTCAATTTATTAATGGACAGACGAACCCACATACATATTTATATGTATGTGTAAAACTACTCATATATTGAGTAGTTATATACAGCTCAGTGACCCTGTATCGATCGAAAAAATATAGATTAATACAAGTTGTTAATTTTTTAAGATATATTTAAACAAATTTAGTAAACAATTCCAATTATAAACTCACTTAATTGTATAACTTTAAACAGTTATTTAGACATTAGAATATTGCATTCAAATTATATATTTCATAGTCACAGCAGGCAAATCGTGTAAATCAACTGGTGGCATTAAAGTATTAACCAGGAACATACACAACACTCGTTATTTGATACTTATACTTCATCAATAAATAATGATTTTTGATTTTCGATGTGATAGAAGTAACAAAAAGTTATTCTTGATATGCTTGTTGCAACTTAAGAAAGTTCTAATATAGTTGAATTACGTTAACTGTAAGAGATTAACTTGTAGCCACCACTTAGCACGGGTCTTAATTTGTTTGACTAGGAAATATCTCCAAAAAAATAAATAACTTGATCTGCGCTAAATTCGAACCCGGAAGAATTATCAAGGGTCTTAATTTATTTGAGGAAATTTGGGACTAATATCTTCGTGGTTTTCGTAATATATCGTTCTAAAGTTTAAAATCAGAAAATGTATGCTATCAACACGTTAATGGTTTTAGCAGCATATATGCAGATGAAAGAGTTTGACATTTAAAGAAAAAATATTACAGTACTAGCGTAAAGAAAATTTAAAAACTATTACTTCCCAGTAAAAACATTCATTACCATGTAAGGGGTTAAAATGCTAAAATTGACTTACACAATAACATTTTAAGTCATTATTTTAACACGGTGATGTCATTGGAGGCAAGTACTTATCACAAACAATTACAAGTAATTAGAAAAAGTAGTCATTGTAAATCGCATGAAAAAACTTATACAGCTTCTATATCTTTACTGGAAAGATGACTATTGAATTAGAAAGTATTTACATATATAACACATTATTATTAAGATTTAAGTAGACTACTTCTATGTAACCCAGACAATACTATGTAGTAGTCATTGAAAAGTATGTTGTTAGGTAAGTAATTACAATTGAAAGCCATTATATAGTATTTGCTGGGTGTAATAGAAAAAATTATATTATAGACATTTATTTTAATAGAAAATTTCGAATGTACCATTTAAATAATGAAATAGTACCATAAAGGAACTCTTAATAAAAAAATACCAACAAGTTAATTTTTAGAAATTCACTCAGATTCCTGCATGTTAAATTTTATATTTTAATCTTCAGTATAATCGAAGATTACGTATGTCGTAAATGGAATGCTCCCCTATAAATATTACATTGATATTTGAAATAGAGTTTAAGTCAATTATGGACAACAAAATAATAATTTTTAAAAACAAAATATTTTTGTCCAACTTTTAAACCATGAACATCATGAAACCGAATGGTCTGTCAATCGGGGTCAATTATAAAATTCGGCATAGAGATTTTGGCTTGTAAGAAACTTACTTCTGTAAATTTCAGTAATGTATGTTAGTCATTTTCTGAAGGGGGCCTTATATGGGGTAGGATCAAATATATCTGTGCTCGTAAGAAACTTATGACGAATTTCAGCGCTATACTCGTATTTTCAAGTGAGAAGTGAGCGTTAAAGACATTTTCTGAGGGGGACCTTATATGGGGAGTAAAGTCAATTATGGATCGATCCTCATTAAATTTGGTAGAGAAATTTTGGCTTGTATGAAACATATTTGCGTCATGTGTTAAGTCATAAAAGACTAGCTTATGTTGAATTTCATCGATATACTCTTATTATTAAAGCAGTAATGAACGTCAAAGTAATTTTCTGAAGGGGCCCTTATATACTTAGGGTAAATTATGACCGGTTGTCATTAAATTCTTCTGTAACAAACTTACTTATATCGAATTTCAGCCCTAGACTCGTATTTTTAAGCCAGTATGGGCGTTAATGTCATTTTTTGGAGGAAACCATATATGAGGGTTAGGGTCAATATGGATCGATCTTCACAAAATTTGGTACAGAGAATTTGGAACATATGAAACTTATTTATGTCGAATTTCATCGCTATACTCGCATCTTTAAAACAATTATGACTGTTAAAGCTGGGGGCCACTTGAATGGGGGGCTATGCGAAAACATGGACCGACATTGCCTATTTTTAATACCAAATAAGCATTACATATAAGAAATATTTGTGGATAATTTCAACTCTTCGGACTATATCGTGTTTTCAACAGACAGACGGACAGACATGGCTAGATTGTTCTCATTTAGTCTTTTTAAATTTTGTATTTCTAGGTTCAATATTAAAGAAAATACAAAAAAGTACCATTAAATGAACGAATAACTACCAACATTTTCCCTCTTATTTTTATATTAATATTAAGGGTATTCATGAAACACGTGAACAAACTTGCACATTTGTACTATCTTTAAAATCGAAAGTTTTCTTAACGTGTCAAAATATATTACCAAAAATATAGTTTTCTACCATTTAATGGGTGAAAACGGTGGAAAACTCAATTTTTGGAAAGAATTGAATTTTAAAAAAGTACTAAAATGGTCTCTGATAATTTTGAGAGACAAAAATCTTAATATGTTTATTTTTTAAAAAGTTATTAAGGGCCAAAATCATCTATGTTACACATTTTTATCCTTTAAAAGTTCGAATTTCGAAAAAGTACCAGACACCCATTCTGTGAGATAATTAAGAAACCCAGTTACCCTTAAATACACAAATTTCCAAAAGACAATGAAAAAGGCATCTACTGTACAAGTTTCATGATTCTCGGCTTGGGCTGTAATCACTGATACAATAACTTTATGATATTACAAAATCGGGAACATTTTATTGTTTAAAACGTGGGCTATTGCGGAAATAATGAAGTAATACTGACATCCAGGTATAAGAGAGCAAAATCTGTATACCTTTCGTGATACCATATCATCAGAACTCTTACTTGTTAGGTTGGCTATACGGAAATGAGTAAACCACACTTTTTTAGGTTATAGAGAAATATAATTTTCTACAGTCAAAATTACAAGAAAATGTTTGCTGGGTTACAGAAATGGTTCTATTGCAAATACAAAACGTCGCACTATGCAAATATCAATTGCTATTTGCCAATTGTCTTTTACATTAGATATACACATGCTTGCATTCCTACGATTGCCCGTTCGAATTCGTATTGGAAAATGTAATTTATCTCAATTATAATCCTACGATTTTAAAAGCCTTTAGATTTACAATGCTACGAGTATTAAGAGCAGAATATAATAAATCGTTCATGTACTTTTTTCGAAATTAACGATAGATATCTCTACTCTACCATGAAAGTCATGCATTCGAAACTGAATTTGACCGCACATGAAACAACAATTGGGCACGCGTGTAAGATTAAGATTGAGAAACAAACTGACGTTCTTTAAGTAAAATAAAAAAACTAAAAATAAAAACAAAAGAAAAAAGCATGATAAAATAAAAAAAGGAAATATTGGAGTAAAAATCATATATATGGCGATTGCATGTCCATCCAATTCACTTCACCAAACATCAACTACAAGAACAAATATAGATCAATAAAGAGAGAGAGAAAGAATTTTAAAAGCTTATTTTTTGTTGTAACTGTAGCTCATGTGAAAAATTTTAGCCAAATAAACTTTATTATGCCCTTCACCATAAAACAGTTGACATTGGAAGGTGACATTCACTGCAATTGATTTGAGTGTGAGATGTATTTTTTATCATTTTAAATTTGAAGATCTAAAGTAAGTTTGCAGCAATTTAATTGTAAATATGTTTAGAACCATAGTTGACTTTACAGTCATAACACTGCATAATTGAAAGATTTAATAGCGTTTGTTTGAGGATGAAAGAATTATTTTTTTTTACCGTCTCTAATACTAGTTTGAGCATAATTTTATTTTATGAACTTAAACCGCAAATTAAAAAATTACAAAATTTCCCTGCATGTAGGTCTTAGCACATTCGGCGCAGATCGTCCAAATTTTGATTCTAATCCAATGAATTATTTGCCAGACTTTAGTTCAGATGATTTCGATTAGTTACAAATAGTGCACCTTAGGCAGCAAATATTTTCTTTGGCCAACGAAATAAAACAAAGGTAACAACAAAGTTAAATGTTGTTGGTGGCAAACCCATATATTCAACATAAACTCCATACACATACGATTTCACGGCGAATGCAACAATTGTTATTTGTTTTATTGTGTAATGAAAAACAAAAACACAATCCTTCTTCAAGAAGTACAAGAAGTCTTCAAAATTGACCTCACCTGAATTGTAAACCATGTACTTAAAATACATAGATATAAAAAAGACGAAAAAGTATATATTTACATAATATACATATGAAAATTATAATGGTTCATGAAATTGTTGTCAATATTACCTTCTATCTGAAATCAGAGAAATTTTTAAATACAAGTTTAATATGGACTTATTTGCTTAACTTTACTCCTAATATTATAGGGTTATTTGGTAATAGTGTTATTTGCCGTCTTCGCTCTGCGATTTGACCACTTTAGACTTTATCTTATGGGTTAACGTTTTAGGGTGAAGTTATGCGCATAATTCGGAACCGATATAAACCCTTAGGCAAATATCGTGCGAGGTATTCGTGAAACAGATTTCGATGGAAACATGCTATAGTTTGACTTGAGCGTCATCACAAAAATGAATAGTTTACTTCAATCTAATCCATGCAAATAGGTATACCCCTATTATAATACAGATATGTATGTATGTAATCTAAAATCGAAAATAATGTTTTTATACTAAATGGCGCCTTACGTAATGCATGTACGCAAATACAACAATACGATTTAAGATATCGTTGCCAAAAAACAATTCAATGATATTCGAAACCTGAACAGAGTATGCAGAGGATCCAGATGCAATATTCGCTTTCTCCCCATTATTATGCAAGAACATTTGCTGTTATTATTATTGTTATTATTGTGGTATCATCGGAATGTGTTTAAACAAAATGATTGGGGCACGAAAATCAAATTTTCTAAAATGCCTGATTTAAAAGAACATTAAAATGTTTTTATATTCCTTTTAAGTACTCGTAATAAGTTATGATTCATATTTAGATGAAGAAGAAGGAAAATCATAAGATAACCTGAACAAATAAATATATAAAACAAGTAAGAATGTAGAGTCGGACACGGCCGATAATATGATGATCTACAGCTGTGAGGATGTTAAAAATTCTGAAATATTTTAACAAGTTGTTGAAAAAAAGAACGGTAAGATGGATTTACATTTACATTAAATATATTTATAGTAAACTATTGACTTTCAAGTCATATTCTGAAGTGGACTTTGTATGGGGGCTAGGGTCAAATGATGGCCGATCATAACAAATGTCGGTAGTATCACTAAGACTTAAATAATGATAAGTTGTGCTGATTTTTGTAGAGGTACTAGAACATTTAACATAATTATTACCTTTTAAGCCCTATTCGGAGGGTATGATTATAATGGGGCTAGTGAAATAGTGGAACCGATTTCAATAATTTTCAATAGGCCAAACTTAAACAAATTATCTTAAAAATTGCGACCTGTAGCGTGCATGCAAGGTTTACATGGATACACAGATGGACTTTATCGATTCAGAAAGTGATTCTGAGCAGAATAGTTTTATTACAAACATAAGCTCTCCACTATTGTGGTGTAGGGTGTAATAATTTGAGAAAAATACAAGTAAAATGATACCCTACACCAGTAATTATGTTAGAAATGATGAATTATGACCATCAAGTCATTTTCTGAAGGAGACTTTGTATGGTCAGTCATTAGATTTGTATGGCAGTCATTAGAACTAAGTTTTGCAGATTTTTGGAGTGATAGAAGAACATTTAACATATTTATGAGCTCAAAAGCTCTATTCGGGGGCTACGGTTGTATAGAGGCTATGTAAAATAATGGACCGAGATAATGTGTCAAATCTCATCATATTATGTTGAAAATTGCGACCTGTAGCGTGAGCACAAGAATCAATTGAAATCGACTCAGAAAGTGATTCTAAGCCGATTGGTATACTTTATGGTGGGTAGGATCAATATTTTTGGGTGTTACAAACATTAGCACAAACGCATAATAGACATACATACAATATCCATGATCTATATATTTAAATCAGCTTTTCGAAGGACACAGATCATTTCAGAATCAAAACATTGGATTGTTTAATTTAATTAAAAAAAACTCATTTGAATAAAACCGTGTATGACAAAAAAGTCCAACTTTGACACCCTCTAAGTCCGGAAGCTCTTGACCGATAGAGCTGAAAATTTGTGTAAGTCATTATGAGAATACTTGAAAGTAATGCAGACGGTATGTACTAGTCATTGGAAAGTAAGTTGTTGTATAAGTACAAGTCATTAACCAAGTTTTTGCTGGGCCATTGTCCCTGTACAGATAATATTATGCTAATCTTTTGGGAGAAAATTACTTAATGTAACTCTTCTGCACACTTGTTAGATCTACAAATAATGATTAAATTTAAATATTATTTATAAAGTCGAATTCAATAGTAATGGGAGCACATATAGTTACTGTTTTTATTAAATTTTTATATAAAATATCTTTCTTTTTATACATATAAAAAAAAGAACATGTTACCAAGAATTTTAACTTTCACATGACAATATCAATTATGTGAAAATAATGATCATTTTGAACAAATAAAAACTAACAGTTTACTTAAGTTTTCGCACGATTTTGGTGTTAAGAAAATAAAATACAACAAAAGTCCAAGTACAATTACATAGACACCATTTTGGACCAAACTGCAACAGATGAATAACTGCAGACATAGGAGAGGTTTTATTCATTCGAAAGTAAACATGATTGCTGATATTTTGTTTATATAAGATTACAGTTTTATCTTTGTAACAAACTCCGAACTTTACATTTCTTTTTTTTTTTTGCTACATTTTTTAGTACTAAGTATTTGTTTATTTATTTTTGAGACAAGCAAACCTTTCATTAAACCGGAATTCACGTGCACCGCTGCCACATATAATAATGATGAATTGGGGAGATTATAATAATTATTTACCATTCGTATAAACTAAAAAAAAATTAACCATGAAGTAGATCTACATTTTGCACACAAAGTCGCACAACTTGTACATAATGGGTTTTTGTTTTACTCCCTGACTGACTACTTGATATTATCCATATGTATTATTTAAGTATGTATAGCAAACACAAAGTTATGTACATACATATGTGCTGCACTTACACATGTATGCATGTTTAATATCAATGTATTGGTACACGTACTTACACCATATCCATTTATTAACAAGTTCTCAGTTTTGAAATACATACGTCAACAATTAAGATAGTATACATAGTCGTCAATCAGTTCCTACTATATAACACTAAGTATACAACAACCTGAAACACGAATAAAAAATACTTCAAAATAAACTAACTAGGTAGCAGTTCAAGGCTCTGAAAAGCAGGACATAGACAGAAAAAGTGTAGAAAGCGACATTCGTTTATATATTTTGTCAATATTCTGTGAAACGTTTTTACTAATCCCATAAGCTCTCCAGAGTCCCTCATTCACTTTATTCCAACAGAACCTTTAAGTTTATGTTGCTCTTTTTTCTCTCGTGGGTTCAGCACAATAGAAGGGAGTATAAGTCTCACATTGTACTGAACATCAGCAGATCCGCTAATGAATATTTTCTATGCCTGTCTTTCATAGTTCTTTACCAAATAAATGGTTATTTGACGTTCATGAGAAGAAAAGCATTCCATACCAAATCGAAAGACGTGAGTCCAATTTGTAAATTTTTTGGAGCTGAAAACCCATGAGACAATCATTGACATTCACATTGCAATGATTATTCACATCAGTGATTTTTTGACCTTAACGCCCAACTATTGTTTTGTTTCGAAAATAGTAACGTTTCTTGTCACCTATATTTCTCTATTACTCAACTTAATCAAAATATAGCACCTTTACTGTGCTTTTTATCTCTTTAGGTTCTTACTGTATCATATCTTTTCAAGTACCACTTGAGCTATTAAATGCAGTCTGTCAAACTAATTGGTGCCTAAGATTGCCGAAGATTAATTCAGGGGATCGACACCTGCCGTGTCGGCCTTATTTCACTGACTAGACGACTCACCAATCTCTGACCATTACTGCTCCGTTACTTAGCTTCCGAGATGCAAAAACATCACTTCCGTTTACAACCACACAGATGGAATGGCCTCTAATGAGTCGGCAACAGCACCTAGAGTCGTATTAGGTAGACCGAAGCACGAATACATCAAATAAGCCGAGCACTTTGTTCTTAGTCACAGAGAACACACTGTGGTAAATCTGGTATGAACAGAGTAAACCCTGTACTTACATGGACAAGAAAGGAAAAATTTAATGGTATCAATTGTATTAGATACCTTTCATCCATCACCATACAACCTAGGTATACGGGCGGGGGAAGACCTCCATTCCCTTACATGCATTCTGTATCAAGTACATTTAGCCCCAACTCATTTCCAATGCTTAGTCCCACAGCCACTCCTCTGTGGGTTATTCCCGATTCATAGACTTTACTGTGCATCAGTCTTTTAACCGATATTCTCATCCCACGAATTTGAGATTAGACCACAGTCACCACCCCAAAGGGAACTCTCCAATAACCGGGATAAGACAAAGTACGAAATTTTGCACCGTGGGCTACCGGTTCTTGTGGTAACAGATTATGTGGTTCTCTGGTTCGACCCCATGTCAAATCATTCCAAGGAAAGGTCGAGGATACATTTAATAATCACCATTTTATAGTTCCCTGCGATTGCAGCCACACAATGATGGGGTCCTTCATCAAGATAATATGCCCCGGAGGGAAACTTTTAAAAATTGTCTTAATGTCCATGAACATTATGAGACTACTTGGCGTGTCACTGAAAATTGTGACACACCATCGATAAAACCTATTTTCTATCGCGTAGAAGAGAGGGCGAATAGGTATCTAACTCTATTGATTCACTAGAGCAACGTCTTAATGTGGGCTATATTTCACTTTTTTATCGATATTACAATGGAATGCGTTCCTCTGAAACTAGGGAAGTCTTTTATCAAGAACACATCCATTGTCTAGTCGATTGGTCACTGGACCTCACATCTCGTTATAGGAAAAATTCCCACTACCACTATCCTCCCTTCCACAAACTATTTTAATAGTTCCAACACAATGTACTGCATAAGTATAGATCATCTTCTAGATGTTTATCCAAGAAAAAAAAAGCATAATGGTTGCAAGTAGTTTTTATAACTTTTAAATGATCCTCATAACTCTTTGGAAATATTATTTCATACATTATTAAAATTGCGCAAATTTAACGAGTATCGATAAATATTAGTTTAAATTAAAAGTTAAGAATCATTGAGTTAAATAAAAATGTTTCTACCTATAGTGTACCAAAAAGTCGATTTCCAACAATTTTTACTTTTCCGTCTAGTTAAAATCTAAAGTACATGGTTGCATTATTTCTTGCTGTTTTCCCGCAAAGTATTGGTTCATAAGCAGCGCGTGCTATTATACATTCATAATCGTTAGTTTGTTCAGAGCAGTGGGAATAGATTAAAAGATGGATGGTTGGCTTGGCTGTTACTTAGACGAATGTGTGTAAGTAGTGTGGAGCATGGAATATGTTTTATACCATATTCCTGATACCTCAGTCTACACCTAAGACAAATAGTTTTTGTGTTTCACTTTAGTATTGCATCGTTATCTTTGAAGCAAATGCCTCAACCTATTTTTTGTTGTTTGCTAAATTTTCTTGTTGGTTTTTGTTTTGATTAAATAATGAAACGCATCGACAGTCTGAAATTGTATTCAATGAGAAATGAGTTATATTTTGAGTTGCCATGATGATGATTTATTTAAATTGCATGTTCTCCTAGCACATGACCGAACATCTCCAGTTTTTTCCTAAATAATAAAAAAATCTTAAAACACAATTGCATTAATACGAAGACTACAAAAAAAAAACTATTCACAAAACTTTAACTTTAATATAATAAACAGTTTGTTGTTGTAGCTTTTTAACTTAAAAATAAAACAATTTGATGCATCACAAAAGATGAAGTTTAAAGTCTATTGTTGTGCCACACAACCAACTAAGACAACCACCATTCCATGAGACGACTTTGAACCTGACTTATGTTCGACTTTTTAGACAGTTTCATAACGCTGGCATACAGATGATGTACATTTGTACAACCATGCTGGCAGTTTACTGCTGCAACCAACATTTCTGATACATGTGTGAGTTTTAATACTATTTTTAATTTAGTTTGATAGATTTTTTTTAAATGCAATTTCATCTTAAAATTAAATGAACTTGTGTTACGAAGAAGGTCTTTATAGTTTAATTTTAGTGTATTTGTAGTAGACTTGAAGGAGGTCCTTTCATTTGTTAATGTCAAAATAATAAGATTGTGTTTTTGCTGGTGTACATTGGTAATAACTGATTTGAACTGACAATTGTTTGACGTTCTTCTTTATTAGCCTCTAAAAACAAGTTAGCGACTTATTTTTGGATCTCGGATTTCACACACATTTGGGAATGACACCTTTGATTATTATTCAACTTTTCCTATGCATGTACGTACATATTTATGTGTAAAATTATTACAAATTCCATTATATGTACGGTATTAATGCCGACTCTATAATAAACTATAATTTACTAAAATTAAGGAAAAAGAAAAAAAAAAAACTGAATAATAAAACGGCTAAAACTGATTGTCTCTTAAATTGTCGTCCATTAAACTTCCAACTAACTAACACCTTAAAAACCTTTTTGCAGCATAACATACTCGTTGACCAATATACATACGATTTAAAAGTCTCAATTCATTTTATTTATAGTTCGGCATGGAGATTTGATTTTTTTCGAATGAGATTTTTCTCGATTTTTATAACGTTTGCTTCAATGCCATATGTTTATTATTTAATTATAAAGCAGTCATTTACTAAAGGGCTAGACTCCATAGTTAAACTCACTTAGGTGGGAAGGTAGGTAGGTAGGTTGATAGGAGGATGTATACTACATCAAATCCGAAGAAATACACCTAGGCCACTATCGGGCCTGTTGTGTGCTCCTTATAATGAAAAAAGGGAACTGAATGAAATGAACTCAGTTTCTTGAACGTAATTCCTAAGAATCTTCCAATCAGTGTTAGTCAGGAATGTTATTTCCGGAATAACATCACTTCCAAGATACTTGGATCTAACTTCGACGAATGCCTGACAGTGGCAAAGAAAGTGCTCCAGAGTTTCACTGTCCTCTCCACATGCTCTACATTCGTCTGAATCCGCACGTCCAATTTTGCATAGATGTGCTCGTAATCCTGTGTGTCCACTCAGAATACGTACTAACTGCAGACTTGCTCATTTTGAGGAGATTTCTCGTCGTGTTCTCATCAGGGTCACCCAATAGGACCTTCGTGGTTCTACCCACTGTTTCATTATTCCAAGAGGCCTTATGGAATTCTCTCACCCATATTTTTAGTTCAGCTTTTGTTGCGTCGAATGGTTTCGCGTTTGTCATGTTAACTGCCTCGAGCTCCCTACCCTTTAAAGCTATTACATTCGCCCTTTCGTTACCGACTACTCCCGAGTGGGCTGGTACCCTTATGATGTGAACCTTACCTCTGGGAGATTATTCAGTTAAAGCTTTCTTACAATCCAATACGGTCTTAGATTTAGTTCTATCGCCTGATATCTCCATATTTATTCTAATCCAATTTACGCATTCCGTTATTGCTCGTACTTTTGCTTGGAAGCTTGTGTTATGATTCGGTAACCGGTGGTATATTTCTGTTTCTGGGTCTTCAATATATAAGCTCAGCCCCACTTTTTTCTAAATAGCTTTTAATACACATTGCACCATTTGGCCCAGCGTGGTTATGATTTAATACTACGCTTTTACGTCTGGAAGCATACCCTGGTAAATTTTCAGAAAATGCACTGTTTGAGCGAATCAATTTCCTTCCTTTCCTTTCATTACGCTCCATGGATATTTGGCTTTGGTGTCGATTCGGTTGGTTGGTTGGTTAGTTGAGCATCACATTCGATCTCTTACCCTGTTTCTATTTTTATCGCTTATAATGCGTTATAAGCATTTGCGGTATACAAAATTTCTCTAGATCTATGGTCTTCAATTTGATACCAAACTTCCCTGCTTTGAAATCACTGCTTCAATAGCAAAATGATTATGCAAGCTCTTGTTGAGTTTGACAGCAATATTCGGCTTCACTCCAATATAATGTTGGAGTAAGGTCGGTGAAGCAAGGATTAACATCTGTTGAGTACCAAGCGTTTATAAGTTATACACCCAATGTCTGAATAATAAATACATATATTTCACATCTATTTTGTATTTTATTACTTTAAAGAAATTATTCATTTAAGTATCTGTATTAATATACGAACACACATACATCATCGTGAGGGCAATTTAGAAAATTTATAGCAGGCTGTTAGGAAAATATAGATCTGAGCAACTCTAATTCTCTCATAGACTTATACACATACACACTAATGCAGCCGTGCAATAAATACCAGCAGTTCTGGGTGTTTGTTCCGATTTAGCTTTTCTCTACTTTAAACTATTTAGAGTCATTTAACAATTACTGATAATAACTATTGTTAATAAACAATTGACAGATTCATTTTAAAGGAAAAATTGTTATTGATTGTTTAACTACATACAAAACCGTTGGGATATTTGAATTTTACAGAATTGTAATTGTTCTTTATAGAGAACTATAAATAGTTTTATCTTGCTAAACTATTGTTAAGTGCATGTTTAATAGATTCGTTCGAATACTTTTATTCGAATATGAACATGTCCAAATATCGTTACTTGCCCATATAAACTCACACTCTAGTGGTTATAAATAATAGAAAGGCTCACGAAAAATAGCAAAGGACTAACAGGACATATACATACACACATTCCGATACATACATACATTAATTCCGTTTAAAGCTCAATTACAGTAAAATCCTCAATGTATTTTTGTAGTCAGTTTGTAATTGCTAAGTGAAACTTTACATTTGTTGTAAGGACTTAACCTATTAAAAGTACTTGAAATCGGTCCGTTATTTTCTCTTTCTTTTCAGCACTAAACGTTTATCTAATTTGATATATCATTTTTTTAGAGAACATTTGCGCTCTAATAATTTGCGCAAAAGTTTTAATAACATTTTATTTTTAAAAAAAATCGAGCCAGTCTAATGTTATAATGCACAAACCGACACATGTTTTATAAATTTAAAGAACGTATTTCAGGTACTATTGTGGCAGTGGCGGCTTAATAGTCATTAAACCAGTTTTATTTATGCAACGCAATGAGCTTGATTACTACTCTACATATTTTTAATCTTTCCAAATGGAATGAATGGCCATGCTGGACATTTATTACTAAAAGAGGTTTTTGTTTTGTTTTATTTTCTTATAAAAATGGTTCAAGTCAAAAACTAGAAAAAAGGCAATGAACAAATTTATGGAGTACAGGAAATAAATGTATACGAAAATGTACTCTTGTGGGAAGGCTTGTTTTTGTAAGTTACTTTTAATACAAATTAACAAATATTGGTATGAAATCAAGGTATGAATGTGTTTTTTTTAATCCCATATAGAGAAGCTTTAAGTAGATAAAGGGAAATATTATTTTACGAACGAAAAAATATACTGTAACTGTAATTTGGGAAAGTTTCTTGTGTTGATGTTTGTAGAACTCAAATATATTGGCCCTAAAATGATTTCTTGAATGATTTGAACTAGAATCAGATATCATATCTTATCTGATACCGCAGGAACCGGTAGCCAGCAAAGATAGACTTCGTCTGTCCCTGTTATTGAAGAGGGCCTACGGAGTTCAAAAAGTGCCCCGAAACGTGGTAAGAGAATGTTGGTTAAAAGCTTGATGAACGGTGCAATTTATAATTCGGGATAAGTTTGCTGCTGTTGCCAAAAAAAGTCAACAGATATACCTCAGAGTGATTGTGTAGCTATGCGCTGAGAATGAATTGGTGTTAAATGAATAAGATGCAGAATGAATGAAGGAGCTCCATCCACCTATTTGGAACGCTTCTCTTTGAATGTGTCGGACAAGTAGGAAGTGTGCTGCGTTGAATGCTGATGGATGTGCGGTATCTTATTCAGGTAACATCTTAGAAATTCCCTTTCTTGTCAGGATTTCGGAAAGGTATTCTGTATCTGAGACCCACACATCCAATGGTGTAACGAATGTTTACATTAATCGCTGCTTTTACAAAGCAGCGATCTTCGTTACATCTAAGTTATCCGAAGAATGTCGGAAATATCTGAATGAAATAACAAGAGATTCCAGGATAACGCTAATATAGAACCCTAGACATAACAACTGCCATTGAAACTGTATACCTAGCTGACGAACTACAAATGGTGTGATGAGGAATAATGATGAAATCGACGCTTTAACTGGCATTCCACTTACTAAGTAATTGTAAGGCATTTGTTCGAACTGAACTATATAAAATGGCTCTAATTGTATAAATTAGAGGTCAATCTAGCCTCGACATGATGCCCCTAGGTCAAGCTTACTGTTAAGTTTCCATAATAATGGAACACTGTGCTATTACAATCATGGCAACCAGGAGAATGGGTCCCGAGTACAATGACTACTGTATAAGCTATCATAATGAGGAGGAAGAGGCGATTACATCTCCCCAAAGTTTAACATTCACTGAGAACAGAGGACATTATTTTGGTTCTGCTGTTCTCTCATGTATTGAGGAGATATCTGGGATGAATCTTAAGAACATATTAAATTTGGTAAATCGAACCAGCTGGCTTAACATTGGAAGTTGTGGATAACACTATAAAAGACACCTACCGTTCAAATGGATTGCCTACATTTATACTTAAATCAAGTTATGTTCTGAATTACTCTGTTCATACCAGACTTACCACAGTGGGTTTTCTGTGAGTAACATGTCTTTGGTATATTTGATGAATTCGTGAGTAAGAACTTGTCTTTGGTATATTTGATGAATTCGTGAGTAAGATCTTGTCTTTGGTATATATGATGTATTCTTATTTCGGTCTACCGATTACATATATAGGTGCTGTTGCAGAATCAAATTTTACCTTTATGATGATCCTGTATAATTGATCTAAGAAATCACTTTTTCGATCAATTTTGATCATGTTCTCTTCACATATTCCCCTATTATTTCGTTCAGCGCATCAAAACTGTATCACATTCGAGATATTTACTTTCAAAATCCAGTATTTGAAAAAAGGTGCACTGTCAAAGCTGTTGTTAAGTTTTTTGTTTTGCTAAAACATATCGCAACAACAGTTAGGACCATGACGACGATGTTTTCGAAATTTTCAAATAGATAAATATATTTATAAACAACAACAATAACTAAAAACTATATATTTTTTTATGAAAATAAAAAAACATTGTTAGATGGCCTAGAGGCCAGTGTTTGTGTTAATGTTGTTGTATGTTTGGACATGTTTGTTGTTGTAGTTTTTGTTTTTTAATTTATGCTCCCAAACAACAGCAACAACAATAGCAATATTGACAACAAAACATTCACTTAAATAAGTAGATTTGAAAAGTTAGAAACAACAATATCAAACATTCACATATACAATATGAACAGCCAGCAACCAGGTTGATCGGTTGGTACAACAAGTACATCTACTTTAGTATTGACTTATTTATGAATGTGTTTGTTTATGAGTATGTACCCTGCAGTTTTAAAAGCTGTTATTGCCAAATGTACCAAATATTACCTTTATGATAAGTTAAGATAAATATTTTAACTCGATCAATTGCTTAATTCAGTCTCATACAGATGTCCTCCCATAGGATTTCATTATTACCCATATATTTATATATACATATCTTCTATACAAAGTGAATTTCAAAATATCTTTACCGGCAACATTATGGTACCGTGGAAGGTTTTTGCTACAAAATGACCCGAGACCTTTTTTTCGTTATTAGAACACTACTACTATTATGTCGTGATAGGCCTGATTTTGGTTAGAACTTCACATACCTTAATTATCCCGCTAACGTTCAGTACGTATTCAACATTTCACTCTCTTCGACAATGTCTAATTGATCCAGCCCGGAAGCCTTTTTACCCTATTAAATAAAACCTTTTTTATACCTTCGTTATCTGGGTGATCTTGTAAATTATGTAGTTCCCGAGGGAACTAATAGGTATTTCTTACGAATATGAGTGGATTAGTCCAGAACCTTAAGGTTTTGTTGTCCTTCACATAGAAAGTACTGTACTGATGGATAATTCATGCCTTTCATTTAAAAATCTTTTGCATTAACTGTTCCGAATCATCATATGGATACAATTTGACCGACAAATTTTGAACCCAGAGATATATATTTTAAAGTTGACAAAATCGACTTTCAGATGGCATGCAACATTTTACACATAAAGTTATTTTATACGCTGTTATAACGTCTCAAAAAGTCCTTGAGGAAACGATATCTCAATTCCCATTTGTGATGGAAAAAATCTGAGGTCAGTTTCGGATTCAGTAGTTGCAGTGTATCGACTGTTCATTGAAGTGATTTTCTAAAAAAAATCTAAGACATCATGTATTGCAACAGAACCTTAGAATTCTATTCTATTCTTCATCTTGAAATACATTTGTTTGTTAATTGGACAACTGTCTACTGCTAAATCGTCTGGGTTGATTCTAACGAGAGCAGGACGAGAAGCCTTAAGATTGAACAAATCCGAGATTGGTGGGATGGTATATATTCTTAGGGCCAATCTTTAGGTGAAAGATTAGCGATTAAATTAAAATTAATCCTCGAAAGATGTTTTTGAGTACTCAATTAGTTAATTTTGTTTGCAAGTTTAAGCGCTCAATGGAGGTGGTTTAATCTTAGGCACGAAATGCAAAAGTGTAAACAGCTGATGCAAAAAAATTAATAAAATTTTTATAAATATAAACATTAAAATGTTCTATTTATTGATTAGTATAAATTATGGACACTTCAAAATACATTTTTTTGTTTTTAATTTAAGTTTTCATTCATTTTCATATTAAATTTACAATTGTCTTCTTCTTTTTTTATAAAATATGCATTGTTTTGATAACAAACAGTGAAGTTTTCTGTTGTTTTGTATGGCAACACTGCGAAGTTTAATCTTGTACTGAAAAACATCAAAGGGGATTAACATAAGATTAAATTTATTTTTAGATTAACTAATCTGATTATTAATTGGCATTTGATTACCATCTCAAAAACCCGCTCTTAGTGTATACAGGTTTTACGGGCACAACTATATAAAATTGGAAAAACTGATTCAGAAGAATATATAATGTGCAGAGAGGACAGTGAAACGATGACCACTTTAATTTCATTGTCAGGATTTAGTCGAAATTAGATCTAAATACATATTCAGATACTGAATTTCTCAGAAACACTTATAGGAAAATTCTAAGGAACTACGTCCAGGAAGATGTGTTTCTGAAACAAAAAAATTATTTAAAATGTTACTTGTATATAAAAAATCCAGAAATTTCTTTTAACAACAGGAATATATTCCTTAAAAGCTCTGAATAGTTGTAAGTATAAACTAAAATGTTATATATAAATAGGTGCGGTATCTAATAGTTGCAACATACTCTGTGATCTTATTACTAGCACTGGGTAGTTAGTTTTATTGTAATATCTCAGCCAAAGTTGTCGCAAGAAATTTAGCAGTTTTTTTGTTTTGTTTGAAAAAATAACAAAATCTTAAAAGTTAATACAGTTATTCGTTCGATTTTAATCCCTGCAGCTTTAAAAAAGTGTTTTTTCTTTGTTCATTTGCTCACTAGTTTTTCCTTCTTTATGTTTTTGTGGCAAACATGTTCGCAGCTAAATGTCAAAAGTAATTGTCTGACGTTTACTTTTTTTAGTTTTTCTATTTCATACATATGTTGTTGGTCTGAGTGGTTGGTTGGGTAGTTGGTTACTCCCAAAGCCAAAAACCTGGGTGGATCTTAACTCAAAAAGAAGAGAGTTACTATTTTTTTTTAATAATTCTTGTTTAGATCTTATTTTTTCTCCACACAGTATTAGTTGTTGTAATTTTATATTATAATTTGGTAGCAATTTTGTTGTTTTTAGCAATTTATTAATGTTTTTGTTGCTGTAAGTTGTGTGCAGTTGGTTGCATTAAGTGCAACTGTCAGATTTATTTCAAGGCGTTGTATTTGGACTTAATTGCCACCGCAATCTCTTGGGAGATTTCGTTATAATAAATTATGTTTGCATTTGTTTAATCCCTGATCAACTCTTGTATTTCTTAATTGTCAGAGATTGTTTTAGAGTTTTATTTTTTTATTCACTCAGTTTTACCATTTTGGCAAATTGAGTCTCCAAGTAAAGTTTTGAAGTTTTTTAACTGACTTTTAAAACTCTTGGCAATTAAATGCTATTAGAGATTTAACAAAAAATATTTAATATACTCGTAATCTTTGCGAGTCAATCATTGTTATTTATGGACATTTATTTGTTGCAATAAATGTTTAAACAAAAAAATAATTAATTCAATTAATTTAGTGGGCCTATCGATAAAATGTCTAACACCAGGTGGTCAGAAGTCGGAATATTTATATTCATGTGTACGTTCTGTATAGTAAAAACTAATAAGTGACCAAATACCTTAATTAGATTATATCAAATTGGAGCAATTTTAATACTTTAAACAATTTTGATTTAAATACAGTTTCAGAAAGGTCTTATAATTATTTACCTTATAATATCGCATTATAAAATTAGTACAACTGTTTATACAACTTTTCTCAAACTGTGCTCACATTTCGTAAAATTTCTTGAATCGCAACTTAGCCAGAGCCTTTAAAATAGCCCTTCCCTAATTTGGGCGATCTTATAAATACTGCAGTGCTTGAGAAAATCAATTAATACTTCCAACGTCTTGACCAACTAATACTTGAAACAGTTCAGATAATGAAGGAGTCTTTTAAAAAGGTAACTTATAGACTTATGCTAGACATGGCAAGCTACGAAGAAATGAGAGCAAAACTTCAGAGTTTTATAAGCCGCTGTCTCAGAAGGAGTCTTTTAAAAAGGTAACTTATAGACTTATGCTAGACATGGCAAGCTACGAAGAAATGAGGCCAAAACTTCAGAGTTTTATAAACCGCTGTCTCAGAAATATTCTCCGCATATGGTGGCTCAGAAGAATATCGAACGAAGAACTGATGACAATCACCTTCCAGGAGAGCATCAATGCCGAAATAAGTAGCAGAAAATGTGGTTAGATTGGACACACACTGCGAAAATCCTATGATGATCCTCCACATGCTGCCCTGCACGTAACAGAAAAAAATTAAAATTTTGGAATGGAATATGGATAATATTATTAAGTTGATAATACATACTATTACCGATTTATCTTCATCGTCTATACAACTTCTACAGTAACAATTGCGGATGAGCCCCGTATCATCTATCGCCCCTTAGTTGATCACGTTAAAAACATATGAATTCCATTATAGTTGCCCTCATCAATTTGTCAGATGGTCATCTGAGTTGTGACAAGGAGTGAATGCAATTGAGAAGTCATTTTGACACTATTTTATTGTAATTAAACTTCTTGAGAGACTCATGACTGCTGGACTGGTCTAAAATTACTACTTTGCTAAAATTATGGTAGTACGTGATCCATAAAATGTTCCCATGTAATGCAGTAATGCAATATATAGGACTACCATAGATGGGCACTTTGCAGTACCAGTAAAATTGCAGTAAAAATAAGTTTTTACTGTTTACTGAAAAAATTTTCAGTATTCAGTAAAGTTTTACTGATTACTGAAAAAAAAATCAGTATTCAGTAAGTTTTTACTGGTTACTGAAAAAATTTTCAGTATTCAGTAAATTTTACTGATTACTGCAAAAAATTGCAATAAATTTACTGGTTACTGCAAAAAAAATGCAGTATTTTACTGATAACTGAAAGTACTATTCCGTACAATCTAATAATTTACTGAAAATTCTATTTTCAACATATTTTTGAATATAATACATATTTATCATCACAAGTAGCTATAGTGCGATAAATTTTACTTTTTGGGATTGAAAATCTTTTCAGAAGACAATAACTTAGCTATGTACAAATTTATATAAGAGTTGTTGGAAGCATTTATTATATTTTATAATATTAGATTATTAATAGAAAAGAGAGTAAAAGAGATCAATATGATAATAGTTGTATGAAAATTTTAGTTAAATATAATATTTTTTTTACTAATAATGCATTTTGGTTGAAAATTTTACTGATTACTAGGGTGATCGACTCGATTTTTCGACCGGTTTTTTCTGCTTTACCAGTGTCGGTTTTTTCTTAATGTTGATTTTTCGAACATCGAATAACCCGGTTTTTTCACTTTTTAAAACCCGGTTTCGAATACTTTTATTTGCTTTGTATTCAAAAATTATTTAAATGAAATTTTTAAGTAAATAATAATACAGCCCGTCTAAATTTTAAAAATATTCGAGTCGAGGAACTAGAGTATATTTTTCTACAGCTCTTTTCGTTAAACTTTTTTGATTTTCCTAATTAATTAAAATTATTTGTAAAATGGATAACTGTTTGATAAAATTTTGCAATCTTAAGATTATATTCCAATTACAATAATTAATTTACGGCTGAAATTTTATGGAAGTGTTGGAATGCCTATGCAAATTTCCTAAACAGGGCTTTTAAAATAAGCTAGGATTACATGTTTAACAGAAGTGTCCCACTTTTTTCCTAATTTTTTTATATTAAAGAAATAATGTAAATCAGACGACTAGATCTAAAGTTATAATCTTTTAAACTGTTAAAAATCATTTCGGTCCATGTTTCATTAATCAAATTTAAACATAAACATTAAGTTTTTCAAATTAAAATATATTTTTTTTATTTATAATGAAAAACCGGTTAACCGGTTTTTTCTGAATTTGAAAAAAATCAACCGGTTTTTTTTAAATGTCAACTATTCGAACTATTCGAAAACCGGTTTTTGGAAAATGTCGAATAATCGATCACCCTACTGATTACTGAAAAAAATTTCAGTATTCAGTAAGATTTGCATTACCAGTATTTTTTACTGTTTACTGAAATTTTTTTCAGTATTCAGTAAAATTTTACTGAATACTGCAAAACTGATCATGTACTCCCACAATGTTTTTAGGGGAGTTGTTGTGGGATTTCTTTAATGGATCATGTACTTCAATAATTTTTTTAGGGATACGCATCGGTTGAGATGTAATCCTAAATGTGATTCTTAAAAAGGCTGTTCCTCGGCACCTTCTAATCTACATACATATATATATAGCTATTTTATTGCAATTGAAAAATTCTGATGAACATTTAAAATTTCATTTAACGATCTCCATGAAAATTATTCTTCTCATTTCTAAACCTTTTTAAACACACTCAAAAATATATGTACATCGAAATATTAGTCGTAGACCCATAAAAGTATAGGTGGCGTGTTATAATGTCCAATGTCATAACGTCCATAGACCTTATGATACACCTTAAAGCGACATAGTGTCCATGGAAATTATGTCACTTTTTCAAAATGTCATAATGTCCATGGACATTGTGACACTTTTAAAACAGAAATGTATTGGAAAATGTTGGTGTCTGTTGCATTTTGGATTCCTTTTGAAAAGAGTCCTGGATAGCCGGCCTTTGGCCGGGCGTAGGCGTTTTAAACTCTGGGGAATTTCGAATACCGGCTTCGCTAAAATAAGCCTTTTTTGATAAATGAACTCTTTGAAATCCATGGACTTTCTGTCGCATTGATCTTGGACATTATGACACTTCTGAAATTGTCATAATGTCCATGGACATTATGACTCAATTTAGTATGGAAATTATGACACTGGACATTATGACACGCCACCAAAAGTATATGTGTATATTCTCAGACCTTATTAATTTCTAGTCTGTTGAAAAAACTGTCTGTCTGTTGAAAGAACGATAGAGCCCACACGAGAAAAGCTAGAGGGCGCAAATTTTGCACAGTTATTATTTTCTATAATAAGGTTTGTTTGGTATTGTAAAAGAGCATTATTGATCCACGATTTAACCTTGCCCCCAGGAATAAAGATTAAATAGTCATAAATAAATTAAATAATTAGCCAGGAATCGTTATAAAATTTTGCACAAGTTATTTTTATGCTCTCAGAAATTATACTGTTATGTATGGATAATATCGTACCATAATTGACCCTACCCCCTTATAAGGTCCTCTCCAGAAAATGACTCTAACACTCATAACTGGCTTAACAATAGCAGTATATTTACGAAATTAGAAAAAAACAAGTTTTATAAGAACAAAAAACTCGTTACCAAATTATATAAGAATCGGTTCGGACCCTAATTTCCATATAAGGTCCCCTTCTAAAAATGTTTTAAGTTTATAACTGGCTTAATGATAGCAGTACAGTGACGAAATGAGACACAAACAAGTTTTATAAGAAGAAATATATCTCTTCCAAATGTGTCAGTTAATAATTGGCACCACCCCTATGCACTAAACTATGCTGCACTGAAAATAATCCATGCCTAATATACACGAAAAATGTCGTACATTGTACGAAATGCTTCGTGGTTTCGCACCACGAAATTCTTTCGTAATATATACGAAATTGTACGAAATATTTTAGTAAAATGCTAAATAATTTTATATAAATTTAGAAAAAAAAATTTGTTCA
Source organism: Lucilia sericata (assembly GCF_015586225.1). Classification (NCBI taxonomy): domain Eukaryota; kingdom Metazoa; phylum Arthropoda; class Insecta; order Diptera; family Calliphoridae; genus Lucilia; species Lucilia sericata. Next base: position 2,598,861 of record NW_023994043.1, read on the forward strand.
TTTTACGATTTTTTTTTAAACATAAATATGTTAGTTCTTTTAAAATAATCATTGTAAATTTAAAAAAAGATTGCGAATTAAAAAAAACAAATTTTGTATGTTTTTTAAAAAACATAAAAACATACGTTTAATTTAACTCGCTTAAAATTACGAAAATAACAAAAAAAAAAATCGTAACAAAATAATTTTTTTGTAAAATCAAAAATAATTCTTGTATATTACTAAATAATTTTGTTACGAAAAAAATTCGTTACTTTCTTTAAATATTACATGTCTTAATGAAATTATTTTTGTAAAAGAAAACAAAGTTTCTTAATATATGCGAAAAAAGATATTACGACAGGTTTTCGTACTTTCGTAAAATTAGAAAAAGGGTTGATTAAACAATATTTCGTATTATACACAAAATTTTCGTATATATTACGAAAAAAGTAGTTACGAAATTTTTTTTCGTAAATTTAAGCATGGATTATTTTCAGTGTGGAAACTTGTTTAATATATCAATAGTTCTACTATAAATCAGACAGAACCCCAATTCGAACTTGATTCTAAATAAAATTATGAAAAAATGGCAAAAACAGCATGATGTAGTAAATGCATTACAAATTAATCATTGTCAACTTCAATAGACGAATAAATTTCGTGTCACTTGTTGTAACATAATTTTCACGATCAAAATAAATAAATTCCAAGTTTACTTTTTATGAGATACAACTTTCAATCAAAATTCGTGTTAAATATTAAATTCATCGTATACATATCGCTCTTTTACCACAAGACGGGGATAATTCGTGAATTTTAGTTTTGACTTTTACAGCAAAAAATCACCTTAACGCAGAAAATAGTAGATTTTTTTGAAACTATATAGAATTATATGAAATATTTTTGAGTTATACCAGTCTTGCAGTAAATGAGCGATATGTGTCTCACAAATAAATACTGTAAATACAAATCAAAAATCTTTATTGTATACAATTTCAGTTATTCCAAGATTTTTTTAATTACACTTAAATCTGAGTACCCTAGTCTGGACATTTGAATGAATTTGTGTGGGCTTCTGGTGCGGCAAAAACTTGGTTGGTTGTTTGTTTGTTACAAGTAACAAACTGGCAGCATACTCCAAATCTTAATGATGAAATACTATTCAAACTCGTTACATGAATAAGAGAGCTCAACTATTATGATTTCAAATTTATAAGAAACTCTTTCTGTGTTTTTTTTTATTTGGTTGTTATTTTTTATTTAACAGGAAATCTGCCACTCAGCATTTAAGTATGACTTGTGATTTTTTTATTACTACTACGAGTAACGTTTATTACAAACATTCATAAATTTCAAGATAACAAAAATAAAATGAAACACATTTCATGGTGGCAGATACAGAATGCCAAATCAACAGCGAATAAAAATAAAACTAAAGAACACAGACAGATCAGTGAATACAATTTCAATTTGTTTTAAATATCAGCCGATGATTTGAATTTTATTTTTTTCTATTGCTATTGCTCACATTCAAATTGAATTTGGTTAAAAATAGTAATTTGGAAGACTTGTTGTAGTTGAAAGTAAACATGCGAAACAAGTACAAGTTTAATTAATAAATTTTGCGAACTATTAATAGTGGTTTTAACATGTTTATAAAACTAATATATTTAATAAAGCGTAATAAACATAACCTTGAAATCGAACATTATTTTTAGAGTTTAATTCTCCATTGTTTTTTTACGAAGTTTTTTTGTGTTATTCACAGTTATTTATTTTAATTTCTATTCCATTATGATTTTAAATATTGTAAGAGTTGAAAAAAGCGTTGGAGCACGTTTGATCTTATGGCAAGATAAGTATTGAAATACTACAATAAGATGAATATTATACATATATGACTCAGTGGGGAAGTATGCTAATAAATTGTGACGGATAAATATTGTTAGTATGTACTATATTAAACACTTATTTTTCCACACCATGTTTTATATATACTTGAGTATCATGTTTGTCAATTTCTAGGACAACAATCTGATATTTCGGGCTACATTGCATAAATTATCATAAGTCTTAAACATACCAGTACAATGTGGTTCCAAATCAAAATCTAGTTGGACAAAATTATTTGGACAAACGTGAGTCCAATGAATATAAAATTTACATTAAGTAGAAGATTATTCCAGCACATCGGGCGCTATGCAGAAGAAACATAGGCATGAAATGGGGCTTTAGTCCTACTATCGCACATTGGCTTTATTAAAGTTATCAGACTGCTACAGTTCAGCGTACATGCTGTTTGAGTATAAGTGGAGCCATGAGCACTACGCCAACCAAGGCTGGATATTCCACCAATTGAAACATATGTTAGATATGAGGCGGCACTTACAGCTTATCAATGTATACAGGACACGTTGGAAGGCTATACACAATCATCGGACGGGCCTGATCACATTTCAGAGACTTTTGTCTTGGTCAAACGGAACTTTAGAGAAAATACCAGTAGGAATCCGTCGCTACAAAGATGGCTCTAAATTGTTAAATATTGAATACCCAGAAACAGAAATATACCACCGTTTACCTAATCACAACCTAGCTTCCAGGCAGAAGTCCGAGCAATAACGGAATGCGTAAATTGGATTAGAATAATTGGCGCCCACAGGGCTTAACATATTTACCGACAGCCAGATGGCATTTAGGGCGATATCGGGTAATAAAGTTAAATCTAAAACCGTATTGGATTGTAAAAAAAGGTCTAACCGAATACTCTCCCAGAGATAAGGTTTGCATCAAATAGGTACCAGGCCACTCGGGAGTAGTCGGCAATTAAATGAAGGGTGCTCGAGGTAGTTAACCTGACGAATGCAAAACCATTTGACGCAAAGATTGAAGATGAGAGAAACCTATAAAGTAACGAGAGCATTACGAGAATACTCCTCAAAATGAACAAGTCTGAGGTTAGTATGATGGTACATATTCTTAGTGGACACACAGGATTACGGATACGCCTAACAAAATTCGTTCAATGATTGGAAAATTGTTAAGAATTACGTCCAGGAAAACATCGGATGATAATACATTTAGTGAATACTATTTATGTAAGGTTTTTGTTTTAACCAAAAAAAAAAACTCCATCAAAAAGAGCGCACAGGAGGTCCGATAGTGGCCTAGGTGTATTTCTTCGGATTTGATGTAGATGAATCCTCCTATCAACCTAACCATTCCAATGTTTATATAAGTTTTGAAGTATGGATTTCTAGAATGACGGTGAATAGGAATCATTTAAAAATTGTAGAAAGAGATTTAAAAAACAAGAAGTGTGTTAAAACCTTTTGTTGATTAGATCTGTGATGATGAACATGCTTTTCTCCCCAGACCGGAATGCGTATATTAAAGAAAAGTTCTACATAAATTTACGTCGATAATTGTGAATGACAATAAATGTATCTTAGCATACTTCCCTGATATTGCTGGCTCATTCAACAATATAAAATCAGAAGTAATTAAGAAAGCTCTTAACGACACAGTTTGTGATGAAGCACTCACAAGTTGAGGGTTTATCACCAACGTTGTGGATCTATGTTTTAAATGAGATTCTATTAGAACTCAGACCATTTTCACATTATTTTTATACTCGGGTTTTTCAGACTTTCACGAACATTAAACTTTTATTTGTACTTAACATTTTAGTGCGATTATAATTCGGTAACCTACGACAGCGGAGTTGTATAGAATTGTTGTTAAATGCTACTACTTATATACGAACTACAATCTAGTTCAGATTTTTACTAGGTCGAAAATATAATAAAAAAACAAAACAAAAAAGAGTAGCAAATAGTTCAGAGCTAATCGAATTCAAAGAAACGATTAAACTAATGTGACCGAATATGAATTCTTTAAATATGAATGTGACCGAATATGAATTCTTAAATATGGATGAGAGTTTCAAAATATATTTTGCATATAGAAGATTTTCTGGAGTAGTATGTGTTAGAATACGCAGATTCGAGGTTCAATACCTCGTCGATCTTATGAACCTAGTACATGATTCCTAATGTAAAATCGTAATGATTGAATGTTAACCTGTAAATAGAGTGAATAGTGGTTGTTTAAAAATACTAAAAATTAATAAAAGGGAAATATGTATTGAAATGTCTTAAGGTAAACTTCCTCGTTTGTAATAAATTACATACATATAATTTTGTTCTGTTGATCATTCAATTACCTTGCTTTAATCAATTTATTTTATCAAATTTTTTCATCTAATTTAGTCAAACAACAATTGACTAGACAATGATGACGATGATGATGACGACGACGACGACGCACACATAAATAAATCTAACATCCAACTTAATGATCTATGTTTGTGGCTAGAACTAACGAATGAACGAACGAACACTCTTTACGCATGTGCAATTGTAATTCCAATTTCTAACTGCAATTCAATTTGAACGAATACAACAACGATTGAGGAAAAGATTTCTAAGTAATTTTCTTTCCAACATACCATGCTCACACTTAGCGGGAAAATTCTTTTTTATTTTTATTTTCTTTCACTTTAATTCCAGTTTTTTTCTTCTTATGTAACGTTAATAAATAATAAACAGAAAATACAAAGAGGAAAAGTAATGTTAAAAAAAGAGATTCTAACATTAATTGAAACTCTAATTGAAATCCAAAATTCCTTTGAGAATTACTTTCAGCTTGAGTGGTGGACAACGACTATGAACGTTTAAATTGATGTCTGACTGGTCATGTTGGTCTATTTGCTCTGATGGTTACTTGCGTGCATGTGAAAATTGAATTTCTTTTTAATTTTTTTCTTCTTCTTCTTATTTTTGTGTTTAAATCCATCCATGGCATCTATAACTCATCTCCATTCTTTCGTCTCACCATACACCTGTCCTTTTAAACACCACGTCAATTTGGTCACTTTGTGATTGGCGTCTGACGATCAATTAAGTGACGTGGAAATTATGCAATTTTTATGTAAATTTTTCTGTCAGAACCAGTTAAAAATCACATTTTAATCAAAATTAATAATCTCTGGTACATTGACTTTACTTAATTTATGGTTTTTCGTATCTCATCATAAATGTTGATCGTAGATTTTGTAAAAATTTTAGAATTTACATATCGATAGTTAAAGGTTGAATTCGAAAGGTTTCATCATGTGTGCCATTTGTTGCATTTGATCCATAGTTTTCACAACCGATGAACACTTATCGTGTTGTATTATTATGTAGTCCCACATAGGTCAATTTTGCTTGTTGATATTCTTAGATCTCTAGACATGATTTTATGGTCAATATTATAATCCTTTTCATGTAAACCACAGGATGCTCAAGTACTCAAGGATCTTTTATAGTTTTGATTTGCTGTGTGAGGAAAATAATCGACAGCTTCGGGTTCATCAGCACCGATATCTAATAATATTTACTTTAATGCGAGTTTTTATTGTTTAACAAAAACTTAAACATACTCGTCCAATCAACTTAATATCTCAACTATTACTAAATGACTTTAGTATCTCAGGGAAAAATCATGGCTACAATCTAACTGGCAGTTAAGATCAATTTGATCTTTTTGTATGTTTTTTTTAACCAAAAAAACCTCTCACAGGCATTTTGGGGAAACTTGTCAAGAACGATTGATGAGTAAATTGCGATCCAATCTAAAGTGAGTTTTTTTTTATTTTCTTAAACTTTTTTTTACATTTGTCTGTACATATTTTCTTAAATTCAAACTGCACAAAAAATTACACAAAACAGCAACAATAACAAAAAAAACATTAAATTTTAGTTAGTTGCCTTTAAATTGCGTGTGAGAAAATGTTAAATATTTTAGCAAACAAAATAAAATGTGAATAAAAAGTTGTGAATCTTTTCTTGGTTTCATGTTGTGCCTTTACTTATTTTTGTTTTACGGTAAAATGCTATAATTTCACTTAAATTACATTAGCAAAGGTAACGTTCTAAGAAAAAAGTTACAAAAAAATATAATAAAAAATGTTCGAAATCTACACTTGAAAACAAGAAGGCTCTTGAAAAGAAAAACTAGTTCTTTTAGATATAAAAACGTGAACCTACCAACAAAGTCTTTTAAACAAAAAAATAAGCAAACAGCTCTCATTTTTAATAAACTTGTTTCCTGAGTGCGATTTTTTTTGTACATTTGTTTTAGACAAACGAAATTTAGTTTCGTTAAAAAAATACACCATTTCTGACTCTGCAAATACGTTGCATAAGTTATTCTTCGAATCCACTATCGGCCCTGTTGTGCGCTCCTTTTCATGGAAAAAAATTTTTTACTGAATGTATTATTTTACAATATTCAGAAACTCAGTTTCCTAAACGTAATTCCTAAGAATTTTCCAATCAATATTAGTGACGAATGTTATTACCGGAATAACATCACTTCAAAGATATTTGGATCTAATTTCGACGAATTCCTGACAGTGGCAAAGAAAGTGCTTCGGAGTTTCACTGTTCGCATATCCAATTTTGTATAAATGTGCTCGTAATCCTACGTGTCCACTCAGAAAACGTACTATCATAGGTACTAACCTCAGATTAGATTATTTTGAGGAAATTTCTCGTCATGCTCTCATCAGGGTCACCCCATAGGATCTTTGTGGTTCTACCCACCGTTTCATTATTTCAAGACATCTTATGGGATTACATATTTTGAATTTAACTTTTGTTGCGTCGAAAGGTTTTGCTTTCGGTTAACTACCTCGAGCTCCCTTCCCTTTAAAGCTATTATATTCGTCCTTTCGTTGCCTACTACTCCCGATTGGCCTGATACCCATATTATTTAAATTTTAACTCTGGGAGAGTATTCGGTTTGAGCTTTCTTACAATCCAATACTGCTTTAGATTTAATTATATCACCTGATATCGCCATAATTGCCCTCTGGCTATCGGTAAATATATTTATTCGAATCCAATTTGAGCATTCCGTTTATGCTCGTACTTCTACCTGGAAGCTTGTGTTATGATTAGGTAAATGGTGGTATGTTTCTGTTTTTGGGTCTTTAATATAGAGCTATCCGTGTGGCAATGGATTCCTACTGGTATTTGCTCTAATGTTCCAAGACATTCTATCTGGGATCAGCGTTTCAAAGTTTCCGACATATTCTGTGTCTGGTATACGATCAGGCACATCCGAGGACATTGCAATGTGTCCAGTATACATTGATGATGTGTCCTATAACAGCTTTTAGCCAGTTCGCCTAAAGTAAAGAGCCATTCAGCTGTAAGCGCTGCCTCATATCTTAAATATGTTTCAATGGGTGGAATATCTAGCAACGTTTCCAGAGCCTTGGTTGAAATAGTACCTACACATGGCACCACTTATACCCAAGCTGCATGTATGCTGAACTCCCTGTAGAAGTTTTTTTTCCAAAGCATTCCACCAGATTATTGAAGGAGAAGCTAGAATTGGTCTAATAACACTTTTATAAAGCCAATTTGTAATAGTAGGACCAAGACCCCATTTCATGCCTATAGTTATCCTACATATCGCCCAGCACAGATGTGTCTTTTTGATCCTATATTCTATGTGGTGTCTCCATTTACATTTCCGGCCAAGGATTACACCTAAGTACTTAACTTTGTTTGCCACCGGTATCATCTTGCCCAGGAAACTGTATACGTAGAAAATTTTGCCTTGTATAAAGACAAATTTTTGTCATCGCCGGGTTAAATTGTGGCCTCTCGGTTGACCCCAGTCAATGCCGTATTTAGAGCTTCCTCAGTAATTTGGATCCTTTAAAAGTATTACGACATCTTCAGCATAGCAGACATGTCTAAGGCCTTTCTCGGTTAGAGTTCGAGAAAAAACGTGGTAACACAGAGTAAAGGTGCCAAAATGCCACCCTGTGGCATACCGTGAAATACTTTTTCCTGATAGTTATATCGTGCATATCGCAGCTTATCCATCCGTTAATTAGAATCTAGTTGGTCCAGTTAGATGCAATTGTTATTGAAGGCGCCTTCGATGTCAATGCGTACCGCCAGTGTATACAGTTTGCTATCGAAGGAGTCACCTATGAAGTGGACAACTTCGTTTAAAGCGGTTTCTCCCGTTCGTCCCTATATACCTTTAGTTGGTTTGGGTATAAATATTACCCTTGCATCCTGTTATTTAACTGAGGTATATGTCAATTTCAAACATTCAGTGAATATCTGTGACATACATATGTACGGAAATCAGTCCCGCCTCCATCTGCAAAAGTGCCTTTATAGAGAGCAAAGCTCTTGATAGCCCCTTTAACCATGTCAGATGTAAAAACTATTTGCGTGTTAGCCTCCACTTCCTCCAATATCGGTTCAACTAAGTTATTCGATATACCGGGTGGGAAATGAAAGTCCATGAGAAATTTCATTGTCTCCTCCATATCCTTCAGCCTCCTGGACGTGTCATCAATCATAGATTCCGGTTGGACCGGTTTTTTATCTTCGATACGTCATTTACGCTGTCTACCTGTTCACAGAAAAGTTTCCAGGAGTCTAATTTGGCTTTTTGAACAATTTTCTTATATTCACCAAGTTTACTACGATACTCATCTCAGTATACTGCGAACTTTTTATATCGTGCCCGGTTAAATAGATTGCGAAGAGTCTTCCCGAAGTTCCGGATCTCCCAGTTACAGGGCACTAGTGAACGTTTCTACTTTGGCGTCTATATCCTCTTTATTTCGACATTTAAAAGTGTCCTGACCTAAGCGGTTTTGTAGTAAGGTCCCGAACATTGTCCAATTAGTTTTAGACTTATTCCGAAACTTTGTCGGCTTTGTTGGTGGCGTTAGTATTTTCAATCGTATGTACCGATGGTCAGAACGGGAGTAAATTAAGTAACAATAAATATTTCTTAGAAAATACTTTGAAATGGTGTTATGTTTCATTTTATTTGTTTTTGTAATGAAACTCGTAACTCAAAGTACCATTTTAAATTATTATACGACAGAGTCTTGTAAAAACCTACACATTAAAGCCCAATTTTTTGTAATTTTTTTATTTTCAGTTTTCTGGTGAAAGATACAACTTTTTTGCTTTTTAGAGGAATTAAAAGAAACAAAGTCGTACATTTAATATTTTTGTTTGGCTATTTATTATTTTAATAAGTACGCAATCGTATATAAATATGAATGTATTTATGTACCTATGTATGTAGTAATTAAGTACATTTATATGTAAAGTTTTATACAAGTACATTGCGTAACCAATTAAAATGTTAAATAGACACTTTAAATAAAAGTATTATTGTTAAAAAAAACTTTTTTCTACTTGTTGAAAAAGTTTGTTTTGAGGTCGTTATTTCAGAATTTCAAGTTCATAACAATCAGAAATAATACTTCATTACTACCTTCATTACTGACAAATACTTTAATAAACTGGTATTTTTTTATTTTATTTAAGGCTACTGACTGACTGCTAAATCATCAAAATAATGTTTTAGTTTAAGTTAGAAGATTTGCAAACATTTTTTTAATTTTATGTGTAATTTTTAATTGTTGCATTTTGAATAAGTAAGTAAAATTCTCATGTTTACTGAATTTTATTTAAGATTTCTAAAGTCTGGTCCGAACTTCTATATTCAGTTATTATTTTTCCCGGATTTTAAAGGCACAATAACCTTTAACCTTATTACAGAATAACATCTTTCACAGTCCGTAGATCTTAAATACATTTTTGTCGAATTTTTTTGATAATTAATAAATGAAATTTTACCAGAATATCGAAATTAATATGAAATTTATTAGCATCAGGGAGATTTTTAGAAAATAAGTAACATGAGTTCTGAATATAATTATGAACTGAACTAAACTAAAACATGTATAGTAATTTCTGAAAGCGAATCGTTTATATCAACTATTATCGTAAACAAATGTTGAAAAGGGTAGGTATTATATTGAAATGGTAGAGCATATTTCGGATACTCAAGCTTTTCAGCCCAACCGATAATTAACCCACTACATTGAAATTGAAACAAATCAAATGTGTGAGATTAGATGTAGGGAGATTATATGAAGTTCTCGTCCTATAATAGAGCGTATACCAAAGTAACTTTGAAGGACAGGTATACAACATAGTACTGATTCATTATGTAAACCCAATTTATTTAAACAGTTCACAAGGTCCTAACTGAGAGTTGACTATCCGAAGGATAATTTTACATATAACGGCTTTCAGAAATTTAACCCACAAATACGACAAATAAGTCTTGTCGTTTACTTGTTCCGAACCTTCTGAAAGCCAAACTGGACCAGTCCTTTCCTACCACCAATTCTGGATTTAATTGAAATTTTACCAGCCCTATCCTTTACTAAAATTTGTAAAGTGGGATATATGTATAAAAGAGTTTCAAAGACGTAGGTCTATCGAGCCGATGATAGAAACACAAATGAGGCACGAATGTCCTCAATGTCGTTCAACCACACTACTGAGATGGCTCTGTTGATTCGGCAACAGCACCTAGGGGACGTAATTGGTAGTCCGAACTCTAACACGCTCAAAAGAAAGGGCAGTGACGACCTTGCAACACAACTCCGCCTCCGCCTTGATAAACCATTATTTAGCACATCATAAGCCACCAATCACTCCATCCGTCAAATCCATCAATTACTCCATCCGCTCTATCTAATCAGAGTACACATCAAAAAGCACCAGAAAAAACCCACATCGTGTACCCAATCTTTGCATTATCAGCTTAAATCCAACATTTTATTAATCCACAGACATGGTCTGCAGTTTGTTCCGCTCCTAGCATCTAGGAACGATAACAGAAATTCATCATGAAAATTATATATCACCGTGTATAAGTCTTTTAACCAACACCCCTTTCCTGCGATTTTGCTTTCAACCACAGGCACTACGGGTATCCCGAAGAAACCTCAACTAACTGACCAGCCAGGACAAGTCCTGTGGGCAACTGGCCACCAGTAGTACCAGATTATGGGGTGCTCAGGTTAGACCTCTTTTCAATTCATGGAAGGACTAGGCCAGGCAGTGAATTGTAAACACCAGAGGTATTGGTAACACTTTTTTCCCCCGGATTGCAATACACCAAGATGCGGTCTATCATCAAAGAAGCATGCCCGGGAGACACAAGTGAGACAAGAATGTCGAAGTGCTTTACGTGAGTACCTAGCGTGTAGCCCTATCTCACGGTGATACTTTTTCAACCACTGGGTGAGTAAAAAGTAAACAATTCACCACTGCCCCTTCGTGTATCTTACATGCAGGTCGCAATTTTTGTACATGGATAAAGCCGGTCCATGTACAAGCACTTTGATCGAGTACTTGAGCTATCTAATCTCTGACCATTGCTGCCCCGTTGCTTAACTTCCAAGATGTAAAACATCACTTCCGTTTGCAACCACGCAGATGGGATGGCCTCTGTTGATTCGGCAACAGCACCTAGATACGTAACCGATAGACCGAAGTACGAATCCATCAAATAAGCCGAGACTTTGTTCTTACTCACAGTGACACGCTGTGGTAATTCTCATATGAACAGAGTTTACTCTGAACATATCTGGACAAGGAAGAAAAATTCAATGGTATCACTTGTATATGATACCTTTCATCCATCATCATTCAACCCAGCACACTTCTCATTTATCCGACACATTCATAAGAGAAAAACATACGACAGACTGAATTAGGTATACGGGTGGAGTGAGGCCCGCATCCCGTATCATTTACAAATGACACCAACCCATTTCCAACGCTTAGTCCCACAGCTAATCCTCTGTGGGTTATCTGTTGTTTCGGCAACAGCACCGAACTTATCCCGAAATATTAACTTTACCTTACATCAGTCTTTTAACCGCAACTCACTCTTCCCGCGAATTTGGGTTTTAACCACAGCCACGTGGATCCCGAAGGAACCTCAACCAACTGACCAGACAGGACATAGACCTGCGGCCAACTGGCCAACTGGCCACAAATTGTAAACACCAATTTATATGCCCGGCCGACTAGAAGTATTGGTAACACCTATCTACCCCCGGATTGCAATACACCAAGATGGTAACATGCCCGGGGGGGCACACAAGTGAGACAATACCAATTATACAGAGAAGACCTATTAGTGATTTGACCTACTCTTTGCCATCAGCTCTTGTCACGTCAAAAGACGCTCTTTATCGCCAACGTTCTGAGAAGTATCAACCCAATAGCATCGAGGCTGATGGACAGTTAAACAAGCGATTCATTTTTCCTTCTTTAAAGCCATTTGATTGACGTAGATGCGTGTGGTCCCTGTAGACTAAATACCATGCCTGAATACTAGATCCGCATGAACCGTCCAAGACGGAGGAAATATTGGTGTAAATTTAGATAGAACATACACTTGACTATACGGTGACCAATCATGTGTGAGGATATCCCTTTCTTCGCTTTACAGCTCAAAATTATGCTAAAGTATTATTTGATTTAAAACAAATCAAAATAAGTAACCTCGTTAAAAGTAAAATTTCTGCCCTCAATTCTATACGAAACCAATTTATAACCCCAAGTTCTTTTTGCTGCAAAAATCGCATTCCCTTACTGAACGTACATTTTAAAATGGGATTATTTTAACATAGAACACATTTTACAACATTATAAAAATTGAATAAAATTTTGGAAAAATGAAATCAAATCAAATGAACTGAATACTGAATAAATTAAATAAAAATCATTACACATCAACACATTGAAAACAGAGCTAGAATACACAGGAAAAACAAACCCCCAGATATTAAATCGGGTTTAAAATAATTTAATAATACAAAACGGATGTACCGACAATGTATTTAGAGACTTGTTGTACTACATTAATACATAAATACTTGGTAAATATTTGTTGTTAACTTGTATCTAGGAATTGGTACAACGCCAGCACAATACAACTCCTTCCTTAAGTATAAATTTTCTTTGCTGAAGTTAACTTCAAAATAAAAATTTTAAAAAATCCCAAATAAGGGTTGTCTGATGTTTGAACTTTTCTATTAAGCAATTGCATATTTATGAGTTTTGAAAATGAAGCATACAACAAAATACAAAAAGTTTATTTCATTCAAAATCTATTTTGTATTGGGCCTGGAAGCTACAAATATGATGTGATGTTTGTGCTCCCCAAGGTAAACCCTAGAGACTGAGAACAAGAACAGGAAAGACAAACTTTATTAACAAATGGGTGATAATGTTTGTTGAATTGTTAAAGGATTTCATATTTAGACGAAATCACAATGGCAAACGTACACATAAAATACTGTTACATTTACCAGCTAAATAAACCCCTTTATATCAGTGGTCGAGACAAAGAGAACAATCATCACATATTTTTCCTAAGGAGTAAATTTTAAGACATAAAATATTTGATTGTAAATTTCGTTAAATACTTAGTTTTTATGATTTCCTTATCCAGTTACTTTATGTACAATATAAATAATTGCTTCTCTCTGTCCCTGTTATTTAGGGATGCCGACCATTGCTGTTGTTTAAATTATGAAAATCTGTTGTAATACATTTAAGTACAACTACAAATGAATATTAAATAAATATTTTGGAAATTGTATGTTTTTGTTTGTGTTATTTACATTCATTTATTTATTCGTTAATGTATTTGTGTGCAAAAACAGATTGTCTTTGTATACGTTAAACAAATACAAAGATTTTTATTCTGAATTTATTTATTACGTTTTCAGGAATTCTTAGCTTCGGGCGATGGAAAAGTTATTTTTGATTTTAAATGAAATTTTTGTGTTATTTCTGTGTGAGTGTTTTTTATAGAGTGTGAGAAGTATTTTACATCTTCGTAGCAGAACAGTCCTCATATTGAACCTCTTTATGAAAAATAATTATTCGTTTTTATAAAAAGCATTAGATTTGCATTTTATTAAATCGTTCTGAATTGGTCTTATCTTTCTATTCAAGTGGATTTAAGAAATTATCTCGTATTCGCTCGGTTTTGCGTTCCTCATGTCAACTTCCTCTAGTTCTTTTCCCTTTAAAGCAAGTACATTCGCTCTTTCGTCGCCAATTATTTCCGAGTGGGATGGTACTCGTATTATGCGAAGATTACCTCTGGGAGATAATTCGGTTAAAGCTTTCTTACAGTCCAACATTTGCAGAGCCTTGGTTGACGTAGTGCTCATGGCCCCAAGCAGCATATACGCTGAACTCCTTGTAATAGTTTGATATTAGAATTTTTGTACAAAGAATTCACCAGATTATTGAAGCAAAAGTAAGAATTTTCTAATAACACTTTTTTAAAACTAATGTATCATAGTAGAATTAACTATTTTTATTCCATCATCTATGTGGTGTTTCAGTCATTTCTCTGTCAGCGAACTTATTTAGGAATTTTCGTCTTTATTGACAGATTTCAGTCTTCGCAGCTAAGGTCCATAGGAGGCTATTAATCGTAGTTATTTAGAGTAAAGGGACAAAATGCCAACCTTGTGGTGTACCGCGAAATACATTTTCCCTTATTGCTATATCGTACATTTCCTTAGAATGTAGTTGATCCAGTTACGAAGTGTCCGGTCTATGTATTGTATAAGTGTATATAGTTTGCTATCAAAGGAAAAATACCATCTGGTCCTGCAGTGCAAAACTTTTGCCTGCTTTAACATTCCATTTGTAATATCTATATTAGCCTTCCCTTCTATAGATGTCGCACAGTGATTCGTTTTCATACATTCATTGACCAAAATAGAAGGATACATATACATACATCCCACATATCCCAAAATGGAAAATAGCTATATTTTGCCCAAAGTTTCAATATATTAATAATCAGGATTCAACATGTTTATCTTTTATAAACTGGAGCAAGGATTCATATACCTGTTGTGTATCCTTTTTACTAAAAACTCGTTAAAATCTTTATTTGTATGTAATTATGTTTATGTATTGGTCCAATCCGCTTGTCGGTTCCCTTATTATATATCAGGTGGATAATAAGAGTCAGTTACGAGACTCCTTCGTATCCTCCAGCCTCCTGTGCATATCATCGATCATAGATTTCTGTTGGACGTGAGTTTTGGGTAAGAATTTTTTAACCTTGGATAAGTTATTAACGCTGTTTACCTATTCTCAGAAAAGATTCCAGGAAACTCGTTTGGCTTTTCGAATGATTTTTAATGAATGATATTCAGTAAGTTTAGTATAATATTCATCCAAGTACACTGCGGCCTTTTAAGCCGTGTCCAGTTGTTTAGAATCGAACAAGGTTTAAAAGCTACACATTAGGGATATAACTAATTTGGCGAAATTTTTGGCATACCACCACGAGATGACCAATGTTGTATAATTATTGAAAAACATTTTTTTAGGTCATTTGAAATCAAAAACATCACGCACTAACCCCAATTTCTAATGTAAACCAATTTTTTTTTTAATTATTATTTTTTTAATTTTAAGATTAAAATATTTTTATATGGACATTTCTACCTAGAAGTATATTTTTGTCACATCGCGACTCATCATTGCCTATATCTCCGAACTTTTTAATTTTTCGCAAATATACTATTTTACATCCCTAAATCAAAAAGTCCATAAAAAATTATTTGTTGATTATATTTGTTTTGACCATATCTGCGATTCTTATGGACCGATTTTACGGATTTTAAACAACTAAACACTTAAAAGCATATTTAAATTAATTATGTATCTAAGATTTGGATTCCGAAGACATATGGAGCCTTCAAAAAACTGATTATAAAAAACAGACAGACAGACATTTGGTGAACTTTTTAACCAACCGCGAAAAAATAATAATGTAGTTTCTCGTAGTTTTTAATACTCTATTCGACTATGATATGCCAACTTGCATATTTGTAAAGAATGTCAATAGTTATGTCCCTACTACACATATGTATCAGAGCGTTTGTTTGGATAACCTCAAAAGTGCTTATACATTAAACTGTCTTCTTGCGAGTTGGGGAACACTTCCAGTCCTCCTGGTAGCCTGTAGTATATGGAGACTATTGTGGTACTTCGGTGCACTTATCAGGCCTTATGGTAACGGTCATATTCCCAATTTTAAAGGTCAACTAGCTGCACAATCTTCCACATTCGCTCCTCAACGTTATCTGTAGTTCCTAATGATGCTGTGGGCATCGTCTTAGGTATTTCGGCGTATTTGTCGGGGCTTGTTGTAACAGCCTTTCCAATCGGTACCTTCCCACTCTTGGAAAGAACATTTTATTGCTTTCTAGGTCTGTTGGATTACCGACATCGTATATTGCATAGCAGAGATCATCCCGGTGTCTTTTGTTGGCTATTTTGGCATATATTTTGCTCAATTTATGGCTTCCTTTAAGACAACCTTAACTTTGAGATTTTATCCTTATTGCATCAGATATTGAGGGAATCCAATTTATCCTTTGGAGTTTGTACATACTATTGATCATAAATTGCTGTTGGACGTGAGTTTTGGGTAGGAATTTTTTAGTCTTGGATAAATTATTAACGCTGTTTACCTATTCACAGAAAAGTTTCCAGGAGACTCGTTTGGCTTTTTGAATGATTTTTAATGAATGATATTCAATAACTATGATATTCATCCAAGTACACTGCGGCCTTTTTACGCAGTGCCCAGTTAAAGAGTAAAAAGACACCTTGTTTAGAATCGCCCGGATTAAAGCGACACATACATATGTATCAGAGCGTTTGTTTGGATAACCTCAATAGTGCTTATACATTAAACTGTCTTCTTGAGAGTTGGGGAACACTTCCTGGCTCTTTGGATATAAGTAGTGTGTAAAGACTATTGTTGGTACTTCGGGGTAGTTATCAGGCCTTATGATAACGGTCTTCTTAAAGGTCATATTCCCAATTTTGGAAAGGTCAACTGTTGAACTGTTTTCCACCTCCAAACTTTTAGGATTTCACTCCTCAATATTATCTGTAGTTCCTAGTGATGCGGTGGGTACCGTCTTAATTATTTCGGTGTATTTGTCGAGGCTTGTTGTAACAGTCCTTCCAATCGGCATCTTCCCACTCTTGGAAAGAACATTTTATTGCTTTCTAGGTCTGTTGCATTACCGACATTGCATACTGCATAGCAGAGATCATCCCGGTGTCTTTTATTGACTATTTTGGCATAAGATAGTCAGTCACCTTATGGCTTCTTTTAAGACTCCCTTAACTTTGAGAATTTAGCCTCATTGCTTTAGATATTGAGATAGATTCTCTGAATTTATCCTTTGGAGATTCGTGATAACCCATATACACGCCTGGTACCAAATTGACACCAAAGAGTTTATAATTCAATAACATCCGTTGTCAAAGTATATACATACGAACGACAACACTATGTAATGCAAAAATTCGTTGTCGAAATCTACATTTTATACACATCCGATGTCTAAATGTTAACAAACGTGGTAAGCTCACTATTGGCAACGGATTGTTTGTCAGTGTTGCCGTACTTATGTATAAACTTTGACAACGGATGGTATTGAAAAATTATAAACAGTTTGGTGTCAATTTGGTACCAGGTGTGTATATTTCTTTTTCCCTCTGTGTAGTAGTCTTCAATCTTTTCTCAGCATTGACCAAAAAGGTTGAATTTTAAAACTCCAATTTCAGTTTTTGAAACTTTGTTAAACTAAGTTTAAAAATTTCGGGAGATCACATACGGATTTATGGACAATATATGTATTATGGAATGAGACTGCAATAAAATTAGGTTTGTAATAGTTATTTTAGAGAATATTTAAAAAAATTATTTCCAGATGTATCCCTGAAGTTTTTTTTTTATTATAAGTGTACTTATTAGGATCAAAGGAAATACTTCCTATTCGAATTGAAACTTGTTTAACACAACTTATTCTGCAATAGAAATTTCGATATTAATTTTAAATGAATGAAATTATAATACACCAACTGGCACCCCATTAATAAACGAACGCATGAACAGATAAAATATAAACGAATGAATAAATTTCCAATGAAGGTGTCAGCTTTAAATGATTTAATCATAAATGAAAATCGTAAAATAAAAAGCTACTGGCAAAAGAAATTAATGATTAATATTTCCACTGCAATTATCAAACGCTGAAATGGAAGTAGTAAGAAATACACCTAAACCTTAACATTGTAAATACATACTGGTAGTTGTAGCTGCATTTGAAACCCGTGCTAAATCTTTTTTCTGTTATAATTTTTTTTTTTTTACTTGCCTCTATAATGATACTTAACGCTACAAGTACAAACATCTGCCACATAATTCCGCTACAATTTTCACAAAAGTGCAACACGAACAAAACAAAAAATCTCAAAATAGAGAAGAAAATGATTGTCGATTATTATGGAAGTACATACTACATAAGTAAGTACACTTGTAAAAAGTTTCAAAATTATAAATTTTGTTATGAAACTTCGAGATTTATAAGGCTTAGCACATCTTTTAAAAGCATTCCTTTTATTGAGGATTATAAAAGATATAGATCGACCTCCAATGATTTTAATATTTCAGATAAATTACATAATCATATTCCGGTATTTGTATTAAAATCTTGAACCGATTTTAACCATTTTTGAATTTGATTGAAAATTACAACCGACTTTTTATTTATATTGTGAGTGCAAGAGCAAATTTGAGATTATAAATAAGTATGGGTTATACTTGCCCGATAACATTGCATCGAAAATACAAATACATATATTTTTTTAGTGTACGTTCTTGAATTGTTGAGTGCATATGGAGAAAAAAAATGCAGCAACAAAAATTGTAAAAAATGAATTCACAAATATAAAGCTGTTGTATTTTTTTACATGTTTTTTTTTTTATACCGAGATACTTGAACTTTGTTTAGCATCTGGTAACAGTGCAACTGCAATCAAGTAGAAAAGTTGGCCACAAAATACGATAGGAGAAATACTCGAAACAACAGACGGACCAATGGACGGACAGATCTAAAGAACAGCATAAATATGTTTATTTTCAGCTACTGCTGTTATTGCAGTTGCAGCGAAATTGCGGCCAGAATAAAACCCGTGAGGTAACGAAACAACATCTCAACATCCCATAAACGCCTCCCCACGAATTTCAACATGTTCAAGAAATATCGAACAACAACAACTCATAAAAAATTACTATATAAAACCATGCATGTCTTTATATATAAATACATACAGAGATATTTGTATCTAAACAAAACCCTTTTTCCTAACATTCAAACAAACACTCACACACATGTTCACTTAGAAATACAAATTTCTTCAAGTACAAAAAAATCTACATTCATTCTTTTCCGATTTGATCATGTAAACAATTGTTGCTGCTTCATGTTGTTGCTTTTATTATACTTTTTGTTGTTTATATTAGAAATGCATTTCTTTTTTTGAATTTTAATTTCAATACTTTTGTTTCTGTAGTACTTTCTGTGGTAATATCTTTTAACTTGAAGTTATATGTAAAGGGGGAAAGGAAATGAATTCAACTAAAATATGGTGTACTTTTTTATATTTTAAATTAAGAAAACAAAAACATAAACAATAATCTTATAAACATTGATGTACACTAAGCATAATATAAATAAGGTTCAAATAAGGTTCAATTAGAACGCTTTCCTACCCTAAAATCAATATAAATAGAAAATCTCCTTTTGAAAGTCTGCCAATTTATTATCCAAAATGGATGTCAGAGTTCTACTTTCTGAACTTAAAGATTCTAGCAATATTACTTTCTCAGATATACGAATTTTTATACCCACCATCAAAAAGGGGGGTATATTGATTTTGTCATTCCGTTTGTAACAATATCGGTCCATGTTTTCGGATAGCCCCCATACAAGTGTATTCCCCAAAAATATCTTTAACGGCATATCTAATTTAAAAGTACGAGTATAGCGATGAAATTCGACACAAATAAGTTTAATATGATCCAAAATCACCCTACCAAATTTTATGATTGGTCCATAATTGACCCTACCCCCATATAAGGTCCCCTTTAGAAAATGACTTTAACACTTAAAAATACGAGTATAGTTATGAAATTCGACACACATGAGTTTAAATGGAGCCGAAATATCTCTATCGAATTTTATGTGGATCGGTCCATAGTTGAGCCTACCCCCCATATAAGGTCCCCTTCAAAAAAAAATTACTTTAACGCTCATTACTGGCTTAAAAATACTAGTATAGCAATGTAATTTGACATAAATAAGTCTCTTATGATCTAAAGCCTCTCTTCCAAATTTTATGTGGATTGGTCTATAATTGACCCTACCCTTCATATAAGGTCCCCTTCAAAAAATGATTATAACGCTCATTACTGGCTTAAAAATACGAGTACAGCAAGTCTCTATGATCTAAGTCTCTTATGATCTAATATAATTGATCTAATTTAATTGATCCATCCATCCATAATTGACCCTACCCCATATAATGTCCCTTCAAAAAATTATTATAACGCTGGCTTAAAAATACGAGTATAGCGATGCAGTTAGACACACATAAGTTTCATGCGAGCCAAAATCTCTTAATCAAGTTTTATGTGGATCGGTTCATAGTTGACTCTACCCCACCTATAAGGTCCCCTTCAACAGATTACTTTAACGTTCATTACTGGCTTAAAAATACTAGTATAGCAATGAAATTTGACATAAGTAACTCTCTTATGATCCAAAATCTCTCTACCAAATTTTATGTAGTGCATAATTGACCCTACCTCCCATATAAGGTCCCCTGCAGAAAATTACTTTAACGCTCATTACTGGCTTAAGAATAAAAGATATTCGACACACATAAGTTTCGATGGAGCCAAAATCTCTCTATCAAAGTTTTATGTGGATCGGTCCTTAATTGACCCTACCCACATATAAGGTCCCCTTCAAAAAATTACTTTAATGCTCATTACTGGCATTAAAAATACTAGTATAGCAATGAAATTTGGCATAAGTAAGTCCCTTATGATCCAAAACCTCTTTACTAAGTTTTATGTGGATCGGTCCATAATTGACCCTAACCCCCATATAAGGTCCCCTTTAAAAAATTTCTTTAACAAGAAAATTACTTTAACGATCATTGCTGACTTAAAAATACTTAAATAATTATGAAATTTTATATAAGAAACATTTATAGGAATGTAAATCTTCCTACCGAATATTATGCGGAAAGTATCGGAAAGTGATATTCGATAGAAAAATGATTTATATGATCCAAAATCGATCTAAAATAATTATGAAAATTTGTATAAAAAACGGTCAATAATTAACCCTATTTCCCATATAAAGTACTCTTCAGTTAATTTGATGAGTAATATCAACCTGATGTTTATAGGGAAGCATTCCTTTTACGGCATATGGTGTGTATAT
The DNA here is from genome assembly GCF_015586225.1 of Lucilia sericata. Classification (NCBI taxonomy): domain Eukaryota; kingdom Metazoa; phylum Arthropoda; class Insecta; order Diptera; family Calliphoridae; genus Lucilia; species Lucilia sericata. The sequence continues at coordinate 2,620,168 of NW_023994043.1, forward strand.
GAGATTCGACTCAGTCGAATATAACACTCTCAATTGTTGTACTTAAATTTATTTCGCCAATGTATTACCCAAATATTCACATGGATGTCGAAGTAGTTCTTGCAAAATTTTAGAATTTTAGCTCTAATAGTTTCAGATATAGTAATTTTGATATTAAATTCATGTGGGAGATGCTAAGCCCCCCTTATGAAATTTCGCCAATTTTCTCATAAATATTCATATGGATGTTAAAGGTCTTTGTTCTGCAAAATGTTAAGATTCTAACTCCAATAGATTCCCTGATAAACTTATTTTAGTATTTAATTCAAATGGGAGGTGACACACCCCCCTTTTTTAGTTCGCCCATTTTATGTCCTAAAAAAATGATAAAAAAATGTATGCTTACAGTACCTAACGACTCTTTCTTAGTTCTAAAGCTGATATTAGAAATTTTACATTGTGACCACGAATAGGTCCGACTTTTCGATATAACATTTTAACCTTTAATTACTCTAATGTATTAGAGTGTAACTACCTATTCAATTTACAAGATAAAGTACTACTGCACAATGGAAAATTTTTAATAATCAATATCGGATACAATCGAGTTTATGATTTTAATGAGGAAAGGAATAGGCTCTAACTCTCATAAAATTATCCTTTTCAGACTTAAGCTTTATAATAAATTTATAACATGGAATGTAATCATGTGAATGATTAGATTCATTAGTGAAACTTCTTTAGGCAGTCCAGATCATAAAGGAAAATTTGTATGTATTTGCAACTTACTTCCACAAAATGGTTCCTTTAGAACTTGACCTACATAATTGATTTATAAATAGATTCGAGTTCAATTACATATTGCAAGTAATTGTAATTGACCATGTAATGAATTATTTTGTGTAATCATTACCCTCCAAGCCTGAAATACAGCACTATTTAGAATACACCTTGTTTTCAAAATCGAATTGAACACAATTTAGAAGACATTCGGAACTCATTGCGTTGAAATTTAGATCCTTAACAGCTTAGACTAGACGAAGAAAACTTGCAATCCAGTACCCACAACAGTTTTTAAATCATCACTTTAAACTGAGATATCTGCATTGCACCCCAGCTTTCCCTTATTGGAATTCTGATACGGGGGGTTCTGTCTATGTTTGAGACTTAAGTAATTTTGAAAAATAAGTTTCAAAAACCAGTCCTTTAATAGGCCACGTAACAAATATTACAGGTGTAGGGTAGCATATTGTCAGACATGTTCATTTTTTCTAAGTTTTATTAAATTCCGATCTTTGATGTTTAATTCCCTACTGTGCAATGTCTGTACTTATATATGGAAGTATAAGATCGACAAAAACAAAATGTTTTTTTATACATAAACAATAAAAAACTCGAAACAGAAACAATAAAAGCCGCACATGTGCGGATATACATTTTCATTTGTATCTTCCACTTTTTCTGTTTTATCATTGTCGTACTTTAGTTTAGGGGCATGCATCTTTTTAAACCAGAAACTGTATTTTGTAGAGTTTAAATAAAAACAAATGCAAGTGTATAAGAAAATAATTAGAGCTAAAGCGAATTCAAAGTACCCTTTAATAGAAAGATATACATGTCTAAAAAGTGGAGTACTTTGATGAATTGTTCAAGTTCATTCTCAAAGTTCGCAATTTTTTGAAATATATACCTGAAATTACTACTTAAGACCTTCAAAAAATGTAATCTTCTCTCAGAAAATGTAATTCTTTGAAGACCCTACCTAAAAAATATATAATAGTGCCCTTGTTCTAATGTACACACATAGTATAATAGGCTTGTTACTCTAACATAGATTGAAGGAAGATAATTGATGTGTGAAAAGTATAAGTATTAAGTAGAAAATACATGGCTCATCTTAGGTTAAACCTGAGGTTTCCATACCTATATGTAGGGTACATGAAAAAGTGAAAAATGGTTCTTCTTTGCCATTCAATACTCAGCGAGTTCGTGCAAAGTTAACCTGCACCATTATCAGCCCAAAATATAGGAAAAAAATTGCTGACATCAAACATTCAACCAACCACCAAAGTCTGTTGCAGAAGCACTGTGGCAATGAAGAAGCCGTGTTTCTTTTCTTTTTTGTTTTGTTTATTTATTTGTATAAAGTTCTCGTTGTTGCAGTTGCAGCCTCTAATAAACATGTGCAAGTTGCAAGTGTATGCACTGAAAGGCTGGTAAAGAAACTCTAGAAATACAATAAATATAAAGAAAAAAAAACGAAAAACTTTTTAAACAACGGAAATATTAGATGCATCATCAAAATCTTTGTGTTTATTATTTACTTCTTCAGAATGTCTGGAGGGGGAAAGAAATGTTAAAGAAAACAAGAATGATTGTTGAGAAAACTGAAATTCGATTTGGGTCGAATTGTGGCTGCCCTTTTCTGACACTTTTAAAATGAAATTAAAAAACTAAGGGTATTATTGAAAGTGAAAATTAAAAAAGCAGAATAATATTCATCGCATTTTATTGTTAAACTAGCTGAACCCGGTCAGGGTTATAGTCCCTTATGTGGACATATAATGCTTTCCATTTAAAGATATATGTAAGTACCGATTAAATTGAGCATTAATCGGTATAAGTGCAATCGACTATAGATAGATAGATAGATAGATAGATAGATAGATAGATAGATAGATAGATAGATAGATAGATTAGATAGATGGATAGATAGATTGATAGATAGATAGATAGATAGATAGATAGATAGATAGATAGATAGATAGATAGATAGATAGATAGATAGATAGATAGATAGATAGATAGATAGATAGATAGATAGATAGATAGATAGATAGATAGATAGATAGATAGATAGATAGATAGATAGATAGATAGATAGATAGATAGATAGATAGATAGATAGATAGATAGATAGATAGATAGATAGATAGATAGATAGATAGATAGATAGATAGATAGATAGATAGATAGATAGATAGATAGATAGATAGATAGATAGATAGATAGATAGATAGATAGATAGATAGATAGATAGATAGATAGAGATAGATAGATAGATAGAGTAGATAGATAGATAGATAGATAGAAGATAGATAGATGATTAGATAGTAGCATAGATAGAGATAGATAGATTAATTAGATAGATAGATAGATAGATAGATAGATAGATAGATAGCTGATTAGATATCGTAATAGTAGAGTAGTAGATAGATGATGATAGATCGTGATAGAGTAGATGCTCGATGATAGTATGCTAGATAGATAGATAGATAGCTAGCTAGTAGATAGCTCGCTAGCTGATAGATCGATAGTAGCTGATCGATGATAGAGCTAGATGGCTAGATGATAGATAGCTAGCTAGAGATCGATAGCTCGATATCGAGACTGCTTGGTTTCAGATAGATAGATTAGTTGTCGACTATTTGTTTTCAAAGACTAATTATTTGTGGCCTTTGTACAGTTGTGAATTTATAAAAATAATTGCGAATATGTTGAAGCTTGGTGTTACAAACGCTACCAAAAATCGATCTAGCTGAGTAATTACATCCTAGCGAAAAGGTCATAAAAAATATGCTGAATGCTAAATTATTGCAACAAAATTTTCTCTAACTACAAAGAGTTTACGTAGTGAGTGAATAGTGAGCAAAGTTCATTCATACACATTTAGTGTGAATAATTCTGTATAAATTCATGTGTGAAAAGCATGTAGGAACATTGCAACAAAATTTATGGATGTCATATGAGAAATAAAATCTGTTAAAAGAGGAAATTAACATTTTTGAAATTCACAAGTTGAGATAATAATTATTATGTAAAAACATTGGCAAAGTATTAAAATAACTCATACTAATTCACATTGTCAAAGTTTCTTATAAAGATAAATAAATACTTGGTTACTTAACTAAAGCATTGACAACATTATTTTCTCACTCATTCAAATGACAGCCTTTTGACAACTGTTGTCAACAAAGATGTTTATCATTTCCTGTACATGTTGCTTATTACTATTTTCAATTAATGCTTGTTGAGTATAATTTATTTAAAATTTTAGGAAAACAAGTATTTCGTCAACTATTTGCTAAAAGCAATTTGTTATTAAATTTAGTCATATAAGAAAAACCTCAATGTTATTAAGGAGATGCTACTTGCAAGCGTGCAGATAGATGTTATAATTTAATTAATTATTGCACAATTTATAGTAGAGATTTATTTATTTTAATCATTAATTTAACAAGTACTTAATGCTAAACATGACCATATTATTACTGGCAGCTTTGAATATATACATACAACTAATCCTCGATTTACGCAATACATATTTTATTAACAACTTAACAATAACATACATTTTTTTCTAATTCGTAACTTTTTCGATTGATAAGATTGATAAAGAGCCTACGAGGATACGTCCACTGCGTCTTCTATTAGTTTTTACAAAAACTTTTTTTCGTTTGTGTAAGAAAAGAATTAGAAAATAAAATGTCAAGTACGTACATATGGGCAATTCCATGCAACTGTATGTGACGTTCGTACGCCTTCAGATTGGTATAGATTTGATAAAAATGGGAGTACTTGGAAAACAAAGTTTAGTCGGACATGGCCGACCCATATAAATGTTTAAGCAATTTATAGATAAAATTAAAAAACAGAAGTTATATGGCAATTAGGGTCAAATATGATCCTCATAAAATTGGGGTTGGACTTTTATTCATATAAAACTTATTTGTGCCAAATTTTATTATAATACTAGTGTTTATAAGTAAGTTATGGACGTTTAAGTATTTTTCTGAAATTAAACTTTGAATGGAACTAGGGTCAAATGAGGTCCAATCGTTATGAAAATCGTCATAATAGTTTAGGCTTATATACATTATAGATTTGGAAGGAATAGTATTACAATTAACAGAATTAAGAGCAAAAAAGTGATATTTGCGGGTCCGTTTGTATGGGGGCGAGGTGTAAAAATAGACCGATTTCAAAAATTTTCAACAGCCTTCGTCTTTGGTGCTACAAAAGATCATGTACCAATTTTGTTTAATTATCTTCAAAAATGCAAAAGTTATAGGGGTTTTATTTTTTCAGTCGTGATTTACCTTTTCATGGAATTGCCCATATAACATTATTTGCAAGTCATTACTAGACTCATTCCAATAATGCAGACGGTCTGTAGAAAATTTTGAACAAGTTATTTAAAAATTGTATATTAAAGAATGGCGGACATGGGCTTTATTTGATCCTAGTACCCTTATATGATCCCCTTTATAAACATATTTTAACGGTCATATATGATTAAAAATATCACTACTGCTTTGAAATTCTATATAGACAAAACTTTAATGAACTTAAATCGCTACACTAATTTGTATCGGTCCATATTCGAACATAGCTCCCATATAATGGAACCAAAGTAATTTAACTAACTACTAGCCCCAGAATCGTTACATGGACTGGGTGTCGACAACAAAACAATTCCACAGAGCCAGTTCCGATTCTGATAATTCTGAATAAAATTCATAAGTCTCAATACGCAGAAAGAACTAGTAGAACTAATTGTAGAACCAATAATTCTTAATTAAAAAAGAAAACGTAGAAAAGTGAATTTTGACTAATCGGAGTTAAAATAAATTAACCGATTTATTTGTCATCTGAAATTTGGCAATTTATAATTATTAGAGCAATAAATCAAAAAATTAATCGGTTAACCGAATAACGTTTAATCACTTTACAATATGTACTTAATAGTGTTGTCAATTATTCGTGTTTAAAATTATTCGAATAAAAATGTACTATATTTTTCATTTGAGTAGTCGATTAAATTTTAAAAATTATTCGATTATTCGAACGAATAAAAGTTTTTGTTCGAATAATTTAATAAAATATAAATAAAACTTGTCAAATACCTTCAAAATCTTAAGATACGGGTAAAAACAGTTTTCGTTCATTAATATACTTATAAATCAGTAACTTAGTTGAATCTCAACCCATTTTTAATTTCTCAACGGATTTAAAAGTGGAAGCTTAGGCCTTTATAATGATATATATGATGTTTAACTAACCTGTTTTGTAGAAGTTTTAACAAACTGTTTCGATTAAAAAAATCGTACTACTTAATAATGTATTACAAAATTATGTTATTCTGTTTAAAACGCAATTTAGTTTTTACTGACTAAGTTATTGATGTTATTCTTAAAACAGAGATGTTCAAAAACCGATTTTCTTAAAAATGCTTTATGTGGGGCAATATGCAATAAAATCGATAATAACACTAATATCTAGGCCACTATCGGTCCTGTTGTGCGCTGCATTTCATGGAAGAAAAAGGTTTCTTGGTAAAAAAATAACAGTGTACATTGATGGCATGTCCTATAACCGCTTTTGGCCAGTTTACCTAAAGTTTTGAGCCGATCGGTTGCAAGTGCCGCCTCATATCTTAAATATGTTTCAATGGGTGGAATATCTAGCAACGTTTCTAGAGCATTGATTGACGTTGTGATTATGGCACTACTTGTACCCAAGCATCATTTACGCTGAACTCCCTGTTGTAGTTTGATATTACACTTTTTGTCCAAAGAAGTCAACCAGATAATTGAGGCATAAGCTAGAATTAGTCTAATTACACACTAATTACACTACACTGTCATAGTAGGACTAAGATCCCATTTCGTGCGTATAGTTCTCCTACATATCGCCCGATGTGCCTTTTTGATTCTATCCTCTATGTGGTGTCTCCATTTTAAGCGAAGGGTTACACTCTGGAAACAGAATTCAGTATACTTAGAAATTGTTGTCTTTCTTGTGAAAAGACAGATACTTAAAGAAACAAATTAATTAATATTTATCTATTTCACTTATTTCAAACATTTAAAAAAATGAAGAGAATCAGTCTTAACACTAAAACCATTTTATTTTAACTTTGCAAAACAAAAATTTTTATAAACTGCAAAAAGTAGTAAAAGTTTTGTTTCAATTATAACATATCTTTATATTTAGATTTGTTTTACAAAATATTAACATAATTTCAATACTATATACATATAAAAAAATATTCATAAAAAGTAACGTTGAAATATTATTTGAATATTCGATTAATCGACAAAAATTTTTCTAATTATACTTTATTCTAAATTGGAAATTTTTTATTCTTTCGAAGAAAAACATTTCTTTCCTCGATTAATCGAATAACTTTTATTCGAATGACAACCCTAGTACTTCAACATTGAGCTTCGTTTACATACATATGTATATTCACCCTTAATGCCGGATCTTAAACTACTTTCTATGATCCACCAGTAAACTACTTTTTATGAAAACCCATCGAAATATATTTAGATACGTATTTAATAAATTTGTTAAAATTAAAATTTTGCTTATATGGGAGTTATGCCCAAATATAGACCGACCCGAAAATTGTTTTGCAGAGTAATGTATCAGACATGGGGGATAATGATTACACAAAGTAATTCATTACATGGTCAATTACAATTACTTGTAATGTGTAACTGAGCAATAACCAATTACAACTACTTGTAATTGTAATTGAAGTTTTCCCAATTACATTACTTGTAATTTTAATTGAAGTTTCCAATTAAAATTACTTGTAATTAAAATTCAGGTATTACTAATTACAAATTACATCTAATTATAAGGAACAAAATTCACAATTACAAGTAAATGTTAATTGTCAAAACTTAAATTACAATTTCAAGTAATTGTAACTGACAAAATTACAAGTAATTGCAATTGACAAACCTTTAATTACAATTACAAGTAATAATTAGTAATGCTTCAATTACTTGTAATTGGTAATGCTTCAATTACAATTACTTCAAATGTAATTGTATTTGAAAATATAGTCATTACCCCCCAAGTCTGATATGTATACACACTGCTTAATGAGTTATGCACATTTAAGTCCAATTATGGGCCGATACAGGTATTTTTAAGGGAGTTATTAATGATAAATCCATTTCCGAGAATACATACCTTTGTATGGGTGCTACGGGAGTTTTTGGTTCGATTGTTGTAATTTTCCACATAAATGATCCTTGCGTAAAAAAATAAAGAGTGACGAAATTAATTGAATCATGTATCGGCAGTAGTTTCTGAGAAAACTACTTAAGAATTCGAATAATATCGTAATTTTTGCGAGGTAGTCGGAAATTTTTACAAATTACTTTTTACATTGTGAACCGATTTTGCTGATTTTTCAATACTGCTTAGGGCAATCATTTTCAGAGAATTTGTCTGATTTCTATTGCTTAGTTTTAACGTGAGCGTGTTTGGGTCTGAGATGAATATTTCTTGGAATGACAAACTTATATACCCTATATCATCACTGATGGAGGGTATAATAACGTAACTTTATTTTGAAAATTTTAGAGCTGAAAAAAATAATTCGGCGTGAGATTACTTAAGTTTTTAATATAAATTTATCTTATTTATTCGTATAACTCAATAAAACAAAAGTTATTAATATTAAGGGGAGTTTGCCCAAGCCATCGTGAGCAAACTTGAACCTCTTACTTTAGTATTTAAAAGAGAAAACTTAAACTAAGTTTTGTCAGTTTAAAAAGGCGATCAAATATATCTGGATTATGCAAATAAAATCCCATACACTTTGTAACAAATTCAAAGGAAAATCTTAAATGTGCAAATTTCACTGTTTGCGACGCTTTTAAACGTTTAAATGAAAATTTTTGTCTTTTTAGTTTTAAATGTTGTAATGTTGAATATGTTGCTAGCAACATGTTGCAATTGAAAGTAAATTAAATATTTGGAGTATAAATATAACTCCTTTAAGTTGAAACAAATAAACAGACAGTAATTATTTTGAAAACTTATAGTTAAAGAAATAAAAATATAAATTTTTATACTAATTTACGCATTTTCTACAAAGACAAACAATACTCGAACTTAAGGGAGTTGACAAAAATTAAAAACACACACACATACATTTTTATCTGCTACTCCAAACACAATCCACGTGTAATATGTCAACAATTGAATTTAATTTATTGTCCTCTTACATATCTTCAGTTGAATATTATTTGAACAAAATTATCGATAGAAAAAAGATATGCACTCGTTTTACACACATTAACTTTATCAAAACACGCATTTCTTCTATTGAATTAGAGTTAAACGTGTCATATCGCAAACTCAACAAATTAAAATAACGATCCCCACGTCTCAACGATTAGACTGGAAATCAAACATTTACAACCCCATTTCGAGGGGTAAATTTTTCGTTTTTACGCAACAAATATAAATTTCAAATCGTAAATTGTAAACAAAAATAGAATTAGGAAATTGTATTGTACAAATAGAAACCAAAATCAAGTTAAAATAAACTTTGTTTTTTTACTAGCATTTGGTCCTTGGCAATGCAAGTCAAAACGAAACATCTACATATAAAAAGGAACGACAGGAAATAGAAGGTGGTCTAAGAAGGGACGGAAGTTATGTATTGTTTATGGTTGTTTTGAAAGTGTGTGGTTTTTCAAATTTTCTGAGTATTTGACATTCACTTTTTAAGCAAATAGAATTAGTTGTTAGTAGAAAACAGCAGCAACAAATACTAACTGGGGTTCAACATGATGGGAAACATGAAAATTGTCTGTCGAAGCATGATGATGTTAAAATTGTAGTTGATTACTGTATTTTTGGGGAGACTTAGGAATTGAATGGAAAAAATAAATAAAACTTAAAACGTGCGTTGTGTAATTATTTTTATACAAGTATTTGTTTACAATTTGTATTTCGTTTTGTTGTTGATTACAAGAAAAAAAAAATATGGAGATTTTTTATGCCTTTTGGGGATGTTTTTACTTGATTTTATTTTCTTTATTTGAAAGTAAAATTTTAAAATATTTTATTCTCTCTTTTTGTTAAGGCGATTTTTAAATTTTAATTAAATTTTCAAGTAACAAGTTTTGTTGCGAATTTACACTGTACTGTTTATAGGGTAATGTTATGTCTCAGGAAGTGATTAGTGAAGTTAAATATGTTGAAACAAACTTTACCTTTAAAACTTGTGCTATAAATTGAAAGTGAATTTCTGAAGGTGTCTCTAAATATACTTATATACAAATGTATAGTACATATGTACTTATATGACTTTCACGAATCGAGCCAATATAGTATTGTATATTATCCAATATAGTATGGTATATCGATAGTAATATGGACATCAGGATGACTTCTGGATTAGAAAGAACCTCATAGAATTTAGTTGAACATTTTTGAATTCTATAAAACTTGTTTCTGTCGAATGATATCGCTATACTTGGGCTTGAATCCAATATGAACCGTTCCTCATGAAATTTGACTTATTGTTTTAAGTTCCTATAAAAATTTTTCATGTCGAACTATTTTTAAGCCAGCTTTAAACGTTAAGAATTTTATAATGGGAATTTTATGAGGTCAAATATATGGAATTTGATCGTTCACCTTGCTTTTTTAAGTGTTAAAGTTATAATACACTCATTTGTAATTGCCTTAAATCCCAGATAAAGTGTTCTGCCTCGATCGAACAAATAGTAATCGGACGGGACAACGTATAAACTAGGTTAGGTTGATAGGAGGATGTATATTACATCAAATACGAAAAATATATTTAGTCCACTATCGGGCCCGTTGTGCGCTCCTTTTCATGGAAGAAAACTTTTGGTAAAAAAAACATTGTGTTAACTGAATGTAGTATCTTTCAATGTTCAGAAACTCATTTTCCTGGACGAAATTCCTAATCATTTTCCCATCAGTGTTCGTGAGGAATGTTAGATCTGCAATATTATCACTCGCAAGATATTTGGATCTAATGCCTGACAGTAGCTCAAGAGTTTCACTGTCTTCTTCCGACATATTCCGTGTCGGGTATGCGATCGGATTGTGATTAGTTTTGTGTATAGTCTTCCAATGAGTCCATTATACATTGATGACATGTCCTATAACCGATTTTGGCCAGTTCGCCTAAAGTTATGAGACGTTCGGCTGTAAGTGCCGCCTCATATCTTAATTATGTTTCAATGGGTGGAATATCTAGCAACGTTTCCAGAGCCTTAGTTGACGTAGCACTCTTGGCACCAGTTATACCCAAGTAGCAAGTACTTACGCTGAACTGCCTTTAGTAGTTTGTCCAAGAAGTCCACCAGATTATTCAAGCATTAGCTAAAATTGGTCTAAATACACTTTTATAAAGCCAATGTGTTATAGTAGGACAAAGACCCCACTTTATGCCTAAAGATTCCGGTCAATGATTACACCTAAGTACTTAACTCTGTCTGATACCGGAATCGTCTTGCCCAGGATGCAGGGTTCAGTATACTCAGAAATTTTTGCTTTTCTTCTGAAAAGATAGATTTCAATGGGCGGAATATCTAGCAACTTTTCCAGAGCCTTAGTTGACGTAGTACTCTTGGCGCCAGTTATACCCAAGTAGCAAGTACTTACGCTGAACTGCCTGTAGTAGTTTGATATTACACTTTTTGTCCAAAGAAGTCCACCAGATTATTCAAGCATTAGCTAAAATTGGTCTAAATACACTTTTATAAAGCCAATGTGTTATAGTAGGACAAAGACCCCACTTTATGCCTAAAGATTCCGGTCAATGATTACACCTAAGTAGTTAACTCTGCCTGATACCGGAATCGTCTTGCCCAGGATGCAGGGTTCAATATACTCAGAAATTTTTGCCTTTCTTGTGAAAAGACAGTTTTCCGTCTTTGCCTTGTTAACATTGAGGCCTCTCGGTTGAGTCCAGCTCAAGGCCGTATTCAGAGCCTCCTCAGCTCTTCTATACAAGTAATTTGGATCCTTTCCCCTTAGAAGTATTAAGACATCGTCTACATAGCAGACAGAACTAAGTCCATTCTCGGTTAGGGTCCTTAAGAGGCTATTAATAGTAAAGGAGGCAAAATGGTCTAAAGATTGGATAAGAGTATCAGTGTCCACGTTATTGAACTCGCCTTCGATGTCATTGCATACCGCCAGTGTATACAGTTTACTATCGAAGGATTCACCTATGAAGTGGATAACCTCCTTTAACGCGGTTTCCATCAATCATCGTTCATATCAACTATAAAGCGCGTAAAGCAAAATTTCTGTGCAGGTTCTATGTTATGGTCGAATTTCAGCAGATCAAAGTAAGTATAGTGCCAATATCTTAACTCTACGGATATTTGGTGTTTTTTTGACTAGATGGGCTACATGCATTTTTTCGGGCATGCAACTTCGTCTTTCTTGGTATTTCTTCTCTAATTTGTAGACTACTCAATTACCTTGCTGTTGAATGAATCCTGCTGCTTGCTAACTTTTTACATTGCTGCTTCAATATTACCCGATAATTTTACATGCTCTTGTTAAGTTAACCCACAGTCTTCGTGGTACATTAAACTTAGTATTCTAATGATTTTGGCTGGTCTGGCCATCCTTATATTTGTAATAAAAATTTTTTCGATTGCAGGTTTACTGTAAATAAACTTTGAAATCAAATTTCTACTAATTAAAGTCCTTAAAATATTAAATACATATGCACGTATTTAAATTAACTTTCTAACTAATATCCATCGAATATTTAGTGTGAAAGTAAAGGCAAAAAACTTTTAAACTCTTATCGTTCAGCTTTTACAATCTCCCTTCATAAGTAAGTGGTTCGGGCGGCTCTAAAATAAAATAATTTTGCTCCAACTCCTTCAAAAAGTGATTCTAGAAATACATTTAAACAGCCCAGCAGTTCGTGCTGCATGTCCGGATTTAGTTATTCTACCCATACGACTTCTTCTAGCATACAGATAAAAAAATTTGTGGACAATAAAGAGGTAATTAAATGCTTTTCTACTTTAAAAAGGAGGCAAATAAATGTACGTCTCAAATTGGCTAAAATATAGAAAGTCTTTTCGGAAATATTTACTGTGTAACAGAGATAAATTGACTCCTTGCAAAACTGCTGGGAATAAAATACTTTTGAATATAAGTATGTTCATGTGTGTGTGTACTCAAGTACAGATGTATGGAAATATCCATTAAAGAAATACAAGGAAACATCGATGCCATTCCATTGTTTAACTGTAAATGAAAATTTATTTAATGTTTTACATACGAAAACGATTAAAACTTGCTCGAACCACAATCAAGATTTCCTGGTCACCAACGACAATGGCAAAAACAAAAATATTGCAACTTATTTATACCCAGATGAAGACCATTAATGGATTCCCTTGTTCTAAGTATTGTAGCTTTTTTCGTTTAGAATATTGGTTACAGTTGTCTGCATAAAATGGTTGGATAGATGGATGAATGTATGTTTGGTTGGTTGGATTGTTAAGTTAAATATTGTTTGTTTGCTACTCTTCTGGTTGCGGTGTTGGTTTGTTATTGTTTCCATTTCATGCAGCAAGGGTGATTTTATATCATTTCATTTCTTTTATTTCAAAACAACAATCCTTACAATAACAACGCAATATTTGTTTTCTGTTTTGAAGCTTTTACATTTTTAATCTACGGAAAACCACGTGGTTTTAGCCACATAAAAACTTCAAGTGTTAATGGCTTAAAAGAGAGAGAGTGAGAGTAAGAGAAAGCATTAGAATTGAACAAAAAGAGAATGAGTATGAGCATTAAAGCAAAAAACGAAAAGTGGTTATAAATGAAATTCAAGTTAACGGGCATCATGTGGCGCCATTTAACTCACAAACAAATTTCACTTTTGCAGCAGCACTCACACTCTTAATCATTGGCAGGCAAACAACACAGTACAGGCACATGTTAATAATAAATAATGAAAGACTTTTAAATGTTGCATACATTTTGGCGCCTAAGGGTTGTTTGTAATTTGGATTTCATTTCTTTGGCCTCATGAAAGTTTATTATTATTTTTTTGTATTTTTGTTTTGTCCATGTGTGTGTGTTGTTACAAACACTTACCCATTTGGCTTATTTGTTTTTTATTTAAAAAAATGCGTAAATTTTATTAACAAAATGTTTTCAAAAGTACAAGTTTTGCTTTCTTTTGTTCATATGTAGCATATTGTATGCAACATGTTTCGTTTTAGCGATTTATTGAAACATTTGATGTAAACATAAAAAGTTAAATATTATACAATGTTTATAAACATTTTTAACCTCATATATTTAAACACGATATACTACGAACTTATAGAAGATTTTTAAATGGAACAAAAATGTTGTAGTTTTTTAATTAATTTATTTTTCATAGAAACTTATTAAACGAAATTTTCGACTGTACGTTAACGTTAGTTTGAATAATATTTTTAAAATTTAAAATTTTTTATACGATACTACGATATACTAATAGGTAGTTCTCTTTCCTGATCCGTAAGAATTATTTTTTATTGTACATATATTAAAATTATAATCGGGACTCTTTTGATCTCAAAGAAGAATCACGATATCTTTGGAGATGAATTTTAATTAAATGGTTACTTTTTGCATTATGTTCTCACTGATTGAAAGACATTTTTAAGGTCTAGGTGAGTGGTACTAGCCTAGACAGCTAGTATATAAATATACCGATCGCTAACAGTTCTCCTCAGCGTCAGGGTAATGAACTGCGTGGCTGGTCCGTCTGTACGTGGGATGATGAGGAAAGAGAAACGATGGAGACGGGATATTTCGGTCATCACCGTCAGAACAGGTAATGGGGCCAGATAAGTGGCCCGTACTTATCTGTATGCCAGAATACATAGTTGCGCATGAAGGAGAGGAACTTTCTACCTTAAATGTGGAGGGTCTTCTGGAAGTTTCAAATTACTCATTTGTGGTCTTTGAACTCTGCATAACCTACTGACGAAGCTAAGGAAAACCAAATGTTGAATTCGTCAGAAGACTTTCAACAGCTTTTTTGGCAAGTAGCTGTAGGAGAAGATGTCAACTGCAAGACCCCGAGATATTAAAAACACCTATCGAACGAAAGGGGAGAAGGCGAGACACGCCTTTGACACCTTGTCTTTTTGGCCAAGGTGTCAAAGGCAGACCTTCTCAGGTGCCACAGACAGAGTATAGCAAATTCAACATAATTTACAGCACTGTCGATGGGTTTCTGGGATGGTTCAGTCCCTGGAGACAATAAATAGATGTTGCCGTCAACACGACTAATACTCAGAAGAGAGATAGGTCGGTTACAACATCAACCTGTAGTCTGGGAAAGAGTGTAAAGTCATCGGAGCGAGCTGCGGAGATTATAGAGACATCATTCAAAGGTGACGAAGCTGACCTTTTCAGTGGCAACACTGAGAATGTATGCTTCAGTGGTTGAGACTGAGCTCAGAAGCAAAGCTAAGGTCACGATTAGATCTTCAAGTGTCTTAGGGAGTGGGATAATCAGTGGTACCACCACAACTTTAAATAAAAATATTTATCTAAATTTGAAGATTATTCATATTAAACATCACCGCAAGTTTCATTCCTAAATAAGTAAGTAGCTTATGTATCCTTTTATGTTGCTATATACATACATATGTATGTATCTAGAAACTTATGTTGAACTATAAAATCCAGTTGTCCCCCCTCAAAAATATTTTTTTATTTAGTTCCATTTTTAATTTTAATTATTATTCTTCAGTGTATTTTTCACTATTTCAAGTCTTGTGTGATTTTATAACACTCCTTAAATGCACACATGTTCCGTTCTACAGCTAGACATGTTAAATACTAATAAATATTCAAAAGAATCTCATAAAAATTTATGATCACTCCTTTTACATACACACACACACACACATTTATTAAAAATAATGCACAGATACAAATACAATCCCAAACACATTTGCTTATTTTGAGCTCTGGAAATAAATGAATGTTTTAAGCTACCTTCACTATCGTGTGAGTCATTCATTAACCCACCATCCCTGAAAGTGTGCTTTCAAAGTGGCATATTCCAATCAGACACCCTTTTGTTTCTTAACGACTACGCTCTCTCCCACCTTAGTGTTCTCAACAAACGCTACTGTATCTAATATTGAGTTTTACTGTAAATGTAAATGCACGAATGTGTCTGTCTGTACGGACAGTTGGAATTGGAAGTAAAAAGTGTACAACTGTATATTGCCTGTATACGATTGAAGAGGACATAAAGACACTCGTATGCAGCAAAGCACGTGCCTAAATTACCGTGAATGCGAAGCTTAAGGGGTGAAATTTTAAAAATCATTTGCAGGAAGTATGGGGACTAGTGATACTTTTACTCAATCGTATTTGTTGTCCTGCTAATATGAGAATTGTAAGTAAATTAAAATACGCGCTCACAAATACGTGTGGAAAAATCAACAACCCTGCAACGTTGGGGACTACTTTTTTTATTAAAGAACTGCCAACTTACATGTAAACCCAGTGAAGAAGCTTAATACTTATATGTATTTAAAGTCGAAATTATTATTATGTTATTATTGTATGTTATAATGTTGTCCTTTAACCTGCAGGGTTTTAGATTTAAACATCTAAATATGAGTGTGCTTGCATAAGGACTTATTTAATTTTAAATATTCTCTATTGTTGTGAATTGAGAGATCGCAAATACTTAAATATTCATTTTGCTTTGGTCATAATCCCTTTCGAACTAACAGTGGGCTTTATAAAAAATGTAAGCGTTCATATGTTGAAAGAGTCTCTTAAAATTTTAAGGCATTTGATTTAGTTTTGGATGCGTCTGTTTCTCCATGCTAGAAGTATACAAATCACATAAGACAGGCGTACCTGTTCATCACAGATAACATCCCATCGATTAACGCCCTTTTTCTTTAACAGTAGAAATTAATGAATTAACTATCGACTATGGCAACGATTTTTGTAATGAAACAACGGGCACTTACTAAAGACTTTATTTCATACTGGCACGCTTGCGCAGTGGGAAAGGGAATTTGAACGCTTGAAACTACAAAGTGGCAGATAAATATTTTGCGAAGTCCGAGAAAACCATAACCCATAAGCGCATGCCGTGGCATTTTCCAAAATCTGTGGTGATGTAAGTAGAGCCCAAAAACGTCCAGAACCCTCAATACCAGCGTAAAGCGGATGTGCCTATAAGATAAACGTAGATGGTACGAAGCAATCGCCGAGAAAGCAGAAATCGCAACTTTCTGTAACTGTTCACGTCGCATGATAGAAAAGGAAATGAATATGTCTGCACCTACCAAGGATATAAATGGAAAACTCTTGACCAATCTCAAAGAGTAACTAAGAAGAACATTTCATAGAGGTATTTAGCCCTTCGGTTTCTATATACAATAATACTGCAGTAATCACTCCTGTATACCCAAAATAAACGGCAAAGCGCCAGGAGTAGACGGTATCTTCAGATAATTATCAAAGCTAATCTTCGCATAAGGGCGAATTATCATCATCCCGTATTTAAAGCCATATGGGAAGCTGAAAAATTTCCAAAGTAATGGATGCGGAGAACTCTAGTTAAAATTCCAGAAGATAATGTGCCAGATTATTCTGGACTGCGTATCGTTCCCTACATGCAGTGTTCAGGCCACATTCTTCTTTATCGCGTCCCTCGAATAATTTTGGAACAGATCAGCGAATTCAAGCAATAATTCCATTTAGTCATTGTTGTCTTAGAAAACGCCTTCAACCAATTAAATCATCAAAGAATTTGGGAAGCCCTGAAGTCACTGAAATCAGAGCAGATGAAGATGTCAAGACTGCTTTTAGCTAGTATGCAGTATTTAATCTTACCAGACATTCTTGAGTGCAACAGATTTTCATGCCTAGTCTGCTCTCCCTTTCTTGGTGGTCCAGAGGAATGAACTGATTTTCCAGCTAAGCGCCCCAAAATGTTGTCCTTGGAACGCCTCAATAGGAATGACCTTCTGGCTGGTGCTAGGGAACTTACGATGCTGAATGAGAACCCGAAATCTTATTCACTGTTCCCGAGAGCAAAACTGGCACTGGGGTCGCTATCTCGGTTTTTGATGCCTTGGTAGTACTCGAAATAGAGGACCTACAGAATTTCGACTGTTCGCTATAATCGATTGATTAAACTATACTATCCTATTCACTTATCGTAATTGTCCCACTGTAAACTTTTTATGTTTTATAATTGTATCAAATACTTAACAAAGAGAAAGGAAATTTTGTAGTTTATTTGCCACATAAGGCGAATAGCAAAAACACAATATAATTTTAACAATATGCACAGTATATACGAACATATTCTACCTCCTCAATCTCACCCTCCAAAATAAAAATCAGACACAAAAACATTAAAGTGCAAAAAATGTTAAAATGAATAAAAAGTAAAAACTGAATGAACCCTTATTTTGTTTAATAAAAAACCCATAATTTAAGTATGTGTTTCACACAGCAAACACACACACACATTCATACAAATACCGGTGCCGGTAAATATGCAGTGAAAAGTATATGCGTGTGTTTATGAGCAAAACACCAACAAACAAACAAAGAAAAATCAAACCAAAACAGTAACTAAAACTCAATAGACACAAACACTCTCACATACTAACGGTGTCTATCTAACACACATGCAAACGCATAACGAAAAGACTCACCACGGTCATGGACAACAAATAACAACAACAAAAACAATGTTGACAACGACATTGAACTGAATTGAAAAAGGGATGCAAAAAAATGAACACAACAGCAGCAACAACAACAAAAAGTACAAAATTTACCCTTGTGTATTCTCATTCATTCTCTAGTCGATATTGCAGCAGAGCAAACAAGAATTCGAAGTGGAAAAAGAAGAAGCAAAAGAAAAACAAACCAGAAAAAAATTAACAAAAACACTAACATTAGCAAAACAACAACAGCAACTACACAAAAACAGCAGTAGCAAAATACATACAAACGAATAAACGTGGAAGGTTTTTCTTTCAAGTGAATGACTGACTGACGACGACAACACAAAGTTTGAGCCAAAACAAAAATGTTGGAAAATTTCAACGATTAGATTAAATTCGATTGCAACGTGAGCGGTACGGTTTAGATGTTGATGTTGAAATGAAAGTGGTTGATTTGACGTTTTCGTGATTACGTTTCTTGTTTTTTTTTTTTGGAATTTTATTAACAACAAATACAGTGATTTACAAAACATGATTTTGGTGTAATTTTATTTAAACAAAAATAATGAAATAAATCTTTAACAAATAACGAAAAATAATCAAATTAAAATTGTGAAATAAAGAAAAAAATCATTAAAAAGAAAACCAAAAGAAAAAGCAATAATAGAAGAAAAGAAAAAGAGAAAGGAAACCTCAAGTTTATCACCTTGAGAAAATTCTATAAAAAAAGTTCAACAAAAAAGAAAACAAAAGAAAAATGTTCCCAAGAAATGTTGCAGCATCATCGTTTTTCTTTGTTTGTTTATCAATGATGTTGCTGCAAGTGTGCGTTCTTTGTGTCGTTGTCTTGTAATCCCATTAAGTGTTCGTGTGTTTATTCTATGCGTGCGCATCCGCATCCGCTGTATTCGTTCTTTGTGTTGTGTAATTTTCTCAGCAACAACATTCGATTTTGTTTTGATTCCTCCTCTTCTTATCTTTGTTTTCCACTAACTGTGTAATGTTTACAAATGTCAAACATGAATTCAGATGATAATTTCAGTTTGGCCGGCAACAATGATGAATCCGACGAAGAAGTCATCGAGAGCATGGAATTGCTCGAGGGCAATTATCAAATGATAAGACAATGGGTACCACCAGCACCCAATTATTGGGATGCACCACCGAAGGCTGTCATTAAATCGGCAGAAGTGAGGTAAATTATGAAAGTAGAAAACAAACAAAAGAGAAATAAAAATTCTTAAAATAACAAACACAGAATGAATAGCAAATGTTCCACTATACCTTGGGAATCATTTTTGGACCAAATGCTCTTTTGGAGCATTATTAAAATGTGAAATTAAGCTCATTCTTGATTTTTCCTATGAAATCAATGATGGAAGTATGGCATTCAATCTATTATGCAGTATCTACGCTGGAAAATATGTCGCTCAAAATAATTGATATACAGATGTAGTTGGTATTTATAAAAATCATTACAGACTTTTTAAAAAGTTATGATATCACAAAATCGTTGAACATTTAGTATACACCCTATATACTAAATGTTCAACGATTTTGTGATATCATAACTTTTTAAAAAGTCTGTAATGATTTTTAAAAATACCAACTACATATGTATTTGGATTAAGTTAATAACTTCCATTCGAATTATATATTTACAATATTTAAATTGCACATAAACGTGCATTAAGCTGGGATAACAAATTATAAAATTTGTTTCAAAGGATATTTTTCTTACATATTTACAACGCTACTGAAATATATCCAAAAGTAAACAAAACCTCAATTTTTAATAGAACGCATCTTTTGAAATTGATACGATGTGGTCGTCGGACTATAATTATAACGTGTATTCGCATGTCCATCTGTAGTATGAATTTCAAATGCTCAGTTTTGCTATCCCGAAAATTATAGAATTATTAGTACAATCATCTAATTGTCCTTTTTTTAGCATTTATTGATTAACACTGTGTGCAATTTTTTAAGTCATGGATGAATAACCATATACGGATACCACTATATGATAAAAGACCAAAAATAAGAGGACCCGTGTCTTCCAGTTTTGCCCAAAGTCATGCACTTTTTTAGTTATAGGCTCCTAAAGATTTGGGGCCTCGGTGTCATTTTTGAAAAAAGTGATAATTTTCTCAGGTTCATATCTTGCAAACCCTTCGGAATTTTGATTTGTTGCTCTTATCATAATGAACAAATTGTGAATATATTGGGGTGAAAGAACGTTATCTTCATGTAATTTTTTTCCATGTTCAGGTCTATAAGTAGCAAACCGTTCAAAATTTAAGAAAACAACCAACTACAAAAATGTACCTAAGATCTCAATAAACAACTTTCTAGAAATATGAACTATGATAGGTAAGTTACAAAAGTGAAAAATTTCCTGAAATTTGTTTAATTTCATTTGTTTTTTCTTTACTTCAACATTGAGATACAATGCTATCTATTACATAAAATTTGGTAAAAAGTTTTTAGCTAGCACAAAACTTGATTATGTAGAATTTCACTGCTATAATCGCATTTTGAGTCAGTAATGAGCGTTAAAGTCATTTTCTGAAAGGGACCTTATAGGGGGGTAGGGTCAATTATGGACCCATCCTTATACAATTTGATAGAGAGTTTTTGGCTCACACAAAACTTGTTTATGTATAATTTTACCGCTGTACTCACATTTTCAAGTCAGTAATGAGCGTTAAAGTCATTTTCTGAAGAGCGCCTTATATGGGGGTAGGGTCAATTATGGACCGATCCTTATAAAATTTTGCAGAGAAATAAAAGTTCACGTAAAACATGTTTGAGCCGAATTTCACCGCTATTGATGCTTGTCTTTGCCAGTTATGAGCGATAAAGTCATTTTCTGAAGGGGCCTTATATCGTGAAACCGATATTGCCCATTTTCAATACCAAACAAACTGTATCAACTAAAAGTATCAATGCAAAATATCAGCTCGCTGGCTACTTCCATTTGGGCGCTAGACAGACGGACAGATATACAGATAGACGGACGGAAATGGCAAGGCCCCAGAATATATATACTTTTATGGGTCTTAGACGAATATTTTAATATTTTACAAACGGAATTACAAAAACAATATACCTCCCATCTTTTTTGATGGTGGGTATACAAATTTTCAGAAACTTTTCACTTTTGCGAATTTCCTATCATTCCTAGGAAGTTCATATGTTCTAGAAAGTTGTTTATTCAGATCTTAGGTACATTTTTGTAGTTGATTGTTTTCTTAAATTCTGAATGGTTTGCTACTTATAGACCTGAACAAAGAAACAAATTTAAAAAAAAAATACTTTTTGCGATTCTGATCATGAAGATAACGTTCTTTGACTTCATATGTTCACAATTTTGGTTCTTTGTGATAAGAGCAACAACATTCTTTCAGAGAGTAAAAATTCCGAACGGTTTGCAAGATATGAGCCTGAGAAAATTATCCATTTTTTCCAAAATGACACCGAGGCCCCAAATCTTTGGGGGCCTATAACAAAAAAAGTGCTTGTCTTTGTGCATAACTGGAAGACACGGGTCTTCATATTTTTGGTATTTTATCATATAGTAGTGTCCGTATATGGTTATTTTTTTCGTGTTGCACTGTGTAATTATATTTTCAATTTTAAAGATATTTTCTTAAATCAAATGCACATGCTTGACATAACTTATAGTCCTACAAAAAATGTGGGCGGTAATATCGTGTCAACGGTTTTGATTTTGTGTATTGAGAATTATCTTTTGAACACAGTTTTAAGCTTAACTTTAAGCTTTGGAAACTTTGAAGAAAACGCTATATTAACTCCATTGAATTTTTGCTAGGACTAATAGGTAAAAAGTTACACTCATTTGAAAAAAACCATATATGACCAAAATGTCCAACTTTGACCAACTTTAACACCAGCAGATCTTGACCGATAGAACTAAACTAAATCTTTTTTAAAGGACAAAAATAAAGTACAAGTGAGAATGATACCCCAACCAGTGAGTATTTTAATGCCGAAAAATTTTAGCAATTTGTTGCCAAAAAAACGGATTTTCATAAAGAGGTTATATGGAGGCAAAGGTAAATATAGTCCTATCCGTATAAATTTTGGTAGAGCGATTTGCGATGACATTAAGGTTATTTATGCAGAGTTTCATTGCGATACTAGTGTTTAAACTTGAATTTTCACCTTTAAATAATTTTCTGAAGGTTACTTTGTATGGGGGCTAGGGTAAAATGAGGCCCTGTAGTATGGGAGCTAGGCGAAATAATGGACCGATTTCAACCATTTTCAGTCACAAGGTTTACATGGACACATAGATCTACTGATAGACGGACGGACATAGCTCAATCTACTCAGATAGTGATTCTTAGCCGATAATCACTATCTGATAATAAGCTCCCCACTATAGTGGTGTAGAGTATAACAAGAAAGAATGTTATATTTGGCAATGTCGAATATTATATTCACACATTCAATATGTTTCTGATATTAATATGAGTATCGTATAAGAGCCTTTTATGCGAGCTCGATGATATGATACTATATGTGCTAGGGTTAACTATATAGTATTTTTCAGATTTTATGTATCAAACGAATCTTAGTACTAGATAATATTTACGCAGAGGCAGTGCTTTTAACGAAAAGACAGACTAGATCTTCTACAATCTAAAATACTTTTGTTTTTTATTGTGGTTATAACATATACATGGTTCCTTATACACATAGCTATTCTTAGTTTTTGTTGAACACTTTATTTAGTTTATTTTTTTATTTTATAGTACAATTTATTTTAAAAAGAAATTTTGTAAAATAACAATAAAGTTATAACATATAAATTCTAACATTTGCTGTTTTTCGAATTTTAAATTTTCTTTTGTTTTTGTTTGTTCTAATAAGACGGCAAAAAATGTTATCTGTAATTTTGTTTCGTATTTGCTTATAAACATGTTGCCTTAACACACAATGGCAACATGTTGATATACCACAAAAGGTTTTGTTAAAAGTTTACATGAAACAAAGGTTGACAAGCAATGAAAACGACAAAGTTAGAGCTTCAGCGAAACAAAATTAAAATAACATATAAAAATCTTTAACTTTAAAATAAACAAAACTCAGGTTTCACGACGGAGTTTATTTGAAATATAATATCTGAAATAACATCACTGTAAGATATTTGGATTCAATTTAGAAGAAATCTTGACAATGACCGAGATAGTGTTCTGCATGCTTTGCATTGGTGCTAATTTTTTCGTCGAATTTTGTTTAGTTGATACCGTAATCCTGCGTTTTAAATTTAATTCGTGTGATATTTCAGTTACAATTACTAACAATTTTAATTTAAAAGTTATCAATTGCAATTACTTCTGATGTAATACAACTAACTTTACACAATCTTGTAAAAGATCTTTAAAACCTAAATTGTATTAAAAAAAGGAAAAATGCAGTATGTATGTACCCCAGCTCTCAATTTTAATTAACCACAACTCTGCCCAGTTGTAGGAACTACTATTTCATAAAATAAAAATTCCATAAATTCCACACTCGTACCTCTAACATACACACACCCCTTTTATCATACCTTTTCAATGAAAATATATATATTTTTTCTAAACTTTGCCTGAGTATAAGTGATTTAGATCAACCACCACCATCAGTATATGAATAATTTTATGTATTTCCATAGACTGCATAGATTTCAATTTCAACTTAAATAAAACTGATAAAATATTTCGTTCGTTACTTTAATGTTGGACACACGTTGAAGCAATAAATCAAATTTACCAAAATGCTAATGGTTTAATCAAACCAATTTCCAATTGGGATTTAAAATCAATTTATGGGGTGGAGTAGAGGGAAAACCACATTAATCATTGAATAATTTGCAAAAAATAAAAAAAAAACTATGACATATAATTTAGTTTTAGGACTCATGGTTAACTTTTGTAATCAAAGACGAAACGGAAATTTCTACTTCAATTATAAAGAACAATTGAAAATACAGATTGTATACAAATACACACCACTTTTTTAATTTTTTTTTACAAAACTTTTGTTCTCAAGATAAAGTATTAAAATATTGCTTTGAAGTAAAAAAAAACAAATGAATAAACCAAAAACAAAAGTGAATTCTGATACACAACAGTGTATCTTGATTACAAAACAATTAAAGTGGTACAATGATGTGGCATGCAAGAAAATGGTGTGATGTGATGCGATGTGATGACAAACAATAAAAGATTAAATGACATTGTTGTCATGTTGTAAAACATTAAAAAAGAAATACCAAAACAATAATATGACAAAACCAATAAGAGAAATCAAGTTGTCAAAAAACCACAAGTACATACTTGCAATTGTTTCTTTAAATGTATAAACAAATTAATATATGTATATTTCATTTAATATGTCACAAAAGTTCCGCTTATATATGAATTCTTTTATTTCATAACAAAAGATAAAGAAAATACGAACTACAATTTTCACAAGACAACTGAGGGCTATGATATTTCAGTTTTTAGGTAGCATTTATCAGATTTTGAAATGCTCAAAAATCTGAAAAGCGCTCCGTAATATATCTCGGTTTCTGAGTATGCAATGTACATAGATCTCCATACCCGTTCTAGACATCCCAGCTTACAGCATTCCTTGAAACTTCATATTCCCACGGATGTAAACTATAATGTTAAATTTGAACACGGTATCAATGTCTCGCAGTTCCCGATGTTTTGGGTATTCTCATTGTGTAAGTTAGAAGTTTGTTTTTATCAATCCATTATGTTCAGTATGCACTCATGACGTGATCTACCGCTCGTCTGCATAACTTACACGATTATATTAGAGACTATTTTGAAATAATCATCTCAAATAGTGTCTCTTTGTTTATCAACACTAGCAATGTGTTTTTAGGATTTATTATCGTAGAAGATGGTGTGTAGTAGACACTGACTTTAGTCTATGTCGGGCCTAGTTGTAGCAGACCTTCCAATGGGAACCTATCTAGTCTTGGAAAAGACGAGCAATAATAGCCTTCCTGGTCGATATCTATCCTGTAAAAGATCTCATAAGTTGACTACTAAAATTTCCAGCGTATACTTATTTGAATGTTTACTGTCAGATCCTTTAAACTATGTATGTATATATGCGGACTTTGAAAGCACAAGAAGATCCGTCTTCTTGAACATCCCTCTTCTTAAGCAGTCCTAGATTAACGATGTCCCAGAGTGGAGATATATTTTCCACTAAGTTCTTCTGACGGCAAATGTGTTACTGTGATACCAGCATCATGATCATCGCACCACTGTTGATATTTTCTCTGATATTATCCTTTTACAGCATTCTTTTCCGCGTTGCTTGTCCCTTCATTGATTTAGCCGAGACAATTAATAGCCGATTAATAGCTGACTGGGATTTGTTTCCTTTACTCGCAGGATTCTGACTACAGATTCCTTTAAGTCAGATATGCCTTGGCTTTGGGAGTATACTCGGGAGAGCTCGTTTCCTATTATTGCCAGTTTTCAAATCGATGGGGCTCGGATTCTCTTTGCTCAAGATCGTGCATCTTCTTCAACATCACCGTCTGTAATCCAAAGAGCCTTTTTTGATGGCCAATATCTCTGTTATGCTTATACTCTCCTCCTCAACCATTCGCTCATTGGGATTAGGTATAATGTTGTTTTTATCTTTTAAGAAATCAGATTCTCAAATGTCACCTGTATTTAAAGATTGAGGTTGCAAGTACACTAATTTTTCACATCTACATTATTGCACGTAGCTGTTTTTGATCCGTTGAGAATATAAGATTATCTCAACTAAATGAAGTCCTAAACTGTAGGGAGGCAATACCTTAGCGGGGAGAGGACCCTTAATCACATATTCGCCACCTCGGTATGAGACTGGTTAACTCTCTCATGTTAAGTTAGGTTAGGTTAGAAATCCACCTAGACCACTGTAAAGCTTTTTGTTGCTAAAAACAAAAACATTATATAGTAATCACTGAATGTATTATCGTTCAGAAATTTAGTTTCGTCGAGGTAATTCCCAAAAATTTTCCACTCTGTGTTCATGAGGGATGTTATATATCACGCTCAAGATATTTGGATCTAATTTCGGCAAAACATGAAAATGGCAGATTTTCGTAGTCTTCTCTAAATGCACTTCATTCATACGAATCCGCGCGTCCAGTTTTGTTTAGCTGTGCCGGTAATCCTGTGTGCCAACTCCGAATACATACCATCATACTAATCTCAGACTTGCTCATTTTGAGGAAGCTTCTTGAACTGCACTCGTTAGAGTCACCCCAAAGCATCTTTATGGTTCCACCGACTGTATCAATATTCCAAAAGACCTAATGGGATTCTCTCACCCATATTTTTAATTCTGATTTTAGGTTCTTCAGATTAAACATATTAACCATATCGAGCTCCCCTCTCTTTAAAGATATTACATTCCCTTTATCAGTGACTACTCCCGAGCGGCATGTTAAACATATGGTGCAAACCTTACCTCTGGGAGATTTAAATTTAAGACCTGTTTTATCCCTAATAGCCCTCTGGCTGTCGGTAAATATGTTAAGCGCTTTGGGCGCCATATTTATTCTAATCCAGGCACACTTTGGTTCTCAACTTAGAGCAATCCTTGTAGCAATGGATTCCTACAGGTATTTGCTCTAATGTTGCGCTTGATCATAACATTCTATCTGGAATCAGTGGCTGGTATTAAAAATTTTGAGGTGATAGGGCTCGTCCGATGATTGCTTATAACTTGATCACTTATTATAATATTACACCTATTGAAGTCCACCAGATTGTTTAAATATAAGATCAAATTTGTTCTAATTGCACTTTTATAAATCCAATGTGTCATAGTATGACTAAGGCCCCATTTCATGCCTATTGTTCTTCTACATAACGCCCATCAACGATGTGCCTTGTTGATATAGGATATTCTATCTGCTGTCTCCATTTTATTTTCAGTCAAGGATTACATCAATTTTTACCTTCTATTTTTGAAAACCTATATTAACTTCTTTTACAAGCTTTCTGCCTTTTTATACCCTCCACCACCATCAGTGGTGATAGAGGGTATATATAACTTTGTCATTCCGTGCGTAACACCAAGAAATATTCATCTGAGACACAACAAAGTATATATATTCTGGGTCCTTATGAAATTCTGAGTCGATTTAGCTATGTCCGTCTGTCCGTCCGTCCGTCCGTCTGTCTGTCTGTGTAAAACACGCTCACGTTAAAACGAAGCAGTATAATTTAACCAAATTCACCCAAAATATTCACTATTATCCGGTACAGTTTGGTATTGAAAATGAGCAAAATCGGTTCACATCGGGAAAAGTTATGAATCAAAATTTAAAACAACTCCGAAAAAAATAAGCATTTTTTACACATTCTGAAGTAATTTTCTCGAAAACTATGCAAGATAATTTCATGAAAGTCATCATACATTCGTTTCTACACAAGATCTTGATTCCTGCTGAAAATTTCCAGAATCGATCCATAATTTCATATACCTCCCATACAAAAGTACATATTCCCGGAAAATGAGTTTTATGTTAATAACTTCCATCAGAATGTTGATATCTTCACAAAATTTTACAAATTAAAATCTTATGTCAATAGAATTCATCTAAAGAAAAAATTTTCTGGATCGGTCCATAATTGGACATAGCTCCCATACAAGGTCCCCTCCCGAAAATAACTTAAACGCGCATAACTCATTACTAAATTAAGATATTCATATAAAATTTGGAATAAGTATTGCTCATATGCACAGAAATATTACTGTGAATGTTTTTTCCGATCGGTCCATAATTGGTCATAGCTCCCATACAAGGTCCCCTCCCGAAAATCACTTAAACGCACGTAACTCATTACTAAATTAAGATATCCATATAAAATTTGGTACAAGTATTGCTCTCATATACAAAAATATTATTATGGAAGTTTTTTCCAATCGGTCCATAATTGGTCATAGCTCCCATACAAGGTCAACTCCCAAAAATCACTTAAACGCACATAACTCATTACAAAATATTGATATCCATACATTTAGCACAAATATTGCTCTTATATACATAAATTACACTATAAAATTGTTTTGCAATCGGTCCATATTTGGTCATAGCTCTCACACTAGGTCCCCTCCAGAATATCACTTAAATGCACAATTTTCATTGCCAAATAATGATATAGATACAGAATTTTGAAATTTTGTCTTTATATACATAATTGGTCATAGCTCCCATACAAGGTCCTTTTACGAAAATCTCTTAAACGCACAATACTCATTACCAAATAAAGCTATTGGTTCAAAATTTGGCACAAATATTAGTTTGGTATACAAAAATTCTATTTCAAGATTTTTTCACGATCGGTCCATAACATGGGTGCGGTCGGTCCCATGCAAGTGTCCCTTCAGAAAATCACTTGAACACACATTACTTATTACTAAATTACGATATAGATACAAAATTTGACTGAAATATAGCTTTTATGTACAGAAATTTAGCTTCCCATACTAGGTCCTGCCCCTAAAAACAATTTGTGTAGAACAAAATTATATATATGTATTTTGAAAATCCTTAAATCTTTCACACACATGCACATTATTAAATATCGTTAAAGCATATCTAAGGGCGCTATACAAATATAAAAGAAAATGGGGTTTGTAATGTTCAACAAATCTTGGAATTGTAACAGATTTAAGCTGTTTAAATCTTGGGGTTTTTCTATTTAAGACATGAGAAAACTTATTTCTGCAAATATTTGTTCAATTAAAAAAGTATTAATATAAAAGTAGCTGGTGGAGGGTATTTAAGATTCGGCTCAGCCGAATATAGCACTCTAACTTGTTATATATAAATATACCTATAGTATAAATCAAGGGAGTTGCAAGAAGAAAGTAATTTTTTTCATCCCAAACTAGACGAAATGAGATCATAGACCTCGCTATCTTAAAAAAAATATACCTTGTCAATGACTATTTATAGAATATTTGATTTAATTCAAGAAATTATTTTAAAATTCATAAAATGTGTTGTGAATATAAATACAATGTTGCTGTTGGTTTTTAAGGTACCGCTGATAAGATGTTTAAAAGGAAAAACCTCTTACTATGTGTTTGGTGAAGTCAGAGTTTCTGAAACTTTCGAAAAAATTCTAAGTTGAAGATTTTATTTGGGGAGTATAAAAATATGATCTAAAAATCTATAATAAAAAATCCTTTCATTTGAATGAAAAATGCATTTTCATTACTAGTCCACAAAACTATTAATTGAAAATCAATATGCATCGTTCTTAATGAAAATACTTATAGCTATTGTTTCATCCTCCGAATATTTCTAAATTCGACGATTATTAGGTCCAAATGCTTTAAAAACCTTTCATGTTAGGAATGTTAAGAATCTCTGCTCTTAATATTGAGATTATTATAGACAAGCACAACAAGTGTAGAGTTTACACTTGTCTTATACATATTTACAGTGCAGTTGTAGTGGCATGTACATAAGTATGTACTACATAGTGTAGTGTACATAGTGTATGTGTTGTCGACATGTAGGTTGTCATAAATGACAAGAAGAACTGTCACTGGCATAAAAGTTGTCATGCATGTTGTTGCTCTGTTCATTGTAGTATGTTGTCGTGTAATTGCAATTGTATGCGTACATTTATTGCATATCTATTTGTTGTTGTTGTTGTAATATTATTGCTGCTGTTGTTCGTATAAATTAAAAAATTGCAGACCTTTTAAAGTATCGCGATATTGTTTCAGATTTTGAATTTGCACAATTTTTAAAATCATTAACAGAAAAACCCCTAAATGAATTCAGATCTTTAATAGTCTGGTGCAAGAAACATAAAAGTTGTCTTTTTAATATCGGCTTAAAAATATATGTATTTTTAAATGCATTATTATAGTCAGATTTTCTTCTGACTGCCAAGTATCTCCCTCTACAGCAGCAAGCGAGGAATAAAATTCTTGTTTTTAAATCTCTAGAGAGATTTTTTCTTAAAGTCTTTACAATATGATGCGTTGTAATTTTATTATTACTATTTTTTTATTTCCAACATAAATAAATTCGTCTACTAGATCTTCTGTTTAATAAATGCAATTTTAAATTCATAGTAAAATCTATTGTTTTCTTTATAAATTCAAGAAAAACAATCACAAGACAACAGTTGCTTTTTGTTGAATAAAATTATGTATGTTTTTTTTAGTATCGAAAATTTGACAATAGAACTAGATTGTGAATCTGTCTGTCACCTTATACAAACCATGTTCTAAAATTTGTTAACAAAACAATAACAAAAAAGAAAGTTTTTCCTTTTTTTTTTTTGAGTTTGTGAGTTGAAATTCAATTTGAAATAAACAAACAACTTTGCACCTGATTCCAAAAATTTGTTTTTGCATCAGACCGATTCAATCGTACAAATCTTGTTAAACAGATTTTCTTGATACTTGGATGCTGGAAAAAAAATGTTAAACAAGTGTCATAAACACTAAATGTACTATAAAGTTTATATAAACTGACAGTTTGCCATATTCTAATATTTTTTTATTTATTTGATTAAATTTGTATCAACAAAATATTGATGTTTTCTAGACAGACTTACAAAGTGTAGTTATGGTCACGTTAAACTAGTAACTGAGGCATTTTAGCAAAATTTAATTTAGTTTAACAAGACACCCCGGGAAAATCTTACATTTGAAAGTAATGAGTTAAAAAGCTAACAAAACCACTTTTCACTATTTATTCATTGGCATTTTAACTAATTACTTTAACACGGTGATGTCATTGGGGACAGGGATACTTACCACGATCGCTTACTAATTGGGGTTAAAGAAGTACTTACACTCTTGCTTAAAAATAAGTTATTGAAAAAGTGGTTTTATTTTTTAATAATAACAAGTAAGAAATTAAGTCGGGCGTGGCCGACCATATGATACCCTACACCAATATAGTGGGGAGGGTATTATACGTATGTGCTGATGTTTGTAACGCACAAAAATATTGGTCCTACACCCACCTTTAAGGTATACCGATCGACTCAGAATCACTTTCTGAGTCGAAGAAGACATATCCATCCGTCCGTTTGACTGGCTTTCGTTTTGACCCTAGCCCTTATACAAACCCCCTCTAAAAAATAACTTAAAGGTCCAAAAATTGACTTTTAACCATTAGTTTGGCGATGATATTCAGCATAACTAACCTTTATATAAAAATACATCCCTTCTCCCAATTTGTTGAGGATCAGCCCATATTTGACCCTAACTCCCATATAAAGCCTCTTATAGAAATTTTGTTTTTCATCAATAAATTGCTTAAATACATCGGAATTAAGGTAAAATTCAACTTAAAAGTTTCTTTATAAAAAATAAATAATTTTTAAAATATACTCATATTGTAAGGTATCATATAGTCGGCCATGCTCGACTATACTTTCCTACTTGTTTTCAATAATAAAGCATTCATTTTGTATCTTACATAAGTTCCAAATAATGTCTGTTCATGTACGGTTGTATGCTGACTAGGAGAAATAAAATACCGATTTTAATAATTTTCAACAGCCTTCGTCATTGGATCCAGAGAAGAGTAAGTGACAAATTTTAACAAATTATATTGAAAATTGCGAGCTGTAGCGTGCACACAAGGTTTACACGGTCACAAAGTCGGACATAGCTTAATCGAATCAGAAAGTCATTCTGAACCGACTGGTATACTTAAGGACAAATAATTTTGAGTGTTACAAACATCAGCAA
Source organism: Lucilia sericata (assembly GCF_015586225.1). Classification (NCBI taxonomy): domain Eukaryota; kingdom Metazoa; phylum Arthropoda; class Insecta; order Diptera; family Calliphoridae; genus Lucilia; species Lucilia sericata. Next base: position 2,652,471 of record NW_023994043.1, read on the forward strand.
ATGTGCCGTAGACGTAGTTAAGAGCTAAAGGGCCAAATCGGAAAGTCCTTTTGTATGGAGGCTAGGGCACAAATTGAGCAGATCCTATATAATTTATTGTCGTGAATTATGTTTATATAAAACTTATTTGTGCCAAATTTCATCGTGATACTAGTGTTTATAAGTTAGTAGTGGGCATTCAAGTTATTTTCACAAGGGGACTTTCTGTGTGGGCTGAGGCCCGATCATTACTAAAATCGACAGTGTTATTTATAATTTTATCAAACTTAATTATACTGATTTTTGGAAAGTAGTATATTTGACGTTGTTAGGAGCTAAAAGGACCAAATCGATCGGTCCGGTTGTATGGGGGCTATGGATAAAATTGGCCAGATCCTTATAATATTTATTGTCGGGACTTATTTTTATATAAAACTTATTTGTGAGAAATTTCATCGTGATATTAGTGTTTATAAGTGAATCGTAGATGTTCAAAACATTTTCTGAAGGGAACGATCATTACTAAAATTGACAGTGATATTAAGGATTATATCAAACTTAGTTGTGCCAATGGTGGTATGGTGGATAGGGTCCAATAATGCCCGATCTTCACGAACATTTATAGAGATAATAGATCATTTGATATAATTATGAGGTCAAAAGCCTTAATCGGGGAGTCCGGTTATATGGGGTCTAGGTGAAATAATAGACCGATTTTAACCAATTTCAACAAATTATCTCAAAAAGTGCGACCTATAGAGTGCAACCAGGGACTTCGGTTTGTTAGCCAAATGTTCTACTCATTGCCATTACTTAATAAGCCTGAAAGCAGTGTGGGATCTAAGTTAATACCAACTACTTTTGGAATGAATAACTAATTATTTTTGTTCGACGAGATTCACAAATAAACTGGAAATATTGACAGCTTCTTACTTTGGGACGACTATGTGTGAAGTATGTATGTAGAAAACAAATAAAAACTTATAAATACTTCTACATCAGATTAAATAAAAATCATTACTAGAGTACTTCTAAGTAATTCGGACTGTTAAACCGAATGTTGTGGTTCGATTTAAACCAGTTACACTAGGGTCCATGTATGATTAGGCGCATATTTTAGTATTTCACTTAGAAGAAATACATCTGGTTTTCTTTTAGGCCTATTGAGCTCTCCTTTACATGGAAAATATTGATAAGAAAAAACTTATATAATGCTTTATGTAGGTGTTATCGTCGAATATTCAGAAACTCAGTTTTTTGGACGTGTGTAGTTCCTTAAAATGTTCAGTATTTCATTCTCAAGTTCATTCGCTCTTTCGTTTCCGATTATTTCCGAGTTACCTGATATCCATGTGGTGCAAAACTTACCTCTAGAAGACTATTCGGTTAAGGTTCTTTTACAGTCTAATATGATCTAGATGTCTCTCTATCACTTGATATTGCCCGGATTGCCTTCTGGATGTCGGAAAATATGTTAAAGTTATTGTAAAGACTTCTGCCTGAATGGTAGTGATGTGTACACTTTTAGGGATTTCAGTGTCCCCAGTTTAGAGCCCTAGGTATAGTAACAGATTCCTATGGGTATATGCTGTATTGTTCCGTTTGACCATTATATTCTATCATAGATGTATACCCATCTAAACTATCCAGTATAATACACTGGATATATTATATTGATTACGTGTAATATAATCGCATTTGGTCGGCTGTATGTGCCGATGTTTCAATAGGGGAAACATCAAACGTTTTCAGAGCTTTGGTTGACATAGACTTTTACGCCTTTGTCTTTACGCCATAAGTTTTCAACTTTCTATTGAGAACTTACAATAACAACTCATCTTATAAGCGATTTTGTTACAAAAACAAAGAATTATGAGAAATTCTTGACACTTTACTTGTCACATGAAGTATGTGCAAAAAAGGTGAAAAAATATTTTCCCAGAGGACAACTTAAATTGAATATTCAATGATAAGCAATTCTTTCTCTTGATAAATATTAATAAAACCTTTTACGGTTACAAGTTTTGTAAAAATTTTATGCATTCAGGCATAATAAAACATTAAATGGAAAAATCTAATGAATTGACGTCAAATTCATTAAGAACAATTTGACAAATTGTCGTAATCAACTAATGGTACAAGTACGACGAGTCTAACAATGTTGCAAGTTGTGTGATCACTCACATTCTTAAGAATCTACTAGCATTTGTTGTTGACTTTTATGTCTTTTGATTTTTAATTGTCAACATAAAGAGTTACACTGTACAACGTGGTGCTTACAATTGTAAATAACTGGAAATTTGTAATATATATTTCTAAACTAGTCCCACAATTTATGAACATAAAACATATCAATATATATGTTCACATGTGACAAAAAGATGACACTTTGCAGGAACAAGTTTTTTAAATAACAAGCTATAAATTTGGTGAAAAATTTAAATTTTGTTTGGTAGTGTAATGCAAAGCTTGAAATCAAAGATGGGAACGTTTATACTATCAAACTTTTACTTCATTACTTCTACGTATATTGTAGACTTAAGAAATGTAATTCAAAATCCAACTCGACTTATTTACAAAATGTTGTTTATTTACGATAACAAAATTAATTAAAATTTTAAATAATAATAATATAAATATTTAAATTAATCAATAAAAGGTCGATATACAACTTTATAAATTAATAAATTAAAAATTTCCTTTATTTTGATACTAAATCAAAAATTTGTTTTACATCTCTGCATGTCATACTGTGCAAATGCAAAACATTATGCAGCTGTATGCAATATATTAATAAATTTACTATTTGTTCACAATTTTATGAAAATAATAAAAAATTGTAATTTGCCGTTATTGAAAATCAATAAAATTATTAATTGTTCATAAAAAGAGCTTTTAGTGACAAAGAAACTAATAATTTCATCGTAAAATACACACAACAACTGTCAATACGATAGTGTTAACGAAGTAATTAACTCCTAAATGCATAAGTGGAACAAGTTCGTTAAACGTCTTAATTTAAGTTAAACAATTCTTAACAATAGTTTAAAATTGTTTTATATCAATGAATGTTTGTTTGAAACGTATACGCTATGTACTTTTTATACCCACCATCAATATTGATTTTGTCATTCTGTTTGTAACACATCGAAATATTGGTCATAGACCCACAAAAGTATATATATTCCTTATTAAATTCTAAGACGATCTAGCCATGTCCGTCCGTCTGTGTGTCTGTCTGTTGAAAGCACGATAGAGTCCGAGCGGAATGAGCTAGAGGGTTGAAATTTTCCAAAAATATTCTCTATAGATAAGGTTTGTTTGGTATTGAAAATGGGCAAAGTGGACCCCCGAAAACAACTTTAACGGGCATATCTGTTTTAAAAATACGAGTATAGCGATGAAATTCGACACACATAAGTTCCATGCGAGCCAAAACCTATCTATCGAATTTTCTGTGAATGAGTCCATAATAGACCCTACCCCACATAAAAGGTGCTCTTCAAAAAATGACTTTAACGCTCATTACTGGCTTTAGAATACGAATATAGCGATGAAATTCGACACACATAAGTTCCATGCGAGCCAAAACCTATCTATCAAATTTTCTGTGGATGGGTCCATAATAGACCCTACCCCACATAAAAGGTCCCCTTCAAAAAAATTACTTTAACGCTCATTACTGGCTTTAAAATATGAATATAGCGATGAAATTGGACACACATAAGTTTCATGCGAGTCAAAATCGCTCTACCAAATTTTTTTATGTGTATGGGTCAGTAATTGACCCCACCCCCATATAAGGTCCCCTTCAGAAAATGACTTTAACTCTAATTACTGTCTTAAAAATACGAGTATAGCGATGAAATTCGACACACATAAGTTCCATGTGAGCCAAAATGTATCTATCAAATTTTATGTGGATCGATCCATAATAGACCCTACCCCCAATATAAGGTTCCCTTCAAAAAACGACTTTAACGCTCATTACTGGCTTAAAAGTACGAGTGTAGAGATGCAATTTGACATATGTAAGTAACTTTCTTGCGAGGTAAGAAACTTTTATAGGAACGTAAATCTTCTTACCGATTTTAATGCGAAAAATGTCGGGAACTGATATTTGTAAACATGTTTTATATAAACCAAAATCGGTCTAAAAAATTATGAAAAATCTTATAAAAACGGGCAATAATTCACCCTATCTCTTATATAAGGTCTCTTCAGTAAATTTGTTGAGAAATACCATCCTGATGTTTATTGGAGAGCATTCCTTTTACGGCATACGCTTTGATGGTGGGTATATTAGATTCGGCATTGCCGAATATAGCACTCTTACTTGTTTCTTATAGCTTTGAACGGATCGGCCATATTTATCCTCCACCAACAGGTCTATCCAGCTAGCATCCAACTAGCTATCATCGATCGATCCATCTATCTACCTAGGAGCTAGCCGATCTACATCCACTAGCATCTAATCTACGAGCTAGCATCTAGCTACTACTACTATCTGCTAACATCTACTAGCAGCTATCAGCGACTAGCTATCTAATCTCGACTAAGATCGATCTACTATCTACTAGCATCTATCTACTATACTATCACGATCATCTACACAGAGCTATCTACTATCTATCTACTAGCGAGCTAGTCTCATCTATCTACATATCGATCGAGCTAACTACGATCTATCTATCAGCAGCTATCTATCATCTATCTGATCACTAGCTACTACTATCATATCTATCTATCTAGTCATCGAGCGATCATCTATCTAGCTACTATCTACATTATCTATCTATCTATCTATCATCATCTATTCTATCTATCTATCTATCTATCTATTATCTATCTATCTATCTATCTATCTATCTATTCTATCTATCTATCGTATCTATCTATCTATCTCCTCTATCTATCTATCTCTATACTATCTATCTATCTACTCTATCTATCTATCTATCTATCTATCTATCTTCTATCTATCTATCTATCTATCTATCTATCTATCTATCTAGCTATCTAATCTATCTATCTATCTATCTATCTATCTATCTATCTATCTATCTATCTATCTATCTATCTATCTATCTAATCTATCTATCTATCTATCTATCTATCTATCTATCTATCTATCTATCTATCTATCTATCTATCTATCTATCTATCTATCTATCTATCTATCTATCTATCTATCTATCTATCTATCTCTCCTATCTATATCTATAATAATAAGTTTGAAGCCGGAACTCAAATGTAAGGAACAAACACTGAATGAGATTCCTTAATAGAGTACTTTTTGATACTTCTCGCCACCCAAATGGTATTAAAATATTGAACATTCTCACTGAATAACTGAATCTGTAACAATGGACTCTTTGGTACTTTTAAATTTTTCAAATGGTACGTTTAGAATTTTCTATAGTTGGGAATCGAAACACATGAAACACGATCCTTAATAATGAGGGGTGAGCGTAACATGCATGGCACTTTTTCAAATTTGTATCTATATTAATCAAATTCAGTATTATAACAATTTGTTAGATTTTTTCCGAAAATTTATAGCTAAAGCTAGATAATTATGGTTCAAATTATATTTTGGAATCGTTATTTTTAAGAAACCATGTAGTAGTGCATTGTACATGACTTTGCATTCTATTTAAAATAGATAACAGTCATAGACAAAAGTCAGACTACAATGCGTATAACAATTGAATAATTTAGGAGAAGGACAACATTTAGAAATGTAATTTTCTTTATTTTGACAAAGGAATATTTTGTTAGTTTGGCGGTTTATGACGAATACTAATCCTTATAATTTATCACACATGTTTACATTATAAATTTGGCTAAAACTAGTCTAAGACATTTACATCTACGACAATTTGACTTTTATATACAACTGTATTATATAATTTACTCTCGAAGACTGGCATACAAGTACAAATGGAAACACATCGAACAAAAATCATACGAATATAGTTAACATATCTACATACCTTTCAACATTCACTGTAAATCATGAAAATTACCATGTAACGTGCCACAAGGTGGTAAATTAATTTTTCTATATTTGCATAATCAACAACGGCAACAGAAATGGCTACATAAGCAACAACAACGCCAACAAATAAGTCCCCAGTACCAACAAGAAATACTATTTAGATTTACTATATAGTAGTGGTTGTAGTCAGTCGTTGGTCGTCGTCATTAATACAATTTATTACAAACACAATGGGTTACAAATATTATGTGTGCTAATTTGTTAATAATCCACACAATTTTGTTTGTCGTTATTATTTCTTGTTGTTGTTTTTTTCGTTCATGTTTTCTTGTTGTTTTTGGGGTTCTTGTTGTGTTGTTTTTTTTTTTCAAAACAACTGTCTAACTGAGAAAGAGGAATTATGAAAATTGTTTTAATTCTGTTAACGAATATTAAATAAATTGTATGAAGTTATGAGCCGCCAGAGCTTTTAAATAAAATGTTCGTATTAAATATTTAATGTGGACAAGAATTACAACTGGGTCGACAGGCTGCAATGTATGGTAAATAAATTGTGGCTTGAATTAAAACCACAAGGGGGTCTCGCCGTAAATGTTTGTATTTTACTTTTTCTAAAAAATCTTAATATAAACACATTTATTTTTCCTTCAACGTTCAATATATTAAATGAAAAACTAAAAGTACCGGATATTGCTCCTACAAGGGATGTCTATCCCCCCCCCCCAAAAAAAAAACTGTTAAATTTTAATAAATCTTTTAAAAATTGTGGAGAAATTATAAAATTAAGATATTATTCACTATTTCAAATTCTGTAGAGCTCGATTTATCGAATTGACTCAAGCCCCCATTAAACTTCTAAGACTTAATCCATATATAGGACCACTTTCCGAAATTAACTTTAAAATTACAATGCGTGATTCAGTTAGTTAGTTTGTTAGTTTGAAAGGCGGATGTGTATACATAAAATCGAAGGAATACACCTAGGCTTCTATTGGCCTATTGTGCCTCAGGTGGGTATCGAACCCACCACTTCCGGTATACCAGACTAGAACACTACCCACTAACCTACCGGAGGCAGGTACGTGATTACGTGATTTGATGGTGGATATACTCTTACTTGGGGGAGTTTTTCCTACTGAGAGCGTCCCCTGGTGGCAGATAGGGGGTGTTGATGAACCATCTGTCCTCTCCCAGCTTTAGTTACACACAAGCTGAGAGAGGGCAGATTGTTCAACACCTGGGATTATTATATTCCCCGCGGATAAAAAAAAAAACTGTAAAATAAAATGATAAAAGTTACGGTGCAGGGCCTAAATAACCCAGTGCCGATGGCAAGTGTTGATCTACTCGCGAGTCACGTGTCGTCGTCACCCTGCAATCGTGAGCAAAATACTACTACGGAGATGGGTACCTTGGCCTCCATAGCGGACAATGTGTCAAGTGTACAGCATGCCATTGGCAAAAACATAGGGGTAAAGGAGAAGAATCTACTCGGAGAGAGCTATAAGCTACCTCTGCCTTTAAATATAGGTGAGGGCCCCGACTCTGAATCCTCAGGAAATCATAGTTAGTCAATCCCACGACACTCCAAAAGAAAAATCGGAATCTCTCACAAGATCTATGGCAAAGAAGATCAGGTCTTCTGAGGAGTTGATAAGTGAGGATAAACCTAAAAAGGAAAAGAGCTCCCCCTCTTCTAATAGACAGTCGAAGCCAAGCCATACTTCACTCAAAGGAACCTCAAGTCAGAATCCTGCGAGTAAGGGTGTCAACGCCAAGCCAGATATTTCGAAGACGAACACGTCGCCGAAACCAACCTCGAAGGTAAGGGTATCTCAAAAGAAGCCCCGAAATACGAGGAAGTAGAAGCTAGACGGTGGAAAAGTAAAAAAGCCGCCATCTTATGCCAAAGTTGCCAGAATAAGACACCGGGACGGTATCTGGTCTGCAGTTTACGATGCCGGTAATCCGACAGACAAACTTCCAATAGACCAGCAGAGTAAGGTAGAAGATCTGGTTAATAATAAGATAGTGGACCACGCAATCGCTTCAAAGGGGAAACAACACTAAAAAACCTATGAACACAGCATCCTAAGTCGAATCCTAAAAGCGAGGAAATTACCACTAACTAGCCAGAAGAAAGTGCAGCCGCCCTTTTCAAAATTGGGAAGGCGCCAATGAAAGCGCTGTCAAAACCGGCCCCCACAAGGACTGTAAAATACCTACGACATTACCCAAAGCATCATTAGCAAGTACGGGTAATGTTGAAGAGCCAAATCCTAAAAGCGAGGAGGAAATCACTCAGAACAGCAGTGCTTTCCAAAATTTGGAATGTGTCGATTAAAAAGACAGCTTATGCTATGCCTGATAAGGACACCGCAGTGCCATAGTACCCACTGCATTAATAGCCACTTCAGGCTACCCGGAGGTGTCAAATAAACGGGTCTCAAACTTCGGAGCAAATTATTCGATTTCGGAGGTTAGGTTATGTGGGTTCACTTGGGGCCTTGTCGCCCATTGTAGTACCTTACAATTACTATTCCCTTATGCTAAACAAATTTTCATTGCAAATCAAACTCTACTCTTTTAAAACTTAAACTGTAGTTTGTCGCCATAATTGTAAACATACTCCATTAACTATGTGTGTGACAAGTCATCGTAATTTTTACCAATATTTGTTAAATAAACAAAAATAGTTCTTTTTTAGAGTAAATAAAACATTTTTAGGCTTCAATTTAATATTTCAAAAAATAATTCGGCATTTGTTTGATGTGCGTATGCGAAATGTATTTGACGTGCCAAAACCACACAATTCATCTGAGTTTTTCTTTTTGAACAACAAACAAAAAAAAACATTTTGATTTAAGAAGAAGGAAATGGAATGTATAAATATTAGAAAACAGAAACCAAAAAGAACAAGAAAATATGTCATCTTGGGTTGGGCTCTATATAATACTCAAGGTTTTCCAATAACAGCTCAAACAAATACATATATTTATTTGCATGAGAAATGAAAATTTCATTAAATAATTTCTATAAATCAATTTGTTGTTTTTTTTTTCAAAATTTTAACACACATTTTCCAACAACAACTAACCGTACCATTTACTGACACAATCTTATCCTTTGAAATGTATGCTCAAACATTTATGGAAACGTATTCCTCTACTTAATTTTTATTCCATATGTATAATAAATATTTGATGATAGTTTTTTTCTCATTCACAATTTTTGTGTGTCCATTAGAAAAAGATAGCACTTTTATTTTAATGACCATTATTGCCATCACATTGGTCAGTGGCCGTGAGCCAGATAGCGGTAGCAGGTTTTCATCATAAAATTCATTTCTTTACGGTATTTTCAGATTTAAGGAGAAAAAAAGTGTGTTTATGTTTATTTTGTCTTCATTAAACTTTTAGATTTTCCATACAAGTTTTTTTATTCTGTATTAATAAGGAGGAGTAGTATAGTTTATCTTAAATTAAAGAGTACGAGTTTATGACTTTGTCTATATAATCAGACTTTGGACAGTTTTTAAACACTTTAGTAGGCCGGTTTGACAGGTGTAAATTTTGCTATGGTACATTTTAAATATCTTGGTTTTATAAGTAGTTGCATAATATTAATTATTTTTCAACATGATTTTGGTTTAGTTGCATGCAGATCAGCAATTTGTTTTGAATATTTTAAAATCTAATAAATGTGTGAAATGTAAGAAAGAGCTGTATTAATTTCTTTTGGGGAATTTAGATTTTTTTTTAGTTTTCTATTAAAATTATTAATTTTATATTTTATACACATTGTTAAGTTAGGTTAATATGAGGATGTCTACTACATCAAATCCGAAGATTGATCTATTGATAAAGCCCGAGAGTTGAATCAACCTCAAAACGTCGAACATTAATATGAATGTTTAACAATATTTCATGTATCATGGCTCTCATTTCCAAAGCAATAAGTTCGAAATTACTTCTCAAATACTTATTACATCTCTCATTTCAGACTGCACTTTTATAGGCTTCAAGGGCATAAAGCAGTCATGGGCAAACACATACCACCATGTGTATATTTGTGTGCGTTAAGCAGCAGAGAGATGACTGCACGTTATAACAAAATGGTGGTACACTGAGAAAAGTTTTGAAATTTGTTTTCTATTGCAAATACTTTTTACGACGAGAAAAACTCATGAACTTTTGGGCATTTTAAACAAAAATGGAATAAAGGGAAAGAGTTTTTCATTTAAGAAAAGTAGTAGTAGTTTTAAAAAGTAGTATTAAATAAAACTACTGAAATATCATTAAGAAAATCACGACTTTCTATTCGATTTCGAACTTTTAAGGGATATTACCGAGATATTAACTGAACTTAATTTAAAGTTCAACTAATCTATCCAAATCAATGTTTCCTTTATATTCCTTAATACGCAATAAGTCACCAATGTGTTGATCGGTTAACCTTTTAATTGCAACAACTTTACTTTTCTGTCATGTCCCCTAAGGTCATTTAAGGGTCCATGGCAAGTTTCATAATGCCTTTTCAAAAAAAATAAAGCTTTTCTACATATAATTTTATAACATACGACGCATTGTGCCTCACCGTCCATGTTTTCTATAAAAAAGAAATCATTTTCCCAATTTATATCAAAAATTTTGCTAGGTGTAATAAAAGAGAAAAAATCATAAGCATAAAAAAATCCGCAACGTGATCTTGCTTCTACAAAAGCTGAACAGCAACTGATTTGATTTTGATCTCTGAGATCGTAACAAAGCAACAAACAAGTGGTCATTTTAGTAAAACACAGACACACTAATACACACAAGCTTATAGTGTAGGTGTGTCAACAAAGCGTCAGCAGAATTTCTTGGCCATGCACGCGTGCATTAGAATTTCAGTTTTGCTCGTGACTGGCATAAAGTCATTATGGGGAAGTAATCTTTCCAACGAATGAATAATTAACGAATCGTCAAAGAACTATTTTCTTTACAACTTTTTTTAGATCCAACAAATTTTGTCAATTGCAAAGCTTAAGTACTAATAGACATTTATTCACATTGAATTTCTGCTTCAGAAGAATATTAAATACTTTTTTCGTAATATTTACGAAAAATTTGTGTAAAATACGAAATATGTATTATTTAATGAAACCCATAATTTTACGAAAGTATGAAAACCTTTTATAATATTTTTTTCGTAAATTGAAGCTTAAGAACGTATAGTCGGGCATGACCGACCATATGTTACCCTACACTAGGGAGTAGTATGTACAAAATAACAGAGCATTTATGTTGTTTATTGCCTTATTTCCGAAATATTTTATCACGGGGACAAGAGTGTCCTATCCTTATAAATACTGATAGAGATAGTTTCGTTTTCATTAAAGTTATTTATGCAGAATTTTATTGTGATATTTGTACCCTACACCACTATAATGGGGAGGGTATTGAGCATTTGTGCTGATGTTTGCAACAGCCAAAAATATCCCACCTTAAAGTATACCAATCGGTTAAGAATCACTTTCTAAGTCCGTCCATTCGTCTGTCTGCCCTTCTGTGTGTCTATGTAAACCTTGTGCGCACACTACAATTTTTAAGATAATTTAGTGAAATTTGACACATAATCTTCTTTTGACCCAAAAACTAAGCCTATTGAAAATGTTTGAAATAGGTTCGTTATTTTGCTTTTAGCCACTTAGCCCCCGAATAGGGCTTTTGAGCTTATAATTATGTAAAATTTTGTACAATCTCTAAAAAAGCAGAAAATCTTATTTTTGTATAAGTTTAAATGATACTGCCGATTTTCGTAATGAACGGGCCTCATTTGACCCTAGCCCCCATACAAAGACCCCTTCATAAAATCACGATGAAATTCTGCATAACATAAATCGCCAAAATTTATGTGGATAGGATCATATTTACTTTTGACCCCATACAAATTGTTGAAATATTACGGAATTAAGGTAAAAAATGCTTTATTTTTATAAAAATAATCCACATTTTTAACATACTCACTGGTGGAAAGTATCATATGATCGGCCATTGCCGACTATACATTCTTATTTGTTACACTTAACACAATTATGAGCTCAAAACCCGTATTTGAGAGTCCGGATGTATGAGGGCTAGGTGAAATATTTAACTGATTTCAACCATTTTCAACAGCGTTTGTCCTGGGACCAAAAGAGGAAAAAAACGTCTTTAATTTAGTCCATAGCTTAATCTATAGACTATGTCAAAGTAGTCGTCTAATCAATATACTGGTCAATAGAGTATGTTCACTAGTCTATTGAATAGTCAATATATACCGCCATAGATTACATGCAAATGCTAGGTAATGACTTTCAATTGTGATTTCTTAACTTACAACATACTTTTCAATGACTATTACATATCGTCTCGATTGCATAGATGCAGTTTAATAAGGTCTTACTAATAAAGTGTTTTATAAATATTTTCTAATTAATTAGTCAGTAAAGATATAGAAGCTGTATATGTTCTTTCATGCGATTTTTACTTTTCTAATTACTTGTAAGCGTTTGTGTTAAGTACTTGCCTCCAATGACATCACCGTGTTAAAATAATTGTGTAAGTAAATTTTAGCATTTTAACCCCTTACATGGTAATGGAAGTTTTTACTGTGACTATAGACTATATAAAAGACTGAACAATAGATCATGGTATAGTCCATAGAATGGTTAGTCGTCTAGTCAATAGACTGATCCATAAACTTGTTTATCGACTATGTCCACTAGTGACTTGACAATATCCTAGTCCTTGACTACTCCATAAACTAGTTCATAGACATGTCCACTCCATAAATTAGTAATTTAGTGAAAAGATAAAAATGCCAAAAAAGAAGTACCTTTTTTATATTTAGTGAACCAATATTAGATCAATTTCACAACCAACTTATCAAATCCTCAAACCATCTCAATACCATCCACAATCTATTACAAGAATAACTAGAAAGTAATAACATACAATTAACATGCGCTTATGCAACATAATTTCAACTTCAAACATGTTCGTACTGAAGCACACAAATATAAAGCATATTTTAAGGCAAACAGTTTAAAAGTAAAGTTCCACAAGACAACACAAACTAACGGAAACGAAAATGGTTGAATGAAAATATTTTTCACATTTTTAAAGTACGACCAATTTCTTATAAAGTAGCAGTGTTGCCAGAAAAAAATTTAAACATGTCCCCAATTTTTAGCACTACTACTACTACTACTACTACTTTTTAATTAAAATCTGCATTTTATACAAAAAAAAATTATTAAAAATTTTTTTAAATTATATATTAACAAAAAGTTTTTTTTTGAAGATTTTAGGGATTTGTAATCAAAGACTATATATTGAGACTTTGATGTTACCTAACCCACACATTGATTTTTTAAATGTACATATACTCTATACATACAACATATGAACAAAATCAAAAAAAAGTCTTTTTAATAAATGATGTCACTTTATTATAGTGCACTTGATGTAATTATGATAATAATTCTCATGAAAAAAGGGTTATATGCTCTCTAATGTGACCTAAATGACCCATTCAAATATTGATAAGATTATTTAGTTTTTTTTTTTATTATTTATGTTTCTCTTAAGGTTAAATAAAATAGTTAAAATATATAAAATTTAAATTTGTTTTATATATTTTGCTTCCTTTTTTAATTTATATAATTTTTGTCACATGTTTGTGAAAAAGGACACACCTGTGACTTGCCTTTTGGTATCGCACGAAATGGTAAGAAACCTTTAACATGCAAAAATTAAAACAACCCTAAACTTTATTTTTATTAGTTTTGGCACAGTTAAAGAAATAAAATTGGCCATTCGTTTGGATATAAAAAAAAATCAAAATAAATACAAAAAACTTTTTAAATTTGTTTTTTTTTTTTTTTTTGTTTCTGTTGTATGTAGTTTTTTTTATATAGTATTTCTTTCATGGTTTATTTATCATGAAATTCCCATAAACTTTGTTTTAATGGAAATTTTGCTCAATATAGTTTTGCAGTGATTTTTAGATATCGAATAAAGGGTTGAGAGGAAGGTTTAAAGGAAATGTGCTTCTAATGGAATTATTATGGTTTTGTAGAAGGACAAAATTATGTAAATTGTTTGTAACATTTAAAATTTTAAAGTTTATATAAAGTTTTTACGGGATGAAAAATAAAATCGATTCAAAATGTATTTCTAATCGCTTTATGTCAGATAAAGGTTTTGCAAATGTTAAATTTTTGATATGTTTGATTGAGATTTAAAAAATAAAAAAAAAAAATCGACAAAGAGTCTTTTATGATCCGAATAAGATAAAAAAGTATAAACATTTTTTAAAAAGGGGCAAGAAGGTTTGCTGGAGCCTTCTATTCATTATGTGATAAATATTTTCTGGTTTGTTAAGCATTTTTTCTATAAATTTCTGTTATAAACCTTCAATAACATTTTAATCGTTTATAATTACGCTTATAAATATTTAATTGTTTTTCCAAAAAAAATTATATTAAAAAAATTCTTTAATCATTTATGTAATATTTGCCTTAATTATATAAAAAAATTATTTATTTACTTTAAAAATTATTTTAATGCAACATTAATTTATGTATTTATTTTTTTTATTTTAGGTAATAACAACAATTTAATTATAAAATATCATATACAATTATGTTTATACATAAATGTGGTTGGTAAGTGATATAAATAGATACAAGTTGTTACAAATACATACATACTATGTATCAATTTAATATTTGTTATTTAGCAGACATAGTTTTGTAATTAAATATTTATACGAGAAATATTTAATTAAAAATTAAAAACAAAAATTCGATACGATTATATATTTACTAGCATACCCTGGGTGCTTCGCTATCCTAACTTAAATTAAATACATACAAAATTTTGTTTACTTTTATAGAAAATTAAAATTGATTAAAAATTTTTTTAATGTTTCAGTTTTATATGTTCAATATCACGTGATTAAATTCGCATTCAGTAAGAAGCTTGTATTTTTAGTTTCATTCATTTAGCATCCACATTATGGAAAATTTCGAAAGTACTACTTGAAAGAAAGTGCTATAAAATACCTCTAATAGATTATCATTTAATCAAAAATTTTATGTTTCTGTGTTCAATATTATATACAATTCAAAAAATATAATTTTAATGAATGAAAAAGTACCAAAAGTCCCTTTCAGTAGATTCTCATTCACTAAGGTCCCTACGTTTTAAATTTTATTTTCAATATCTATGTTCAACATCGTAAAAAATATCAGAAAGTACCATCGGAAAAACGAAAAAGTACAAAAATCTGTCTCAATAAATTCTCATTTAATAAGGGCCGTGTGTTCCGGTTAACCATTATAAAGAATCAATTTACTCGAATTTGATCCTATATAGGACTTAGTACTCGAATTCCAAAATAATATACCAACAGCTTATTTTGTGTGAGTAAATAAACTACTTTTTAAAATTTTATAAAAATTGGCTTAATGAGTTTGAATAAAATTAAATTTCCCGTTTTTTCCCTCTTTGGTACTTTTTTCCCTAGTGAAATAGCAAAAATTTTATTACAATAAATATTACAGAGTTAGTTCGTAATTTAATAGGAATAATTCAATAAACCGAAAAAGTTTTCTTAATGTGCTAAAAAAAAGTACCATAAATTCAGTTTTCTCCCTTTTACACCCAAAAAGGACTGAATTTTATTAAAGTACGAAACAGATGTCTCCTAATTTTGGGGGATATATTGAAAATAATTACAAAAATTTTATTTTGTTTATAAGTTAAAAAGTTATAAAGGGCCAAAAAAGGTATCAAAATCACCTTTGTTACATATTTTCATCCCTTAAAAGTACGAATTTCAAAAAAGTACCAGACACCCATCTGGTTATTTTAAGAGTAGATACGGGTGCATTTAAAATTTTTCTTGTATCACTAATATTAGGTAAGATAATTAAGAAACCCAGTTTTTTCCCTTTTTACCCCTAATTTACAAATTTCCAAAAATCCCTCCTTAGTGGATCTACATAACCAAAACCACATCTACCGTTAAAATTTCATGATTCTATGTTCAGTCGTTTGGGCTGTGCGATGATGAATCAGTCAGTCAGTAACGCTACTCTTTTATATATATGAGAATAGATAATACTAAATAGAATGTTTCAATCGTATGACACGAGTCACTCGATTCATACTTTTTTGGAATAATGTTAAAACTAGTTCCCGTATTGAGAATTTGCTGAAACTTGAGTGCACTTGATGACAATACAATAATATGTTAGAATAATCGAATTTCAAAATCAATCAACCAATTTCGAATAGTTTATTGTGTAATTTTAAATAAGTAATCGCTTAAAAAGTTAATAAAACCTCTTTTACTACTTACTCTTTGGCATTTTAACTCATTATCTTAACAAGGTTATGATATTGAATGCAAATACTCGCTTACAAATAGGGACTTAATTAAGCACTTACAAAGATCTAGTTAAATTAGTACTTTTGTTTTTCAAAAATAAAAAGAGACAGATAGAATTCAAATCAGGGAGTTCTTGTTTGTTGGACAATTGTTGTACTCATTGTTGTACTGTTTAGCTATTTTATTGAGCGTCAAGTAATTGCTTTCTCATACAAATGCAATCTTATTTTCTCTTTGTGTAAAAAACAGTTGTTAATTTACGATTAAATAAAATGGCAAAGTCAAAAATAAGTACTAATACGTATATGTATCGAAATAAAAGTAAATTATAACTAGACGCCTTATAAGAAATGCTGACGATATGTATCCAGTAAAAACATTCATTGAAAAGTGAGGGGTTAAAATGCTAAAATTTACTTACACAATCGAATTTTAAGTTATTATTTTAACACAGGGATGACATTGGAGACAAGTACTTACAAGTAGTTTTGATTATCATAACAAAATGTCTACGAGAATACGCCCAATACGTCTTTTATTAGTTTTCACAAAGTTCGACAAACAATATGTCAAGGCTGAAACGTAAGTACTTACATAACATATTATTTTTAAGTTATTACTTAACTCATTTTAAGTAGTGCCGACGGTATGTAAAAGTAATTGAAAAGTAAGTTGTTGAGTATGTACAAGTTATTACCATGTTTTTGCTTGTTAGTTATCATTGAGAAGTAAGTACAAGTCATTAGCATAGAATGTAACAAAAGTCATTACCATAGGATGCAAAGAAATGCATTTTGGCCACTATCGGGACTGTTGTTTCATGGAAAATGTGTGTTGGTAAAAACAAAAGCCTTATATGTATTAGCGTCCGATGTTCTGAAACTCAGTTCCCTGGAGTTATTCCTAAGCATTTTACAATTAGTGTTCGTGAGGTATCTTGTATCCGGAATAATATATTTATTCTAATATGCTACAGGAAATATAACGCTGGTATATTTTCTGTAGCAACAGATTCTTGGAGGTATTTGCTTTAATGTTCCACATGGCTAACACATACTGTCTGGGATCAGTGAAATCATTTGTATCAATTATATTGAGTAGGTAGGTAGGTCTAGGTTACGTGGGTTGTTTGCTAGTTAGCGAGTTCCCTCGGAGGCCCATTGTGATACCCTTAGAATTGCCATTCCCTTATGTTGAGAGTTTGTACATAAATGAGAATGGTTTCTCTCCCTAATTTCGTTGACTATTTGGTTCTTACGATACCCGTGAAAACCAGCCGCTATTTCTAATAAAACCGATTTTATTTACTGCTGACGCATCTCTGAGATTATCTGGATCATGGAAAAGAGTTTTACCAAGATAGGGCAGTCACATACAAGGTCTTGTACCTATTCCTCTTTGAGACATTTCGACTTAATAACTTTGGAGTTTCAAGATTCAGAAGAACTTTCCCGACAATTGTTTGAAAATGAAATAAGAATTAAGGCTTCTTTCAAAATAATTTCCAAAAACTCTTCAAATGTATACTAATGGTGAATTTAAAGGCCAGAAGAACGTATGTTTCCTCATTGATTTCTCGACTCCAAAATAGCGAACATGATTTCTTTATATCTTCTCTAAGCGATGTGGCTTTACGCTTTAAGGATCTCGTTTCTGATTAACAATTTGTACTAAATGTTTGGAATTCAGAATATCAATTAAATAGCGTTATTAGGCAGAACTAGTTTGAAATTTAAAGTTAAACATGGGTGACGAAAAAATTTCATCTTATTTAACTCAAGGTGTAACTCTGGCTTGGAGGAGAAATAAATAGGAAATAGCTAAAAACAATTTAAAAATTTTCAGTTAAACTGTAGGTTTAACATTGTCAATAACTGTATTCCAAAGTCAAATTTGTTAAACGCAACAGCGATAAAACCTACATTTAACTGACCTAAAAGTTGTTGATGAGATTATAAATTCATGTGATCACATTTTAAATACACACTTGCACCATGGGAAAGTGTTTAGTTTAGTCTGGCTGATAAAAAAAGCTGAATGCAAAATGCAACAAAAAATCATTAATTAACCTTTACATTTCTTGCAACAAGTGAAGTAAAACCATTAAATGATTCACATGTACAAAAACAAATGTGTAAAAACAAGTGAATGTTTGTAATATTGACCTTGAACTTGGTTGTATCTAACTACCAAACAACCAACCAACCTGCTGGAGACTTGGTCTAGAAGAGTAAGTAGTTTAGGAAGACTTATAGAGTAGAAACTAACATAAAAATGAATTAAAAGCAATTTTTTTTTGTTAAACTTTTTTTAATGATGCATAAAAATGTATGTTTGTATTTTATTGCCGAACAGTAGACGCAGCAAAAATGATCTTCTAAAAGCATTTTTACACATTTTACTTATAAAAAATATACTATACCCATATATATAAAAATGTATGTGTGTTTGTTTGTATGTTTGTATGTTTGTATGTTTGAACGTTATAGACTAATAAACGGCTGAACCGATTTTCTTCAAATTTTCACAGCGTATTCCTGTATATAGATAATAGGCTACTTTTTATTTTGAAATTCTAAGTGGGCGAGGAGCCACGCCCATATTTATAAAATATTAAATCCGTATATTTGAGATCATATAACAGTTAGAGTCCTCAAATTTTGTCGGAGCAACTTTAGTGTCAATATGATTATTTAGTAAAAAAAGTAGGCGGAATAGCATTAGGGGGCTTCGTGCTTTAAGCGCCGCTAGAAGAATTCGTATATCTGAGAAATGATTAGAGCTAGAATCTTAAAAATTTAACTTGAAGAATCGTGACATTCATCTGAGTATAACGGGCGGACTTTCAATGGGGAACTTGGCACCTCCTATATGAATTAAATATAAAATTTCATATATCTGGGCAACTAATAGAGCTTGATTCTTAAAATTTTGCACAAATTACTTTAATATTCATCTGAACACTTTGGAGGAAAAAGTGCGGACTTTCATCTGGGGAGCTTGAAGCCCCCACATGAATCAAATAGAAAAATTCTTATATCGTATATCTTCAAATTTTACATGAAGAACTTTGACATTCATGTGATCATTTAGAGCATAACGGGCGGACTTTCAATGGGTGGCTTGGCATCGTGTATCTTGGAAACTCTTATGTTATTCAAATTTTTCATAGATAGAAATTGGTGATAGATAGAAACTGGCGAACTTGCAATAATTTGCTTGACATCTCTCATATGTAACATATTATAAATCTGGAATACTATTGTAGTTAGAATCTTCAAAATCGTTAAGTGGGGTTTTTATTTATACATATTGCTTTTAGGGTAGCAAAGCACACTGGGTATAGCTAGTATTCAATATATAATACTTGTGCAGTTGCACATACATACATATTTTAAATTTGCTGATTGTAGTGTTGTGATTTTTTGTTGTTTGTATCTGTAGAAATAAATTTGTAAGTAGCCAAATGCAATGAAATGAACAAAAGATAATTTACATAGACATAAAAATGATTAATGGCATATTTTTATTATGGCCCAAACAAAACGTATACAATTCAACAATTATCTAGTGACGTTCTTATTTGTAGTTTAGTACGACTTTTAGACTATAGTGCATCATTATTACAACTTACAAATTCAACCCAAAGTACTCCTACTAGTAGCAAACTATTAGCATTGCATTATAAAATTTCAATATTAAAAAAATTGCATTATATAAATAATTTATTATATTAACAAAGTTCTCAACAAAATTGCAAATTACTTATTTCGAAATTGAAGGGTGACTATAACAATTCGGTTAACCAGTATTCTCTATTTTAAACCCACTAGCTCACATTTTAATCTAAACATTTATTGCATTTATATTTATGTATGCAAAAAACCATCCCTGTTAATTGCACAGAACGTATATCAAACTTTTATTTTTTCTTTATGTGAATACATTCGAATAAAGAATATTTAATGATGCATCATTTTGCTTTATGGTCAGCAAAACATTATAAACAATTTGTTTTATAATTAATTAAAATTTCAAAAAAAAAAAAAAAGTAGAACTAAACAAGATAATTAACATTCAACTAGAAAACTATTCTTTTAATTATATATAAAAGTAAAATTATGAAGGCTTAGGTTTGGAGATTTCCAAATGGATATTAAGGTAAATATTTTAAGACTTCTAAATGAAGATATGGTAATGAATCGACATTCTCAGGTTCACTGAAAACTTCTTATGGACTACGGCTAAGTTCTTGTTCGATCTGAGAAAGTCCTGGAAAGAAAAGAGTATTTAGGTTTTTTTAATATACGTGAACACCTGCCTTGAAGGCCTACATAATTTCACGTTGGTCTTTTTCATCTTATATGCCGATAGCAAGTACTCGAGCTATTTAATCTCTGACCATTGCTGGCCTATTGCCCGATGCTAAACATCACTTCCGTTTAAAACCACGCATATGGGATGACGTCTGTTGAGTCGGCAACAGCACCTACAGACGTCATCGGTAGACCGAAATAAGAATCCAACGAATAAGTCGAACCTGTTCCTATCTACAGAGAAATATGGTAGGAACAAAGTAAACCCTGAACATACCCAGACATGGCAGGACAATTCAATGGTATCACTTGTACAAGATACCTTACACATATTACCATAGAACGCAGCACACTTCTTATTCATCCGACAGAATCATTGAGAAAAATAGCGGAAAGACAAAGTCCGAAAGTGGGCTACCGGTTATCGTGGTACCAGATTATGTGGTTCACTGGTTCGACTCCATGTCAAATCATTCCAAGGAAAGAACGATGATACATTTGATCATCACCAGTTTATAGTCCCGACAGACTAGAGGCATTGGTAGCACCTTTTTTCTCCGGCATTGCCATAATACCAAGATGGGGGAAGACTCATTAAGGTAATATGCACCAGGGGGGAACCTTTCTCTGACAAGTATTATTATAAAATTATAAATTTTCTAAATACTCCTCAAAAATCTGACACTGTTCTTGACAATGTAAGCTCAAGGAATATAAAGGCCAAGCAACTGTCCATGTACTTCATACTACTTCTAATGGTAAATATACCTTCTATTTCAAAAGTTTCTTCAGGCTAAAATATATATAATAGTGATTTAGTTTTCATAAAATGTGATTTAGTTTTCATAATAATACATTTAAGTTGAATTGTACCTTGCCTCAGATATACTTAAGCCATTTATTGTTGAATAAAATTGTGGTCATTTAAGTCAAATTTTGAAGGGGGCTATTATCAAATGATACCCTATAACTATAAAATTTTGGAGGGTCATCAAGGCTAGTATAGAACTTGGTTTTGCAGCTTTTTGTCGAGATACGAGTATTTTAAACATAATTATGAACTTAAGAGCCTTATTCGGCGGGTTCAGTTGTATGGGGCCTAGGTGAAATAATGGACCGATGTTAACCATTTTCAATAGGCATCGTCTAGCATAGAAGATCATGTGCCAAATTTCATTGAATTATCTTCAAAATTGCGACATGTAGTTTGATTACAAGATTTACAAGCCCTATTCGGGGGTTCAGTTGTATGGGGGCTAGGTGAAATAATGGACCAATGTTAACCATTTTTAATATCATATATCATAGAATATCGTGTGCCAAATTTCATTGAATTATCATCAAAATTGCGACCTGTAGTTTGATTACAAGGTTAACAAGCCCTATTAGGAGGTTCAGTTGTATGGGGGCTAGGTGAAATAAAGGACCGATCCTAACCATTTTCAATAGGCTTCGTCCCTGTGACAATAGAAGATCATGTACCAAATTTCATTGAATTATCTTCAAAGTTGCGACCTGTAGTTTGATTACAATGTTTACATGGACGGACGGACAGATGGACGGACATAGCTAAATCGACTCCGAAAATGATTCTAAGCCGATTGGTATACTTTAAGGTGGGTATTGGACGAATACGTTTGTATGTTACAAACCCAATATACCCTCCCCACTAAAGTGGTGTAGGGTATAATTACAAAAAAAAAAAAAAAAAGTAAGAAATTATAGTCGGGCGAGGCCGACCATATAATACCCTACACCTGTTACAAAAATAAAATGTGATTTAGTTTTCATAATAGAGCATTTAAGTTGAATTTCTCCTTGCCTTGAATCATACTTAAGCCATTTATTGCTGAATAAAATTGTGGACATTTAAGTCAAATTTTGGAGGGGGATTTGTATAGGAGCTATGGTCAAATGAGACCCTATAATTATGAAATTCACGAGAGTCATCAAGGCTAGTATAGAACTTGGTTTTGCAGCTTTTTGTCGAGATACGAGTATATTAAACATAATTATAAACATAAAATCCCTATTCGTCGGATTCAGTTGTATGGGGGCTAGGTGAAAAAATGGACCGATTTTAACCATTTTCAATAGGCTTCGTCTCCGGTACCATAGAAGATCATCTGCCAAATTTCATTGGATTATCTTCAAAATTGCGACCTGTAGTTTGATTAAAAGGTTTACAAGGGGGTTCAGTTGTATGGGGGCTATGTGAGAAAATGGACCGATGTTAACTATTTTCAATAGGCTTCGTCTCCGGTACCATAGAAGATCATCTGCCAAATTTCATTGAATTATATTCAAAATTGCGACCTGTAGTTTGATTACAAGGTTTACAAGCCCTATTCGGGGGTTCAGTTGTATGGGGGCTAGGTGAAATAATGGACCTATGTATGTTAACCATTTTCAATAGACTTCATCCCTGGGACAATAGAAGATCTTGTGCCAAATTTCATTGAATTATCTTCAAAATTGCGACCTGTAGTTCGATTACAAGCTTTACAAGCCCTCCCCACTAAAGTGGTGTAGGGTATAAAAAAAACAGTTCGGACCATGCTTTACATATTAAGAATTCTTTGCTCAAAATTCAAATTTCTTGCATTAGACTTTATTTGAAACAATTAAGCCCCAAATTATTTTACTTTGATTATTTCACACGAAATCGCTAACGGCATATAATTCCTGTCAAAGATCAAACGCATAAAAGTCGATTTATTTTACAAATGTGCTAGTTTTTAACCAACTACATACATACATATTTCAATTACACATCTATAAGTGTGTTGTAGATGTAATTATAGCCTACATAAAAAAAACGTAACCAAAAAAAATCTATAGGAAACCCAAAACCTAACTTAACAAATGATCTTCATCTTAATTACCAAAAAACAAATTACAAATTACATGTCAAATGAATGTAAACAAAATATCTATTGGAAGCGCATGAAAATAAAAGCCGCGTTTTCTTTACAATAGTTCTCGTCGTGATCGTGATCTCTCAAACAAGTTGCAAGCGAACATGTCGGACAGCATGATGAAAAAATATAAACAAACTAAGCCAAGTTAAGAACGAAATTGAAACGGAAATTGTAAAAGACAAAACAAAAACAAGTATGAGAAATAAACAAGAGACCATAACAAATAACAATAACAACAATAAATGAGCGCTTTTGGGCTTTTGTAGATTGATACGATCAGTTTGAGAGTAAACGCATACGCGAACGGTTGTAACACCTGTTGAACGCTTGTTTATTAAACGGAATAATATGATCGTTTACGTCAAGTTTGTAAAAAACAAATAAGAAAATTTATAAAAAAAACAAAACAAAGTGATTAAAATTTGTATGAAAAGAAGAAATTTTATATATATTTTTTTTAAGAAAATTTTCAAATTCGACTTAACAGTCTTAAGATGTATACAATAAGAAACAAAGTGATTTAAAGTAATATATAAGTAAAGTGAACCTGCATTTAATTGCAAAACAAAAAGAAATTATTATTTCATCAATCAAGTGCAACATAAAGTAAAACCAGAATAAATATCAAACCTTAACAAGTTGGAATTTATAATATTATACAAAAAATATAAGAAAAAAATACAAAATCATTTACAAAAAAAAAAAAAAAAATAAATCAGATTTATAAGTGGATAAACCGTCATCATCATCAGCAAAATCTTTATTGTAAAATAATAAAATCGGATTATTGTGTTCCTGGTTGTTTTGAACAAAACTCAAAAAGCAACGGCAAATCTACACCACAACGCACAGAAAATCAAAATCCAATAAGAAGTCAAACATTTAAAGGTGCGTTTTAGCTGTATTTTTATATGTTTTCTGTCTTTATCCCAATAATAAACAAACCAAAAAAAATTGAAAGCCAGAAAACAAAAAAAAAAAAAGAGTCATACATACCTCTTACAAACTCTGTACAACATTATATAGAAATTTCTTGTCACATTGTCACCATGAGACGCTTGTATACAATAAAACTAAAATCAAAATAAAAATCATACTGAAAATATAATAAAAAATGTAAAGATAAAAAGCGATTTTATAAGAAACAGAAAAAGACCTACGATTTAATGTTTTCTTTAGTCGCATGGTTGTTGATGTTGTTGTTGTTTTTGCTGTTGTTTACGATTCGTTTGTAAAGCAGAAATTCCTTAATTTGGTATTCTGTGGGTTTAGCTTATGCGATTTTGATAGGCATCAAAATGCAAGTAATATCGTTATTAAACGCTTTATATTCTTTATTTCGTATATAGAAAATACATACATACATATATACATGTACATAGTCGTACTTATGACGGTATTTACGTATGTATTCACCTTGGCAACATTAAAACTGTAGGCCCGTGGAAGAAACCCATTGTTTTCTAAGTACTCATATTTCTGTTGTACTTGTTGTTATTATATTTAGTTGATCGTATGTACATCCATTGAAAAAAATATCAAAATAATGGTTGACACAAAATAAAGAAAGAAAATATCAAAAAAAAGTACGAACGTACGAAAAAAATAAAAATTATATAAAATTATTTATAAAAACTATACAATTTACATAGATTTATTTATTATACTATATAAATTATGTATGTACAAAAGCACACTTTAGTTTTAATAAAAAGGGCGTGTTAATAATGTTAGCTTTGTTGTTTTTTTAAAAAAGGGATTTTCCAGCAAATTTATAAATATATAGAAAAAGTTTCCTACTTAAGTCTTTCGTTTTCCTCTAATCCATATGTGAAAATGGTAGACAGGCTTGTTTGCATTTAATTCTTGACTTTCTAAACTCCGGCTCTTATTTATGCCCTCCAACACCATCATATGTATGTGTACATAAGTTTGTCATTCCGTGTTTAGCTAAAAGAAATATTCATCTGATACCCAACAAAGTATATATATTCTTGGTCCTTATGAAATTCTGAGTCGATTTAGCTGTATCCGTCCGTCCGCCGCAATGATTGATCATTAAAATGATGTGTTGACTGTTGGATATGATGTATCTGATGGAAGAGATGAGAGAGTCGGAAGAGATGGAAGTGTCGAAAGAGATGGAAGTGTCGGATGGGACGTGTTTTGCTGCATACTTAAGTATGATTGCTGGGTTTTTAACGGTTTGGTGACGATGTTTAATCTTTGTTTTATCGGCAATTTTGCTGTTTGGAGTTTACTCCAATCATGCTTAACATAAAGCAGTAGCTCCTAATGGCCAATGAAATAAGTCTTGTCAAGTTATTAAGGAATCAGTGATTCGATCTACCAATTTGTCCTTAGGTGCTGTTGCCGAAGCAACAGATGCCCGTGATGTGGTTGCGCGACTAATGATTGTTAATACTACCTGTGTGGATCGATCCCGAGTCTTAGTTGACCCCTTCTTTTTCGATTCGTCGGTATTTTTCAGCCTGTCGGGGTAGCTTGCTACCTGTCTATTCGCAACATGATCACTTGGCATGTGATTAGATAGCACCAGCACTTTAGCAAAGTGCTTGTACATGGACCGGCTCAGCCATGTTCAAAGATTGCAACCTGATTTCTTCATAGAAGAATTCAGGGGCGAGTGGTAGGCCGCTCTCAAGTCTACCCAGTGGATGAAAAAGACCACCGTGAAATAAGGCCGTCAAGGCAGGTGTCTGTGTAAAATACTCTCACGTTAAAATGAAATTAACCCAAAATATTCATTATTTTTCGGTACAGTTTGGTATGAAAATCACATCCTTAAAAGTTATGAGTAAAAATTTCAGACTACCTCGAAACAAATGACGTTTTTTCTTAATTCTTGAATACTTGTCTCAGAAACTACTAAAGATAATTGGATGAATTTTGTCACACTTTAATTGTTTTTCTTTTTGCAGATCAGTCCATAATTGTTCATAGTTCTCATATAACGTGCACTTTCGAAAGTCACTTAATCCCACATATTTCATAAATATATAAGGATAACGGGATAAAATTTAGATACCCTAAATTATTCTGGGAAATTTTGTTCGGATTGGCCCATTTTTAGTCATAGCCCACATAAAGGGCCATCGTTCGAAATTCGCTTACACGAATACATTGAAATATGAAGATATTTGGGCAAAATTTGATTGGAATAGGTTTTGATACGAAATAATTGATCGTAGGTCCTATAAAAAGTCCACAAAGGTCTATCAAAATTAGTTTCATAAATGTGAATGAAATTACAAAACCATATAGGGACCAAGCTCCCATCATACATAATCATACACCTCGTTTGACCCGAGGAAAATGATTGACATCGGTACAACTAACATTTAATCCATCCACCAAATTTTATGAGAATCGATCTATATTTGAGAATAGTCTCATTAGAGTCTCATAATTAGATATTCATCAATAATCAATAACAATTCGACATGAGGTAGGGTATCATATGGTCGACCATACTGGACTATACTTTCTTACATGTTTTCATTAAGTACTGAGTAGTGTAATATTTATGATTTGTAACCAGAATAAATATTTGATGACGTTTTTTTAGATGTTTAATAAGCTAGCTCTTGATAGCCCAGTTATCAAATGTATAAATATAGAACTTCTTTGGCGTTTAACATATTTTCTTATTAATATCATACTAAAGAATTGTGTTGCCTTTGCATACTTTGCTTATTTCCGCCACATACATACATATGTATGTTTTTATTTGGCGTCATAAATTTACAAAAGTAAATGTTTTAGGTAATTAAAATAAGTAAACGTCTGCTAAAGTTTAGAAACAGTTAACTAACTACAAATAATTTAAACTGGTTTTAAATTGACAGATATATGTCAATTTTTAACAATTACAAGACATCTTCATTTGTATAGAATTACATGCATATTTTTCAAACAGGATATGTTTATGTATTACTTGTAGCATATAAAGCAGTTATAAATCAATTGGACAGACATAAATATTTATTTAGATATTTATCGCTCATATATTCAAGAATAAAACGATAAGCTGTGTAGAGTGTTCGAGATTGTTGTAGATCATATTTTTATATAGTCAGTGGTCTAAACTGAGAAATACTAATGAATTTGTATAATAAGTTCTATGTGTATTTCGTAATGAATCTTGAAATAATTATAAAAAAGTAAACAAATAAAAAGCAAGTATGGTCGATCATGCATAAACATTTGATACCCTACATCATAAGTTAAAAAATAAACATAGTAATAATACATGTATGATCTCTAAAGTAATATTTGGTGATCTAGTTGTATGAGATCTATTTAAGAGTTCAGGTTTCAGACAAAACTTAATTGGGCCCTTTTAATCTTTTTGTAATATCTGTGATCTTCCTACTTAACCGGTTAAACTAGCTGCAGGTTTTCTAATTTTTCACTAGATATCTTTGATATTTCATCAAAAAGGAGCTGTTTTAGAAATTTTAGACATATGTATATCTTCAAGACGGTATGCTAAGTTTTCTAGCATGGTGGATAGGTTTGCAATAAATGGTAATGACAGCCATCATGTAGCTGAGCTGTAGTCTCTTAAGGATCTGGATATATGCTAGCCATTTACCATCTTCCTGATAGAGGGACATGGATAAATCGTTAATGGTGGAATATAGCATTATTTTGGATTTTAATATATAAAAACAGTTTAGATGAATTTATTAATTTATCTCTAAGCATTTAAAACACTGTTAAGGCAATTAAACTGGTTAAAGAACAGACAAAATTGCGATTGTTAAAATTAAACACTTATTTTAGTCTCTTTAGTATTAAAATATATCTAATGCCATTTATGAAAATTGTTTAACTAATTAATTAACATGCTGTTTGTTATATTTTGGCTAATTACAAAAAAAAAAAAACACTAGTAATACTTATAACTTAATACTTAAACTGCAAAGTAAATTATAGTTTAAAAAATTCTTACAATTTACTTTTAAATATAAAACAAAACTAAACACATTTAGGTATTTGTCTAGGTATTTTTTCTTCTTTTTTTCTTAAAACAAAATCATAAAAAACAATAGTGTTAAGCAACAAACTTGATTTTTATGAATATGCATAAACAATCATTCGGACAGACACACTTAACTGCATGCTGCTGCACACTGGTCCTTCCTTTCTTTGCCAAACACACAATTATAAATGGAAACAATATTCTGTTCATTTATTGCCACCGTATGGCAATGATTTACCTCATGCAGAAGAGGATGAGTGAATTTGAACATGAAGATGTGATGCTGATGCCTCGAATAAGAAAGAGAGGCCGCAAAGACTGGTTGGACTGACATGGTGTACAATTAAGTGAACACTATCATATCTTTAAACTTGAATGACTTGCAGCTATTTTACATTTTAATTTTTCTCCTTTTTGCAGTTATTTTACATATAAAAATTTATATTTAATATTTTTTTTACGCCCTACAACTGTATATTTGTAGCGTTTGTATTGTTTGTAACCAATAATAGATTCACTCTAAAGTTTGATTTAGATTCAGAATCACTTTCACTCACTTCACAGAATCACACTCACATACAAATCTCTCAAGAATAGACTTCAATATCGTTTGATAATTCTGTTTAAACGATCTTTAAAAATGTTGCAAATCTTTGAGAAGAGTTTGGACGGTTAATGTAATAAAGTTTTGGATAACTCACGACTAAGTATAGCTATATTATTGAGATTAATAGCCAATAATTGACATAAACTAGTTTATAGACTACCAAAGACTAATACATATACTGGTCCAAACAGAAAACGATGTAATGGTTCTCAGATTGGTGGCTTGGTTATCGTGGTAATTCAGTGCTCGAGAACAGTCAAGTATCCGGCCTGTAGCCATAAGAAATCTCAAGATGTCATTAAACTTGGACCCAGATATCTCACTAAGGTTGGATATGAAATAACTGCCAAGAAAACTCTTAACGGCTAGAGCAGGACCGTTTTTTACTTTTCCCTGTCTTTGCAACTGGACAGTAATCATTGAAGGGGACCCCAAGCCTACCTGCATGTTTGCCTAGCATCCATGCATCTGTTGTTACTGCTATCAATCTCGAAATATCCCGCCTATTTCGGCGTTTCTCAGAGAAAGAAGGCCACAACAACTTGACGCGTTTACATGTACTTATGCTGTTGTTACTGGAACGGTCTGTTCATTAACCAAACAAGGGTAATGTCAGACAGGCGAACCAGCCTTGACAGATCCTTCTTGCATTATCTGACTAATAGGGAAGTGTTAGTATAAGAGTTTAGTGAAAGGAGTGCCGACTAGTCCATAGACAAGTCTATAGATTGGTTCATAGACAAGTTCATAAACTAGTAACTGTTTAGGCTATTCCACAGACTAGTCCATACACCAGTTTATAGACTACTCCATAGACTTGTGAAAAGTCTTGTTTGTAGAATTGTCAATAGACTAGTCAGTCCACTAGTAAGTTGACTACTCAAAAGTCAACTGATCGGGCTATTCCATAATCTAGTCAACAAGATATTCCATAGTCTAGTTAAGAGGTTAGTCCATAGACTAATTCATATATTTGTTAATAGACTGGTATATAGACTAGTCAGGGACTATTTAAGTTATCGTTGAACAACTGTTATCAACCTCTGTATATAGGATATCATATTATCGGGCATGACTGACTAAACTTTCTGACTTGTTTTTGTTGTTACTAGTGTAGTTCTTGTTTATCTCAACAAAGACAGCGATAAACAATCGTAAAATATAGTCAGTAGTGGCGGTAGTCGTGGTAGTAGTATTAGTAGTTGCAGAGACAGTAGTGTTTGATAGTTGCAAGTGGTTTTGTGTGGAAGTGGACAACAGCAACGATCAAGCACGGGTGATGGTAAAGATAGCGAGAGTGCGAAATTGCTTATGGAAAGAAATCTTAATTCAATGGCAAGCTGGCTGAAATGAAAACTTATTTTCAATCAATATCAATATCATGTAATTTTTGTTCTTTCTTTTCTTTTAATACGAAATGTAAAGTTTGTTTTAGTTTGTTTCAATGGTGTTGTAGTAGAGCGTAGTGTAATTGTATTTTATGGTTAAAATGGGCGCATCGTTTATTGACCGACTATTCGTCATGAATGGTTAAAACAGCACTGGGTGTCGATATCGCTACTAGTTTTTAGATTTTTAATTAAAATTAAAGATTTGTTTGAGCTAAAAATATTATATAATCGTCCAGACACAGCAGTGGCGGTAGCCGGTATATATTATATAAAGTTATTTTTAAATTATTGAACAGCAACAATGTCATAGAATAATAATAATTTATTGACTAGAATATAGAATTGTTCCAAAGATTGGACAACTGATTTTTCATAAACATTTAACCGTAGCTATTATGGCGATGTTGTTGTGTGAGAGTTACATATTTGATTTTTAAGTATTAACTGTTGCCACTAATGGAATGTTGCTTACAATTAGTGCTGGCAACAAATATGCAATTTTCCACCATAATTTATGGTTCAATGGAATATGAGTGTGAATTGAAATACTTACATAGCTTCACAGCATTACATATTTTAATGAACTTAACTAACCAATCGTTTGCTTAGAAATTTTAGTTTTTCGTTTTTCCTTCTTTGTATTTTGGTGGGTATCAATTGCAAATAAATAGTTATTTTTCCTATCTCTCTGCAGGCCGGTTGGAATCTGAATGCAATGCAAACCATTAAATGAAACTAAAAAAAATTCACATTAAGTGAAATGGTTTTCATCTTTATTTTTATTTTATTTTTACGGATTTAATGTTGATTTTATTATTTTTATTTTTTTGTGTAAAACTTTTTTTCTTTTTGGCCTGACTCTGTTGATTATGGTTGTAGTAACTTTTGTTGCTGTTGCAGCTTTTACTTATTGTTGCTGTTTGCTATTGTCGTAGTTGTTGTTTGTATTAATTATTTTGCTTTTTAACGCCTGCAGTGTTCGTTTACTCTATTTCTTTTCAGTTTTGTTTACCATCCGTGCCACAATTTGTTGCAGTTATTATTAGTAATAGTATTATTGTTGCTGCTGCTGTTGTTGTTGGCAGTTATTTCTGTTAATGCCAAAAATAGATAATAAAAAACTGTCTAGGAGTTGACATAATTGGTAGGCTGGTTTTTGCTAGTTTTGTTACGCTAGTTAAAGACAAAAACTTTCTCCTTTCTTGAGATCTTTTTTCCAATTTTTCTCTTAAATTTGATTAATGTTATAATTAATTTTTTGTAACAGTGGCAGTTAAAGAAAACTCCCATCTTTAATAAATATGACATATAAATCATTGCCGCTTCATTGCTTTCAATGCAGCTGGTTTTGCCATATTCGGAAAGAAATGTTATTTTGCTACTATTTAAAAAATGTCTTAAAAATTCATAAAAAATAATTCCACATTTAAGCCCAAAGTGAAGCTTAGAATCGTTATCGAAACCAATATCAATACGTCTGTCCGTCGGTGAGTCCAATGTAAACTTTCAGTTAAACTGTAATTTTTTCTATGCTGTGAAATTTTTTTTGGTAATTGGCCAAGTTTGGATACACTGAGGACTACTGTGTCATTTATCGGATTTATGCTGAATTACAAGTAATTGTAATGGGTTATTTACTCATTTACACATTGTAAAGAGTTGTAATTGGCAAAACTTCAATAAAAATGATTGTAATTGGTTATCACTCAAGTAAACATTATAAGTAATAGTAATTGACCATGTAATCAATTACCTTATGTAATCATTACCCCCTGAGCCTGGGCAGTTCAAACTATGGATCGATTCTTACAAAATTTTACTATTGTTTGTAATTTGGTAAATTTTTATACCACCATGAAAAAGGACGTGGGGTATACTGTTTTTATCATTCCATAAAAGTATATATATTCTGGGTCCTTATTAAATTTTAAGACGATTTAGCCATGTCCGTCTGACTGTTCATCTATCTGTCTGTTGAAAACACGAAACGGAACGAGCTAGAGAAATTTATTTCAAGTTGATGCAGTTTGTTTGGTATTGAAAATGGCCAATATCCCCTATATATAGCCCCTATATATAATTGACCCTAGCCCCATAAATGGAACCCTTCAGAAAATTACTATAACACACACAACTTGCTTCAAAGCAACTTGCAACTAAAGCAACAAAATTCCACATAAACACGTTTTATGGGAAATATAATCTCCTCGCTTAATTTTATCAGGATCGGAGAATAATTAATCCTACTACCCATTTAAGGTCCTCTTCAGAAAATGACTATGTATAACTTGATGAAAAATGCCAGTATTAAAACGAAATTCGACATAAACATGTTTTACTGGAATTAAAATCTCTCTGTCAAATGAGACGTCCATCCAGGTGAATACCAAGGTGTGTAACATGATCAAACTGTGGGATGTTCACATTGTTTAGTGCCACTGGAGGACAGCTCTTTCTCCTAAGTGAAAACGTTATGTGTTTACTTTTAAGTTCATTTACTTAGATTCTTCAATTTTTTAACCACGTCTTCACACGTCTGAGATAAGTAGCTAGGTTTATAGAAGCTACATTTAAGTCCACATGGCTACTAAGAATGGCAGTGTCATGAGCAAATGTAGAAATAGTTAATTCGTTGGACATAGGCAAATCAGAGGTGTATAATAGGTAAAGTGTTGGTCCTAGAACACTTCCCTAACGAACACACAGCTTTGATCGCATGTGGTATAATCGCCGCATTTTATCCTGAATGATCGATGTGTTAGGTACGACTCTAGTATTTTATGTGTACTAGAAGGCAGTAGGCATTTAATCTTATATATTAGACCTTTGTGCCAAACCCTGTTAAAAGCCTGGATAACATCTAAAAATTTTGCCGAACAGTACTTTTTTGTTCAAAAGATTTTCGTATCTCTCCAGTCAAGCGGTTTACTGGTTCTATTGCTCAGCACACATAAACCGAATTGATGGTTTGGGATAATGTTTCGACTACTGAAGAATGTTATAATTTTTTTTGGAAATCTTTTTCAAATAGTTTGGCAATAACTGATTGTTTTATAGAAGGATGCCAACGTTAATTCTTTTCATGGATTCGGTATAATAATTATTTGGGATATTTTCCATACGTTCGGAAAAACTCCTAGAGACAAGATCGCATTAAATAATGCTGTGAGCACAATAATAGCCATACATGGTAGGTTTCCAATCATGGAAGGTCCAATTGAATCGTAAACTGGAAATTTTATTAGGTTAAGATTATATTTTATGATTTTTCTCAGAGTCTGCTTCTGTGTGAACAGGTAACGCCCCTAATACAAAGCTATTTATGGGGGGATTCGGTTGGAATACATTATATAAATGTTCTGCGAATACTATGGCTTTATCAATTGGACTTCGTGCCCAAGTGCCATCAGATTTTCTTGACGGTATTTAACCCTTTACCGGTGGTTTAGTGTTTCTAGCTGCCTTCTAAAGGGAG
This sequence comes from Lucilia sericata, assembly GCF_015586225.1. Lineage (NCBI taxonomy): Eukaryota > Metazoa > Arthropoda > Insecta > Diptera > Calliphoridae > Lucilia > Lucilia sericata. The sequence goes on from NW_023994043.1 coordinate 2,686,591, forward strand.
AAATTTGTGTGCTAAATATTTGTAGTCACTAACACATTTATTTATATCTTCCTCACACTGTAGCTTAAGATCAGTGTGCATATGACTGCTTATATATTTTTTTTACTTCAACCAATCAGTCTTAAAGAATGAGGCTTCTATACGATACGATGGATATTGACCGTAATAGTTAAGTATCACTTGAGCACAAAAAACAAAAGCATTGGGATTTTTTATAGTGAAATTTATGAGATTGTTCACATGATTAGTAATTGAAATATCGGTTTAATTTTACATCTATAAGTATAGCGAAGCTCCCAGGGTAAGCTAGATTCTATAGAAAGCATTACAATAATATAAAAAATATAGCGTAAAGAAATATATTAATATTTGATGATTTAAAGTCTTTAAGATTTTAAAAATATTTTCTTTAAAAAAAATTAAATAAAAAAAAAGAAAGACCATATAATACCCTACACCTGCTACAAAAATAAAATGTGATTTAGTTTTCATAATAAAGCATTTAAGTTGAATTGTATCTTGTCTCAGATATACTTAAGCCATTTATTGTTGAATAAAATTATGGACATTTATGTCAAATTTTGAAGGCGGCTTTTTATAGGGGCTATGGTCAAATGAGACCCTATAATTATAAAATTCATGAGAGTCATAATGGCTTGAACTTTGTTTTGCAGCTTTTTGTCGAGATACGATTATATTAAACATAATTTTGAACTTGAAAGCCCTATTCGTCGGATTCAGTTGTATGGGGGCTAGGTGAAATGATGGACCGATGTTAACCATTTTCAAAAGGCTTCGTCTCCGGTACCATAGAAGATCACGTGCCAAATTTCATTGAATTATCATCAAAATTGCGACCTGTAGTTTGATTACAAGGTTTGGAAGTCCTATTTAGGGGTTCAGAAATAATGGATCGATCTTAATCATTTTCAATAGGCTGGAACAATAGAAGATCATGTACCAAATTTCATTGAATTATCTTCAAAATTGCGACCTGTATTTTGATTACAAGGTCTACATGGACGGACAGACAGACAGACGGACGGAAGGACAGACGAACGGACAGACGACTTAGAAAATGATTCTAAGCCGATTGGTATACTTTAAGGTGGGTATAGGACCAATATTATTGTGCGTTACAAACATCAGCACAAACCCAATATACCACACCCCCACCCCGCCACTAAAGTGGTGTAGGGTATAATAAAATGAATGAACCTTAATAAACTATGCCTCTAATACGAGTGTTCGATAATCATTTCTAGTTTTAATTTATGATAATTATATATTTCCATTTTAAGAATACACATTCTAATCTATCAATAAAATAAAATCATATACGTTTTTATAACCACACATTTAAATTTATAATAAAAGTATATTTTTATTATTTTACTATCATTATAACTTGAGACAGTTAGTTTTAAATGTTATCTTTTAATTCGAAAGGATTATCTTCTTTTTTCTACCACTCATATGTATTTCCATTTAGTGTAAATCGTGTTAAATGGTGTTTTTTCTAGTTGAAAATTTCTACGTATTTTACAATTTGCGTGCTAAATACAAATTTGTTTAACAAAAATTCGGTACAAAATAAATTTTAAATTTTATTAAACCAAAAACGCACAACAACATCTACTGAGAACTTAAAAACTATTAACAAACTTTTAAAACACTAAATAACGATGAGGATAGAAAAAATAGAAATACTACAAAGTGAATTTTATTTTCTTCGAAGAGTTCATGTCTTAACACTGTAAATGACATAGAAAATTATTTAGCATAACAAAACATTCTTAACTACTTAGTATGGGGTAGTGTTGTGACTGTTGCGCTGTCTGTCTGAAGATCATTTGCTTTTAAGTTGCTTAGAGTTTTTAGAAACGAAGAGCTGGTGTAGTGAGTGAATGAATATAGTTGTGGGTCAACAACCAAGTTATTTGGTCAGCTAATGTATTTGCGGTTTTATAGGTTATTTAATGGTTACACAAAGAATGGATGGCAAGATAGTTAAATAGATAGATCAAATGGGAAGTTAAAAAATGAAAATTTGAAAATGTTTAGAAAACGAAAGAAAGATAAAAAATAATGTTTTTGGAACATTAAAATATAACGTTAAATATTTTTCAGTAAAATAAAAAAAACGAAAATTTTTGTATGATAAATTTTAGAGGTATTTATAGACAAAAACGATAAGAGTATAATATATATAAAAATAAGAAAGTAATATTAAGCATGCGGTATATCCGACTATCACTCATAAATCTAAAGAGATCATTTCGAGAAAAATCAGTATTTTAAGACACTTTACTGTTTCAAAAACACTTTTCAGTAGCTCAGCTTGGAGTAAACCTATCTTTTTATAAATTCTAAAATGTTCCCTTTGTTTTTTTTAAGTTTTTGATTCACAGCATTGCCGGATATTTTAAATTATATGCCAATTTCTTTAAAAATTTGCATAAATTTATTTAATTTATTAAACTATTAAATCAAATTAATTTTAATTTTAAGAAGTCATTTTAAACCTGTAATACCCAGCATGACAGCACAAAGTAGGGTACATGGGAAAAAACAAACAAACGTGTAAACAAAAGACTTAAGAAGCCAACGTGTTTATTTGTTGACTGACGAAACAGTAGTGAGTAACTGATGTTAATTTTTTAACCAATAGAATTTCGCAGAAAAAAAGTCTCCAAGTTATATAATATTCTAATTAGAGATCTCTCTATTTTAATTAATTGACTTTATTCGCTTAACACCTTTTGAAAAGTTACAACAAAAGTTCTTAAAGAAAAACTGAAATAAACTTTAATGAAGCAAAATAAAAGAATAAAAAAAGACAATATAAATTTTATGTTAATTAGCCTTTTGTTTAAAATATTATTTATGTACAGTTTTTTTTTTTTTTTGTATATTTATTCATTCATTTATTTATTTGTTTAAACATTTTATGTTTGTTCAGTATTATGACTTAATAGTTGCTTAGTAGAAGCCTAGACAAAAAAAGTCAAGATCAGCAAGAAGAAACGTAAATTAGCAAATCGTAAAAAAAAGTATAAAAACACAACAAATAAAACCATAAACATATTAAACGTTAGATATTCTTTTCAAGACATTTTGTCTATAGAAACTTGAAATTTGTCACAAGTCATAAACAACAAATTTTTACAAGTTAGCAAAATTTATTCATCAAAAAGCTTAAATTAAAGAATGTTTGTTTTTTTAACGGTTATTTCATATATCAATTATGTGTGTAACTGTAAGCGAAATGAATCGAATGTTAATTTTAAACGTTTTAGAACTTTTAGTTTTAGCTTTAGGCAATTTCTGACATAAAATTATGAAAATGGAACATAATTGTTAAGTTTGTAAAAGAAACGCTAATGAAATTTAAATGTTAAATATCTATACAAATTATGCATTATTAACGTCCTAGGAATTTAAGTTTCTTTAGTCAAACAAAAGTAAAATTTTTATTAACTGGTCCATAAATTTTAATTACAAAAATTAGCGTTTACATTTTCGACCCCAATATTTACAAATTGTTAAAAAAAAAACATTTTCAAATCATAAAATGAATCAATATTTTTGTGATTTAGAAACATACAACCTGAAAATAAGACACCCCCACAAAAGAATTAAATTTATATTTGTCAAATGCATTTATTATTAGGGGTATTTCATACAGAGTTATCCCCTGAGTGCTGGACCATGAAAAAAAGTGCTTTTGTATTTTTATATGCTTTGAATTAGATTGCCTTTTGAATCATCATATACTTTATATTGATACAATTTTGGTTGAAGTGAGAGTTCCACTGATAAAGGTTGAAATCTCTAATCACCAACAAATATCAAGATTTAATACACTTGCATATGTATGTCTATATGTAAATAATATGTTTTTAGTTATGTAGATCCACTAAGGAGGAATTTTCCGTCCGTCCGTCCATGTAAGCCTTGTAATCAAACTACAAGTCGCAATTTTGAAGATAATGCAATGAAATTTGGTACATGATCTTCTATTGTCCCAGGGACGAAGTCTATTGAAAATGGTTAAGATCAGTCCATTATTTCACTTAGCCCCTATACAACTGAACACCTGAATAGGGCTTGTAAACCTTGTAATCAAACTACAGGTCGGACAACCGTCCGTCCATGTAAGCCTTTAAATTAAACTACAAGTCGCAATTTTGAAGATAATTCAATGAAATTTGCCACATAATATTCTATGGTACCAGAGACGAAGCCTACTGAAAATGGTTAACATCGGTCCATTATTTTACCTGGCCCCCATACAACTGAACCCGAAGAATAGGGCTTTTAAGTTCATAATTACCTTTAATAAACTCGTATCTCGACAAATAGCTGCAAAACCAAGTTCTATACTAGACATGATGACCCTCATGAATTTTATAATTATTATAATTATAGGGTCTTATTTGACCATAACCCCTATACAAAGCCCCCTTCAAAATTTGACTTAAATGTTCACAATTTTATTCAGCAATAAATGGCTTAAGTATATCTGAAGCAAGGTACAGTTCAACTTAAATGCATTATTATGAAAAGTAAATCACATTTTATTTTTTGTAGCAGGTGTAGGGTATTATATGGTCGACCTCGCCCAACTATAATTTCTTACTTGCTTTTTAATATTTTGGATATACATATCTTCCAAAATTATGAGACACCTGTTTCGTACTTTTTTGAAATTCAGTCCTTTTTGGGTGTAAAAGGGAAAAAACTGTATTTTAGGTACTTTTTTAGCACATCAAGAAAACTTTTTCGACTTATTGACGTATAACTATTAAATTACGTAATAACTCTGTAATATGTATTAAAACAAAATATTTGCTATTTCACTGGGGAAAAAGTACCAAAAAGGGAAAAACGGGAAATTTAATGTATTCAAACTAATTGAGCCAATTTTTATAAATTTTAAAAAAATAATTAATTTACTCAAAATAAGCTATTGGTTCATTATTTTGGAATTCGGGTACTAAAGTCTATATTGGACCAAATTCGGGTAAATTGTTTGGTACTTTTTGGAAGCACAATTTTTCTGTAACAAATGAATGCAGATTTGAATCGTTTGAGTTTTATCTGTGATATAAAGATTAAAACACAGAATATTTTGTAAACATAATTCTCGAATAGGTCTATTCCTAGACTAGAAAGGGGAAAATTGTATTCTTTTTTTTAGTACTTTCCACAAAGGTAGAATTTTCCACTTTTGGTACTTTTTTCTTTCTTCAAATGTATGTTCTATGGTATGAGTTCGAAACACATGATTATTAAACATACTCGGTCCTTTTTGAACATTATTCTTTAAGAGAGAACTTTTGAGTACTTTTTATCTCTCAAATGGTACTTTTTAAATTCTCTAAAATATTCAACCTAGAACATGTGGAAGCTAAACAAATGAAAATAAATGTACACGCTCCTTACTGAATGCAAATTTATTCACGTGATAAATTTCGATAATATTGACTATAAAAACAAAAACAGAAACATTAATAAAATTTTGTATGTATGTATTATTTAGTTAGGGTAGCGAAGCACCCGGGTTATTCTAGTTCTTAATAAAGTTTACATACAATTTCAAAACAAATTAAGAATATATTTGTTATACAATTGGAATACAGTTAATAGTTGTAATAAAAACCAGTTAAATAAAAAATTAATTATTAAAATGCAAGCAATAAATTGAATTCTATTCTAAACGTATGTGGGCTTTAAACCAATTTCATTTGGAGGGAGTTGTAGCAGTTATATTTTATGAACAGTATAATAAAATAATACTGAATGCAACAATAACCCAGCAAAACATTGTGGGCAAAATAAACTGTCTAAACAATTGTGGACACATGTTGACAGCTGGCAAGTGTAATTGGTTTTTTCTAACAACAACATAATTATGTCAAACTATTTTGTCATTATTCTTTTATAGTTTATTAATTTTATCATGATCAATAAAATAATTTTCATTGCAAAACTACAACATCTGGTCTTGGAAATGTCGTGGCATTGTAATGTAGTAAATCGGTGTAGTATCGCAAATATTTTTCAATAACCATTTACAACATTTGTAAGTCGATACAACAATATAACAACGATTGTTAACTATATTACATATATTGATATAATATGTATTTGAATTGATTTATATATAAAACATTAAAGTGGGTCTGAGGTGAAAAACATCATTATAATTTCCATGTTGTAAGTTGTAAATTCACAAAGTTTGTAAATCCAAAATTAAAATAGTTCGTATTGTGACAAATAACAAGGAACAAAGCAAATTCCCACTTATTTTAAACTTTTTCTTTAGAAAAAAATCTAGTTTCGTAAAGTTATGATAAAGTTGTAACATTATATAAAATGATGAACAAAGTTTATTAAAATTTAAATTTCTATAGTAAATATGTTATATTATTAAAATTGTGCAAACATTTATTGTCTTGTATAATTCACATAAATTCATGTTTATTCCTCATTACAACACTTATTATTTTAATTTCATTACAACCACTTAATCATTTCAATTATCACTGCTCAATATCAACGAATGTAAACTTTGAGGAAACAAAAAAAGAAAGAATTGTTTGACTACAATTTTAAATCATGTCGAGATAAAGTAATGAAGAATCGCTTTTAATGCAAACGTCTAACTGCAAATGACAGATAAACAGCATTTAGACAGAGAATTAAACGGACGGACAGACATATAATCAGTTATACATGTAAATAACCGGCTTTATAATTACGCCCTACACCACAATCGAGTATTTATCCTAATGCTTGTAACACAGCATAATATTTGTCCTATATCTGTCTGTGTGAACACGTGATATGTTCCCACATTGAATTAGGTTGATAGCAGTATGTATACTACACTAAATACACTAAATCCGAAAAAATACACCTAGACCACAATTGGGGCAGTTGTGCGCTACTTTTCATGAAAGAAAAAGAAAATTGTTCACTGACTGTATTATTTTTCAATGTTCAGAAACTCTGTTTCCTGAACGAAATTCCTAAGAATTTTCCAATCAGTGTTAGTCAGGAATGTTTTTTTCGGAATAATATTACTTCCAAGATACTTGGATCTAACTTCGACGAATGCTTCAGTGTTTCACTGTCCTCTCCACATGCTCTACATTCGTCTGAATCCGCACGTCCAATTTTGTATAGATGTGCTCGCAATCCTGTGTGTCCACTCAGAATATGTACCTTCATACTAACTTCAGACTTGCTCATTTTGAGGAGATTTCTCGTCTTGCTCTCATCAGGGTCACCCCATAGAATCTTTGTGGTTCTACCCACCGTTTCATTATTCCAAGAGGCCTTATGGCTTACAGCTTTTGTTGCGTCGAAGGGTTTTGCGTTCGTCAGGTTAACTACCTCGAGCTCCCTTCCCTTTAAAGCTATTACATTCGCCCTTTCGTTGCCGACTACTCCCGAGTGGCCTGGTACCCATATGATGTAAACCTTACCTCTGGGAGAATATTCAGTTAAAGCTTTCTTACAATCCAATACGGTCTTAGATTTAATTCTTTTACCTGATATTGCCCCAATTACCTTCTTACTGTCGGTAAATATATTAAGCCCTGTATGCGCCATATTTATTCTAATTCAATTTACTGATTCCGTTATTGTTCGGACTTTGCCTGGAAGCTTGTGTTGTGATTAGGTAAACTGTGGTATATTTCTGTTTCTTGGTCTTCAATATAGAACCCCACGCTATCCGTGTAACATCGGATTCCTTGTGGTATTTGCTCTAATGTTCCGCTTGACCAAGGCATTCTATCTGGGTTCAGCGTTTCAAAGTTTCCGACATATTCTGTGTCTGGTATGTGACCAGGAACGTGATGATTGTATATAACCTTCCAATGTATCCAGTATGCATTAATGACGTGTCCTATGACCGCTTTTGGCCAGTTCGCCTAAAGTAAAGTGCCGTTCGGCTGTAAGCGCCGCCTCATATTTTATCTCAATGGGTGGAATATCTCAACGTTTCCAGAGCCTTGGTTGAAGTAGTATACATGGCACCACTTGTACCCGAGCATCATGTAAGCTGAACTCCCTGTAGTACAAAGAATTCCACCAGATTATTGAAGCATAAGCTAGAATTGGTCTAATTACACTTTTATAAATCCAATTTTTGTCATAGTAGGACTAAGACCCCATTTCATGCCTATAGTTCTCCTACATATCGCTCTTCACCGATGTGCCTTGTTGATCCTATCCTCTATGTTGTGTCTCCATTTTAATTTCCGGTCAAAGATTACACCTAAATTTATCTGTCACCGGTATCTTCTTGCCCAGAAAGCATGGTTCAGTATACCCTAGAAATTTTTGTCTTTCTTGTTAAAAGACAGATTTCCGTTTTCGCTGGGTTAACATTGAGGCCTCTCGGTTGAGCCCAGCTCAAGGCCGTATTCAGAGCTCCAAAATGAAATTGCTATAGCAGGTGTAGGGTATCACAAGCAGACCTGGGATAAATGCATTAAATGTGTTAATGCATTAACAATTTTTTCTACATTAAAAAAAATTAATGTTAATGCAAGTTTATTGCATTAACATTAACATGGGTACATTTAATGCATTAAATTTGCATTAACATTAAATATTTTTAAATTTAATGCATTAATTTTACATTAACATTAAATATTTGTGAAATTAATGCATTAATTTTGCATTAACATTAAATATTTTTGAATTTAATGCATTAATTTTCCATTAACATTAAATAATAAATAATAAAATTAATGCATTAATTTTCCATTAACATTAATGTATAAAATAATTTATAAAAATAAGAATACAGCGCTAAAGTCCTCGGTCTAACAAAATTCAAGTAAAATTGAATGTGTTAAAGTCCTTTCTAATAAGTCCTATACTCGATAATACATATTAGAAGAATAGTATCACTTCCCAGATATTCCATTTTTAGTTTATTTTGTTAAAGTCCTTTCTAATAAGTCCTATACTCGATAATACATATTAGAAGAATAATATCACTTCCCAGATATTCCTTTTTTAGTTTATTTTGTCTGTGGAATCTTATATAAATATCATATTTAAAACACACAAGTTTGAATGGAATATAGGAGTTATTAGAAAGGACTTTAACCTATTTAATTTTAGTTGTTTAGTTAGATCGAGGTCTTTTGAGCTGTATTTTTATTTATGTTTATCAATTTTTATATATATTAATGTTAATGGAATATTAATGCATTAATTTTATTGCTTATTGAATGTTAATGTAAAATTAATGCACTAAATTCAGATATATTTAATGTTAATGCAAAATTAATGCATTAATTTCAAAAATATTTAATGTTAATGTAAAATTAATGCATTAAATTCAAAAATATTTAATGTTAATGGAAATTTAATGCATTAAATTTTAAAAATTTAATGTTAATGCAATATTTTTTACATTAAATTAATTTTTTTTTAATTTAATGTTAATGCAAAATTAATGGAAATCGCCCAGGTCTGATCACAAGTTAGCACACGCCCGATTTTTTTTTTCATTTCTTTTTTTATAAAATTTGAATTGGTAAGAATATAAATAATAAAAATAAAATTAAAAACTATAAATTACATTTAAAATAAAATTAAAATTATTATAAATGTGAATAAATCCACTGCATTAAACACATTTGATATTCAGACAAACGCTGAGATGGCTGGCAGGCAGACTGGCTTAAGAAACAGATGTGAAAATAAACTGACAACAACTTTAAGTATTTTACGAGTAGATTCTTATTTCTTTTTTCTTGTTGCATAAAAACGATCATCATGCAACATGCTACAATGAAAAGTTTTTTATTTTTATAAGTTTTCTGGAAAAAAATAAACCACTTAAAATTTGAGTTACAATACAAGTTCGGCGTCACATTTATACTTCTTTCTAATGCGTGTGTTATTCTAAGGAAAACGTACAAAAACTCATTGACTTATTATTAGAAAATGTTTTCCTTACGCACGTTTTTGATGCAAAAAATTTCTATTGATTTGAAAATTGGTTCAGCTTGTCATGAACGACATGTTCGACATGTTTGTGAATTGGGGTAAATGAATGAGTATGCAGCTGATAATAACATTAAGTTTATTCATTACAATACAATTAACACAGCAGGTGGAAAGTTTGTTGTGTTTTTTTTTTCAAGTAAATAAATTAAACTACTTAATGTTAGTTGTCCAAAATAACTGAACTTAAAATTATGTTAATATCATTTCCTGATTTAAACATGTCTAAGGCAAGTTTTCTGTAATAAATATTTGTAAAAATTATAACTTAAATGTAATATAAGTGATCACAACTATGGTTAATAAAGAGATACAAAAACCATTTACTTCTGTAGAATAAACAAATTTATTTATTAAATTTTAACTTAAACAATTAATTTAAAAATTCATGGCACGAAGGAAATAAGATCAAAATAATAATGCCCCATATTAGTCATTAATTACTTCTAAATAATTAGTTCAACTTTTAATTTGTTTTCCCTTTTCTTAAACATCACTATACCCATACTTTAAACAACATAATAACTTAAATTAGTTCAGCAATTTTTGTATTTCCCATGGCACAAAACTTCTACTAATAATAGTACAAGTGATGTAAACATCCGGCGGAGATGAAAATAAAATTTATCTATAAACACAAATTCATAATTTATTGATTGATACCTTTTAAAGTGTTAATTGACGTACGTATAAGAATGTGTGTTTGAAATGTTTCACTTGTATGTTTGAAGAGAATTTTTATGTATTATCGAGACGATTTAACATTCTTTTGATCAGGGGCTTTAGAAGTCAATAATTTTGTACCGAGTCTGTTGTTTCGACTAAAGTCTATCCTTTTGTCCGGCCAGGCATATAGTTAGGTCTTTAATTTAGTTTTTAACTAGTATATAGTCTATATTCTGAATTATAGTCTAGTCTGTAGTATAGTCTATAGTTTCTAGTTTAGTTTTTATGTTAGCTTATGTTTGACAGGTAGCTGCATCGATCATCCCAATTATATCCTTACTTGGATCCAATAATGATCCCTTTGTAAACAAACCTGTAAGAAGAAGAAAAGAATAGGGATAGCAAAAAGAGAGTCAATGAAGGGAAACAGATAAAGGAAGGTGTAAAGAAAACCCTAAAGTATAGATGTGTAAGGTGAAAGCCTACGTCCAGCTTAGTGTGAATTTGTAGTTCACACCCAATTTGACAAGTTCAGAAATGCAGATAGACGTTCTATTTGAACATTTGATAGATCTGATAGATCATTAAAATAATATGACCCTAAGGTTCGAAATCTGGCCGTTGCCAAAGCTTGGCAATAACAGAGGAGATGGACTATTGTGGATGACAAATTTGCAGTGATCAGTTATGATTGATACCACATTACCTAACTGAAGTATTTGAAGACTAAGTATATAGGTAGTTCTATATGGGGATTCATGTTGAGACACATCGTTCTAGAGATCGATAAAGTGTGTTCACTCCACCAACTAATTTGAGCATTAGATTGACAGATTTCAATAATATGCTTTTTTATGGTAGATAGTGGAACCCACAGATCTGGTCTACGTCCAGCCATTATTTAATTTTTAGTCTGGATGAAGAAGTGTAGTCTTTAGTCAGGAGCATAGTACTTTATACTAGACTAGACTATAATCCAATCTTTAGCCAGTCGTATAGTGTAGACTCTAGAGTATAATCTAATCCAAATTCATACTCCATATTCTGGACTATAGTAAAATCTATAGCTTAACTAAAGTCATTTCTATAGTTTAATAATAGTCTGGACTAGAATTTAGTCTAGTCTACGGTTATTTATAAATGGTCTAGGCCAGGGGTCGGCAAACTACGGCTCGTGAGCCAAATGCGGCTCTTTGGATGTGGAGCTGTGGCTCTTTAGTTTCATACACACATTTTATTTATTTTATAAAAAAAAAATATTTATATATTTTAAAATTTTTCGGAATCGATTAACGAGCAGTGTTCTAAAACTAACAAAAAAATTCGCAAACATTTCTACAATATACACAACTTTTCAACTTTATTTAATCGTTCTGTACATGATTCTGTACAAATTCTTTTTGAGTGAGAAAGAACGAAAACAACACAATTAGCTTTTCGCTCATTTCCTTGCTTTTATTTGCCCTTACTGAAAATAAATCCTCATTTAGCCATTTGGAATTGGTACTGGATTTCTAGAAATGCAGTTGATCAATTTAAAAAGCAAATCTTTGTGTTGTGGAAAATTGTCAAAGTTTAAAAGCAAGTTGGAAGAGTTAGGTAAAAAGCCAACTAACAAATGAAAATTTAGAGTCATTTTTGAAACTTTAAACAACAAGTTATGAGCCAAATTTTCTAAAGCCATACAAACCCATCACTTCCATTAAATTTGTTCCATGTACAAGTTAATATTGCAAGAAAATGTTTAATTCTTTAAAGTTTAAATTGAAAAGTTGCCTATAAACGAATGGAGTATTATATGAACCCCAATAGATCAGATGTTAATCATGATCATGCATTCCGAAATTTTCGCGTTTTTCGAATTAAAACATATTTTTTAGAAATTGAAATTGATCTATGAAAAATTGATATATTTTTGACATAAAATTTTTGGCTATAAATTAGGGACCAGAGAGCGTATTATGGACCCATCATTACAAAATTTGGTAATAAAATTTTGGATGCTATAAAACTTCTTTGTGTCGATTTTCATCACTATAGTTGTATATTAGCCTGTTGTATGTCATAACTTCGTTTCGAAAGGGTCAATTCTGAAATTTGTTACAGATATTTTTGTTCTTATAAACTTGTTTATGACGAATTTCACCACTATGCTGGTATTATAAAGCCTGTTATGAGCGTTAAAGTCATATCCTGAAGAGAAATTTATATGGGGGTATGGTCAAAACTGATCCTTATAAAATTTTGGAGAGATTTTATTTCCTTAATACTTGTGTGTGCCGAATTGCGTCGCTATACTGATATGTATTATTAAATCAGTTATGAGCGTTAGAGTCATTTTCCGAATTAGACCTTATATATGGGGATTGGTCAATTATTTTGCGATCCTCTTCAAATTTGGTCGAGAGATTTTGTTCTTATAAAACTTGTTTGTGTCAAATTTCGTCGCTTACTGCTATTATTAAGTCACTTAAGAGCGATAGGGTAATTTTCTAATGTGGATCTTATATGGAGGGGTAGGATCAATTATGAGCCGATAGTCACCAAATTTGGTAGAGAGATTATTTTTCTTGTTTGTGTTGAATTTCGTCATAATAAGCCAGTTATGAGCGTTAAAATCAAGTTTGGTAGATAGATTTTTATTCTTATAAAACTTGTTTATTTTAAATTTCGTCGCTATTCTCTACTATTAAGCAGTTAGTCATTTTTCTGAAAGGGACCTTATATTGGGTTTGGTCAATTATGGTTCGATGTCCGCAACACAGTATAATTTCTGTCAGCACAAAAAACTTGTGTAAAATGTTATCTCGATTGCTGCCTAATTAATATAACTATGACACTTTATACTGTATTATGAAAGCTGCGTCATCAATTTCCGTGATTTTTACATTTCCTTATATGCTTCCAAATGCCTTTTAAATGATATCACTGTCGCCCTACTCTAATAAACTTCTATATCTTTATATAACAAGTATTTTTAGTCAAAAATCTATAAGAAATATTCCTTGCAGAATTGTCCTGTAGATAATTAAACAAAAAATATGAATTCATAAAGTATTTGTAAAGTTTTAATAAACAAAAATTTTGTGGCTCTTTTAAAACCTATGTTTTGTAAACTGTAAATTTTGGCTCTTCCGACTCAAAAGTTTGCCGACCCCTGGTCTAGGCTATAATGTAGAATACGGTCTATAGTAAAGACTATAACGTAGTCTAGAGCTTAACCTATAGTCTAGTCTTAAATTAAGTCTGTAGTCCGGACAGTAGTCTGATCTGTATATAATCCCATATATGTATGTTTGATATTGTTTAAAGTACATATTGGCAATTTTAGAAAATAAATTAGAAAGATCGACAATATTTGAAAGATGTCGCAACCTTGGACCGAGTTACACTATTCTGAAGAATTTGGCCGAGCTGAATCCAAATCGGACCTCAGATTTTCTCCATCACATCTGAGATATCGTGCCCTGAAGTTTGAAAAAACGCCATTTTTAGACCGTTTTGAAATGTTATAACATCCCCAAGACAACTTTATTTATAAAATGTTATATGTCATATGTAAGTTTATTATATCAACTTTAAAATAAATGCTTACTATCTGGCATATTTTAAAAGTTGATATGGGTATATTGATTTTGTCATTCCGTTTGTAACCCATCGAAATATTGGTCATAGACCCACAAAAGTATATATATATATATATATTCTGGGTCTTTATTAAAATCTAAGACAATCTAGCCATGTCTGTCCGTCTGTCTGTTGAAAGCACGATAGAGTCCGAACGGAGTAAGCTAGAGGATTGAAAAATTCCACAAATGTTGTCTATATTGTTTGATGGTGGGCATATGAGCCAAATATAACTCTCTCTAGGTAAATTTGTTTGGTATTGAAAATGGGCAATATCGGTCCACGTTTTCGGATAGCCCCCATACATGTGTATATAGCGTATAGCGATGAAATTCGACATAAATAAGTTTCATCCAAAATCTCTAAACCAAATTTAATGAGATTCGGCACATCCGTATATAACTCTCTCACTTGTTTCTTCGAGATATCTTCTCTGGATTAAAAATTTGTCGCCCTGTGTTATTCAAAGTTGGTTTTTTATTTAGACTTTGGGAGTTACTACGACTTTCACTTTACGTTTTGATATAGGTTAGGTTAGGTTGATAGGAGGATGTATACTACATCAAATCCGAAGAAATACACCTAGGCCACTATCGTTTTGATATAATTAGTTTTTTTAACTACATTTTATGGGATTAGTCCTTAATTAACCTGATTTCATAGAAACTTAACTTGCATGCAATAATTCGAAATTCGCCTGGCCATATTTGTAGATTGCCTTTTTTACATTACAAATGATCATTTAATTGCTTCATTTTGCTAGAAAGCATTTCAAACAAAAAAGGTTACAGTTGATTGACCATTATGATAGGAAAATGAAAAGATAGGAATTTATTTCCTAAAGAATGACAAAAATAACGAAGTGAAACTGTAAGTAGTAAAATACAAACGTCTTACGTTCAACATGAATCGCCTCTAGATATTAGTTGCTCATATTCGTGCAACTGTGTTCGTTTTTGGTTTGAACTATTGTCATTCATATTGAAAAATACTTTTACTTCATAGATACATATACAAGTGAACTTTTGTTAGTTTAAAAATTGTTATTTCTGTCATTAAGAGGAAGAGAAAAGAAAATAAAAACAAATCAAGCCAATAATTTCGATCCATTTTTGGTTCATTTGTAGTTTAGATTTTAATTTACTTTGCTTTGTTATTTGCATACATAGACAAATTTTAATGTTTTGTTAGTTCGTTCCTCTTTCTAAACCATGGGTATTCAATGCCGTTAGCATTATAATCAATCATTTCAATTTTTTTATTCATTTTTCCTCAACATGTTATGACTTTTGTCCATTACGTGTTTAATTTGCAATTTTACAATATTTTCCACTTTTTCCATTTTATCTGGAATTGTATTATTTAGGCGTTATTTGTCAAGTATTTAAAAAAAAAAACAACTGTATTTTGTGTTTTGGCATTTAGTGGGATTTTACTGCTGCCATCACAATAACAACATAACTTAGATGTTTTATTATTAAATGCTTTCATTTTGGTCAACTCAACTACTCCAACTACAAGCTATTTACCACTGATACTTGAAAATTCCTATATGTATTTAGTGAATTCCAGTGTTTAGTCAGTGTTGCCTTGAAAATTAAAAGTGGGTCGCTTGGTCGTCTCCTCTTATTTATTGGTTAGAGCCAGCCATTCGCCAAGTCAGTTCTATCTCAGTTATCGCTTATTTATTTTACAGTTTTCAATTATTTTCGAAAAAAAAATATGAAAGAGATTACAATTTAAATGGTAATAAATCGCCCAACGATTTGTTATGACTTTGACTAAATTTAAAAAACCAATTTAAGTTTGGTTCATATTTGTATTTAGTGTGAATATTAGTTCGCTTGGCAGTTTATATCCACTAATGAACTGCTCAGTTTTTAACAGTTATTAAAATGAATGTGAAAATATTAACTCTCTTTAGAGCTTTCAAAAGAAAGCAGATATTAATTGTAAAATAACAGAAATTCTTTTTGACTTTTGTTATGGAATTAAGTGGTTTTTCGACATACAAAGAAAAGGAATTGATTAACTTTCAATATTTTTAAAATGGGCTGTGCTAAAATAATGCATAAAAATGGTTTATTTAGAGATTTCCATCCAATAAAATAATGGATTTAACGCAGACATCATAAATTTTCAACTTTTTAGAATATAAGAGTGCCTAAATATTATAGGTCTTATTCATAAGCTCTTATCAAAGCAGGACTTAGAGGAAATATTTATTTCTAATCTCCAAAGTAATAACAACGAAAAGTGTTTGGAATTACATTCACTGCCTGAACCAACTAATATATGTATATCTATATCAAGCTTCGGCAGGACTTTCGAATCAGAATTCCAATATGATACTATCTTTCGGGATTTCGTGATCTAATTCTACTCTGACGGTTAATAAATTTTTAAATGTACATATATTCCTTTGCACTTTCCGATCAGATTGATATCAAGATTTAAATCAAATCAAGCGAGAAATAAAATTGACGAAAGACGAATATCTTCGTATTATTAATCATAATATCTTGGTATAAGTCTCTTTAATAATATGGACTGGCTTATTGATTCAATCTTGTACTTTTAAAAAATATTAATGCTTTATTAAAAGTCCTGATTGGTTGTTTTGGGGGTCAAATGATTTTTAAGATGGCTCAAACTATTAAGAGAAAATGTTAATGGAACTACAGTGGAACATATGGCCAGGACGCAAAACTTTGAGCATCCCTCTGATCATTTAGTTACGACACTAGATTTCGGTGCTATACCTCAAATAGAGTTTCCTAGGAGAGTCACATCGATGGGATCTGAAGTTTTGTTTGAAGGGTGTGCAATCTTCGCTGATGGTTTTAAAATGGAATCCGGCACAGGTGCAGTAGTTTAGTAGGTGTCATGAATATATTGTCTTCCAGCAGATATCTTAGTGATCTGGAAGGCTATGGAACTGATAATGTTGATAGTCAGGCAGGACTTAAGGCCTTGAAATGCTATGTAGTTTATTCCATATTAGTAAGCAGCTGTAGGGATGCTATCCGTGAGCAATCAGGAATGTATACAATCAGGTTGTGTTGTTTTCCAAGGCACTGTAATATGCAGGGTAGGCTTGCGGGGTAATGACTACAATTACATGTAATTGTAATTGAAGTTTTGCCAATTACAATTATTTGTAATTGTATTTGAAGTTTTGCCAATTACAATTACTTGTAATTTGTAGTTAGTATTAACTAAATTACAATTACAAGCAATTTTAATTAAAAATTTCAATTACAAGTATTTTGAATTCAAAACTTCAATTACAATTACTAATAATTGTAATTGCTTATTGGTCAATTACACATTACAAGAAATTGTAATTGGAAAAAACGTCAATTACAAGTAATTGTAATTAGTTATTGTTCAATTACACATAACAAGTAATTATAATTGACCTTGTTATTATTTACTTTATGTAGTCATTACCCCCCCCCCCCCCCTCATGCCTGACCAAACAAGGGTCATATCTGGACACTAATAGTGGAGCTAGGTCGGTGAAACCTCCTATCTGCCACTACTACAGGTTAATCTACGATAAATTCAGGAACTCCTCTAACCAATCCTGGATTGCAGTGTAAACAAGGTCTTATCACCGAGGTTGAATGCCAAGGCAACCAGTATACTTTTAAGGTTGGACAGGAGGATAACCGGTTGTAGGAGTGATAACCGGTCACTGCGCAATAGGAGCCTTTTTGGGTAATTGGGTCTTTAACACACATGGGTTTTGTAGGTTGTGTGAGGACAAAGAGGAGCTAGAGACAGTACACTGAAAAAAATCCATGCCTAATATATACGAAAAATGTCGTACATTGTACGAATCGTTCGTTGTTTCGCACCACGAAATTCTATCGTAATATATACGAAATTGTACGAAATATTTTAGTATAATGCAAAATAATCTTGGAAAAATTAATTTACATAAATTGAAAAAAGTGAGTTTTGAATAAATATGGTAAAATTTACGAAATATTAATTTATGCAAACATTTTTGTTCATTTTAAAATAATTTTTCTAATTTTAGTTCAAAATTATTCTCCATACGAATTTTTAATTTTTTTTATGAAAATAATTCGTGAATAATATTATACTTTTTCTTAAATTTTATAAAAATGTTGTATTTATTGATAATATAATTAATATCATTATGTTTAATTTCGCTAAAATTAAAGAAAAAAATATTACGAAAGGTTTTCGTACTTTCGTAAAAATATAAAAGGGTTTTATTAAATAATATTTCGTGTTATACACGAAATTTTTGTAAATATTACGAAAATAGAAGTTACGAAATTTTTTTTCGTAAAGTTGAGCATGGTGAACAAAGTCTGTGGCTAAAATGGCTAAGAAAAACATTTCATGATGATTTAGGATATGTAGCTAGGCGACATTCTAGGTTTTGTCAGGAGAGTGGATTGGCTATTTAGGCGTCGGACCTCGTAAAATTCCCTTTCAATACTATCAACATTCTTTTTCCATTAAAATAGGAATTTATTAATTTCACACTTATCTCTCAGGCTTTTCTATCTTCTTTGTGTTTATTTTTTGTCTCGTCTTAAAGGGAATGTATGCCGTTTTGGTATACAACCCTTTTAAACTAAACTAAACTTGAGCATCCCAAGTGACATAACCTTCAAGACTTGCCGTGAACATGCTATGTAAAACTTCGTGTTGCCTTCTTTCTAAAATTTTTATTAATACTGACAAGAATCCGTTATAATTAAGTGCTGAATATTAAAATCAGAATATTACGATCAGAAGAAGTCATTAAAATTTAAAATAAACCTTGATTAATTCTGAAATAATCAAATCACAGCGATCACTTGTATGCTAATAGACTATCTCAAAAGTAAATTAATGATCATTCCCTACAACCTTTAAACAATTATAATTAATTCATTTCTAATTTAAAACTTGTCAAAAAGGAGAAAAACAAAACAATTTAATGCGATAAAAATCTTAAACATTTCTCGGGTTTCCACAAACACATTAATTTAGTAGGTGAATTGAGTTAAGATCTTTTTAAAGTAACATGTATTTTTGTTATTGTTGTACTACTATATGTATTCCTTTGTTGACTATGAATACAAACTGTGCTGTGCATTATGTGGCAGTAGCAACTGTAACAATTGTTACAATAATAATAATAAAATAATCATTATCATCATCTAACATAACAACAACAACAAAAAAACACTAAAATAAAAATACAAAGCATTATTAAGATCGCGTGTTAAGAAATGATGCATACTTTTATTGTATTTGACTTTTTCTATCAGGAATCTTGGCATGATACAGAATGTTACAGAAGACATTCATGTATGTACTTGAAAATACCTTGATTGCATTACATTTTTTTGTTAGTAAGAATTTGTACATGTATTCATTGAAATCCCGGCATTTCAGAGATACTGTACCGTATTGTCACCTGGTTATAGAACAAACTGATTCTTAATATGATAAGGTGATTCTTAATTATCATAAATAAATTTCAATAGCAGAGTCAGACTCTAAAATAACTATTCTTTAAAGTACAAATTTGATGTCAATACAACTGGTTCGTTTAGAAAAGCTAAAGTGACAATTGACTACACACATGTTTACCTGGAACGAATAATGTAACCAATTGCATCCATTGGAAATTGTATATTAATTCGATTTAACTAGTTTTAAGAAAAATGGGATAAATACTGTTAGGCATATATGGACTCCCTTAAAATCTGCTGGGATCTGTCTTGAAAATTTTATGGTTTTGTACTTTTCTACATTGTATTTGTTGTAACTACAAGTAGTATATTTTTTAGAGTAAATAGTTTAGAATAAAAATGTATTGTTTTTTGTTGTTATTGTTATTTTTATTTTCCAGGTAATAAGCCGGAAGTTTAAAATGAAATAAAAGATGATTTTATTATTGTCTTCGTCTACGAATAGACAACAATAAAAAACATGACGAGTGTTACAATTACAATGATGTATACAGTTTTTCTTTTAGTTTATTCATGTGTTTAAAAAGTTCAATTATTATACTACTAAGAAATTTAGGTTCTAGATGTTTGGAAACTTTTTGTGCTCCTCAAAGACACGCTACTCGAGTTTGCCACAATATACACAAAAAAAAACTCAATTAATAAATTTTGCATAATATTGCATTTTTCCTCTTATTTACATTAAAAGTCAGAGAAAGTCTGAAATTTACAATGAATATAAGTTTATTTTGATTTAAATTAAAAGCAAAAAAGAACAACAAAATAAAATTGAGAATAATAATTTCCCATTTAGTACCACTCCTCGAAGACAATAAAAATCAAGAATAAGTTAATTCAAAAACCCCAACCAATATTCCGTAGACAACTTCTGTATACAAAGTGGTACTTAAAATTATAATAAATGTGTCAACCAACCGTACTAGCAGACGACGCAGTAACTAGAAGTTTGAAACTAAATTTTAAAGCAACCAATAACTAAGCAAACAACATAGGAAGTTAAATTTAAAGCAGAGTATTAAAGGAGTTAAATGATGGATTTTAAATTAGTACTTAGTTAAAAAGAAACATAACAAGTAGGTATGACAATCTTTAAGTGGTACTCATTTCCTCCAAAAAGGATTTGTTATGATTAAAAGTATTGAATAACATCCCAACAAAAACTCGGTAATGGGTTGTACTTCCATAACCACTTACTTTTCAAAGTCTTTTGAGAAGTCTTTGAAATAGTCTATTTAACTAGGGTATGAACTAGCATATTGACTGGCCTACAGTTAAACTATGGACAAGTCTATGGACTACTCTAAGATCTAGTCTGTGGATTAGTCTATGAACTAGTAACCTAACTAATCTATGGATTAATCGATTTACTAGTCTGTGGACTAGTCTGTTAACTAATATAATGACTAGTTTGTTAACTCGCCTATTGAATAGCATATAGACTAGTCCGTTGCATATTCTATTGACTTGTTTTGACATGTTGACTTGTCTGTGGACTAGCCTACTAACTAGTGTCAGGCTATTAACTATGTAATAATATATTGATTAATCTATAGATTTTTCTATGCAATAGTCTATTGACAATACTATTATGAGCAAAAGTTAATAAGTCATGGGAATACTGCATTACTTTTCGATGTTAAAAAGTACTAAACAAAAGTACTGAATTGTCCATGTCTGAATCCTCTGATAAAAAGAACAACTTTTTGAAGCCGAAAAGTAAAATTCAATTTTTGTTATATAATTCATATCCTTTTTATCGCCATTTGTTGATCTAAAAATACTTCACCCGTCTTATTACGAACTTCGCTTATAACGAAAAAATTTAACAAGTCCTCCGGAGTTCGTTATAAACGGGGTTTATTGTATTAGATTCTTGTTGATTGAAACATCCACATTTAAAATTTGTTTGTATGTTTCCATGTAATTTTAAAATGTTCAGAAATATTTCTATTAGATGATTATAAATAGATCTTGGGTACAACAGAGTTTACAGAGATTGCACAAATTTTAGATGAATATTTGTTGGGGTATTGAAATGAGCTAACAACCTCTGAGAGATCTCGCTAAATTACGATAATTACAAATAACCAGAATGCAATTATGGCGATATCAAGTGATAAGGTTAAATCTAAGGCCACATTGTACCAGAGCATTAACTGAATACTCTGCCAGAGGAAAGTTTTGCATCATATGGGTACCAGGCCACCGGGAATAATCGACAACTAGGAACTAAACCTGACGAAAGAAAAACTGACGCAACGAGGTCTGAATTAAAACTATGGAATAATAGGTGAATAGAACACAAAGATGACAAGATTTGGTTGAAGTTAGATTCAAATACTTTGGGAACTATAGTATTCCTTCATTGATTACGATCGAATTTAAGGTTTCACGAATATAAGGTTTATATAGACAGTGGTCTAGGTGTATTTCTACGGATTCAATGCACTATATATTCTCCTATTACCTCACTTAACCTAATTTCTAATTTAAAGTAATGACAAACAATACCAAGTCTTGATTTCATTGTGTCGGCTCTTATATATTCTTTCGCACCAAAAGTTTAATATTGTATATTATTGTTTCCCACGTAAAAATTTTAGTTCACAACTCCTAGATTATAGATTATATACTTTTCCTATTCTGTTTATAAAAAAATAAAAAAATGGTTCATATCAATAGTTATTAATTATTTAGTTTATCACCTGCTTACCCAAGCAACACCAAAGGCTACATACAATCTACAGTTGTGCCATGTCTCGGTTAATAATGACAATGATACTTTTTTATTGTTGTTGTTCTTAATTCCACACTATTCTGTGGCTTGTTGGATGGTTGGACGGACGGGTGACAACATGTTTTCCATGTGGATTCATTTAAAACAAACAATATTGTTAGAAAACTTTATGTTTCTTATTCAAACGACTGTGAAGAGTTTTAGTAGTAGAAAAACATTTATGGAAAGAAACAAGAAGCACCGACGACTTAAATGGACAATAAATTTAACAATTTCATTTGATTTTCTTTAACACTTTTCTTTGATTTTTTTGTTGTACGTGTGTCTTTTTTTTCTACAATTCTAATACGAGTTTTTTGCTTGATGCTGTTTGATAAAAGAAAAACTTTCCAGTTCATAAAGTGTTTGACAATTTAATATTTACTAGATATTGCTGTTGTCTGGTTGTTTCTTATTGTTATGAAAATTTCAATAAATTTATTCAAATAAATTAGAAATTTCATGCTTTTATACTACACACACTCACTGTGCACAGTGCAACTATATATTACAACAATCCATTTATATGGAATTTTCTCAATAGAATTTTATAATTATGTATATTGTTTCCATTAGAATGTCGAGTATAAATTATGACCGTGGATTGACATACTTATCATACGCTGTTAGGGGCTTTTCTAATAAATAACAAATGTTATTATAGGAATCATGTCAGTTTTATTTAGATTAGATACAAGATAAATAATATTTCATGATTCATTAAAATAGTAGAAATGTCACCAAACAAACCAATAAACAATAGAGGGGACGACTCGCAACAATGTTTTGGTTTATTAGCTTGCACCACAAGCTTCTGCGGCATAAAGTAAATTATATAGTTACATCTGCTGCATTAGAATTAAACTGAAATTTAATCAGGGTATTAGTATAATGTTAACATTTAGATTACAGGATTAAATTATAGTCGTTCATTATAATGAAAGCTTTGGACATTGATGTTGAATAAATAGACTTGTAGAGATATTTCTGCAATATTCTGTTAATTATTAGTTAATTATTATCCGATGAAATGCACCTAGACCACTTTGAGACTGACACATTAGAAAACTATATACTAACTTACCGGAGGCATAATAGTCTAGTTGAACAGAAAAAAAAACAGTTTCTTCTTGTAATAAATAACATTACATAATTCTTAAAAATGAAGTTTATGAATAAACAATTTTTATCCCGATCTGCCTGCTGTTTAGAGATTTCGATTCTGTCCACTGAGTATAAGTACATTTGCCTCTAAATTTTGTATGCATAATTGTGTAGCCAATATGAATTATCAAGTAGCGCCAGCTATGCATTATTGTCCAGTAAAAAAGCCAAATTTTGTTAACTAGTATTGTAGTTATTTGATACATTACTTGGTAATGAGTAGTCGTTGTCAATAATATTATTAGGATTTGTAGCCAATGGTTTAGAGCTTATAAACAATAAGTTAGTTACAAATTTTAATAATATATATTATTAAAATTTGTAACCAATGGTCTAGATTCTAGAGCTTATAAACAATAAGTTAATGGTTCGTACCCTAGTTGTAATTTAAAAAGCGTCAATTTATACTTTTATGCCCAATAAAAACTCGGTAATGACTTTCACTTGTAACTACTTACCTATTAACATACTCTTCAATGGGTACTACATATCTGCCAGATAAGTAGTCTAATAAGTCTTATTAATAATGTATTATATAAATACTTTCTAATTCATCAGTCATCCTCCCAGTGAAGCTATAGAAGCTGTATATGTTTTTACGTACTATTAACATTGACTACTACTTGTAAGCGGTTGTATTAAGTATTTGCCTCCAATAACATCACAATCATAAAATAATGACTTAAAATGCTATTGTGTAAGTAATTTTAATATTTTAATTCCTTACTTGGTAATGAAACCTTTCGCTGTAAGAATGTATAGTCTATGAAATCCGAAGAAATACGCCTAGGCCACTATCGGGACTGTTGTGCGCATCTTTCCATAAAAACTGTTTGTTGGTAAAAACAAAAAACCTTATATAGTGATCAATGAAGGTATATCGTCCGATGTTAGTTTCCTGGAATTTCTGGATCTTCAATGTAGAACCCTAGGCCCGTTTTGTCACCCAGTTTAGATCCATCCGTGTAGCAATGGATTTCTACAGGTATTTGCTCTAAAGTTTCGCATGACCATGACATTTTATCTGGGATCAGTGTTTTAAAGTTCGCGACGTATTCTAAGTGTGGTATGTGATCGGACAATTCCAATTTTTGTATATAGCCATCCAATGTATCCAGTATACATTGATCACGTATCTTATAACCTCCTTTGGCCAGTTCGCCTAAAGTTTATAGCTATTCATATCTTATGTATATAGTATGTTTCAATGGGTCAAACATCTAGCAACAATACCTTAGTTGACGTAGTGATCATGACACCATTTATATCCAAGCAGTATGTACGCTAAACTCCCTGTAGTAGTTTGATATTACACTTCTTGTCCAAAGAAGTCTATGTTATAATTAGCATAAGTAAGAGTTGGTCTAATGACACTTTTATAAAGGCCATGTGCCATTGTGGGATTAAGGCCACATTTCGTATCTATGGTTCTCTTACATAGCGCCCAGCACCGCTGTGCTTTGTTAAACCTATCCTCTATGTTGTGCCTCCAGTTTAACTTCCAGTCAAGGATTATACCTAAGTAATTAAGTCTGTCGGTCACTGTTATCTTCTGAAACAGGAAACAAGGTTCTATATACTTTGAAACTTTTTGTTCTTTTTGTTTAGCAGACATTTCGAAGTTCATTCTCGGTTAGGGTCCTTAAGAGGCTATTAATTGCACAGAGTAAAGGGGAAGATTAATAAGCTATCTGTTCCTTAGCATGACTAATGCTTAAATAAAGAAAACAACTGTAAAAACTGGTTTAAATCTGGGAAAACTGAATAACCACTTTTGTAACCAGTTATTTTTGTGGACCTCATCGAGAAAAAATACGTAGTTACTCACCAAAACGTAAGTACTTCCACTTTGCTGCAATATAATTTGCCTGCATAGCGGATAAGTGAAGTTTTTTCTGTAAGAGTTGGTATTTTAACAGATATCGATATTGAAACTACTATTATATAATTAAAAATAGTTACAGCAAAGAATATATTGAACGTATTATATAAACATTTATTTTTTAGAAGTTTAAATGCAAGAAAATTATTCTAACAAAATATTGTAAATGCATTGTGAAAGTGGCACACCTTCTAATAACTGCAACTACAAACATAAAATTGCTATAATATACAGTAGTTCACAAAAAAAAATATATTGAGTAAATTTTAATTTCAACTTTAACATTATTGTAATTTACTCTATAGAGTGGGCAGCTTAGAACAAAACAAATAATTCAAATGCCTACTGCCAACGCTGATCCATAGACACCTAGTTTCGAAATGCAACATTATTGAAAACAAAAAAAAAAAATAATAAAAATCATTAGTTTTGTTTCACACTGTTGTCTACTCAGTGTTTAGCAGAAACGGTTTATTCATATTACCCTACAGATTTACGGTGGCATATTACTTACATATTTTATAGCAGGCTTGGGGGGTAATGACTATATTTTCAATTACGGTTACATTTGAAGTAATTGTAATTAAAGCTTAACCAATTACAATTACTTGTAATTGAGGTTTTACCAATTACAATTATTTGTAATTGTAATTGTGAATTTTGTTCCTATAATTATATGTAATATACATATATTTCATGTAATACAATTACAAGCAATTTTAATTGGAAACTTCAATTACAAGTAATTGTAATTGGTTATTGCTCAATTACACATTACAAGTAATTGTAATTGACCATGTAATGAATTACTTTGTGTAATCATTACCTCCATCCTTGTTTTATAGTATCCTGCAGTGAAGTTTTTGTTTCTATTTGCTATTTTACAGATTAAATATTATACAGCGTTAAGTTAATTGCCACTTCACAGTTACTAAGTAATCTACAGAGTAGGTACTTGGGCAATTTTTGTATCACACTTTAGCAATGAGTTATTTTTCTCTTCAAAAGTAATCTTTTAAATAATTAAATGTAAATTGTGTGTTTAAAATAAAGTATCTGTGATTATACAATGGTTTAACTGTTCGAGAGGGGATTGTGTGCCAGAATTACCGGGTATTTTTCCTACGCATTGTTTGGTGTTGTTATTGTGCAAAAAGAAGGTGGAAAGAAACATCAAATGCTCGTGTTTAAAAACTATTAGTGTTGATTTATGAAGTTGTGCTAAAATGCTTCTTTAACTTAATAAGCTGTTTTTGCTGCTGAAGTTGTTGTAGTTGTTACTGTGGAAAATTTAAGACAACAACAAAAAAGTAACAATGCCAAGAGCAATTTTTTTAAATTTGTAATATTGTTTTATTAACAAAAACCACAATGAATAAGTACTTAAGAGTACTAGTACTAAAACAATAATTTATTGTATTAATACTTTATCTCTAGACAAAATTTTAATTGAATTTCTTAAAATTGCAAATTGTGTAAAAGAAAAAAAAATGTTCCAAAAAGAGAAAAAATACAAAAATTACAAATTTATATTATAGAAACCATTACCGACCGTGACTTAATCAAAATTGACTTTGCCATTGTTGTTCTTTTTTACTCTCTTTAGTTTCGATTTTAGTTTTAGTTTAAGTTTTATTATTATTAAAGGTACTCACTTCCAATTTCTGATACTGATTGTTGTTGATTGTAGCCTGAATACTACCACATAAACATAAATTGTTGCAGTAGTAGACGAGGCAACAAAAGGCATGTTGCAAGATGAAAAAAAAATTGGCCAGTATTTCAGTTTTATTTCTGTTTCTTGTTGATTTTTAATGCGGCAGCGTGGTTTAGTACTAGTAAGTAGTTGAAACTACATTTTAGCGAAAACAGCAACAAAAAAGTGGACTAAAATTGCTTAAAGTTGCAAGAAAAAAAGTAAAAACTTCAAAAGCTCACGATTCAATATCGATCGATTACTTCCGTATTTAATGCTTTTGGCTATATAAGTATTTTTTGTCTACTAAGTCTACTGTTTTTTGTGTTCTTGTTTGTTTTTTTTTTGTTACTTTATATAGAACAGATTATCTCCAAATGTTGGCAACGGAAAAATAAAAAAAATAAATACATTTGCTTAGTTAAAATAATGCAATTGTTTGTAAATTTTATATACATATTAGATAATTACACACCCTACATTTTAACCGTTTATATTAATGAAATTTTGCTACAGTTTACTCCCCTCTACATTTATCGAATTTAAAACATCTAAGAGATAGGCTTTTCAAAACGTGTAGCCGCTGACAATTACAGATGTGTAAACAAATTTTTTATAAGACCTTTATTGTTATAAGGAGGGATTTTTGAAAATTACAATTTTTAGGGGGTAAAAACGGGTAAATTCGGAGTAAACGGTTAAATACAGCATTTTGGTAGTTTTTGAGCTTCATGTATCTTTTAAACTTGTGATCATAGAAGTAAAATTTATATCACATTCGTACCATATTAAAAAGTTATGAAAATGAGTTTGGTACTTTTGTAAAGTTTGTACTTTTTATAAAATATATCTTTCCATTTATTGTTTGTACACAGAAAAAGGCAAATTCTCATCTAAAACATGGTAAAGAATGGTACTTACTCAACACTTACCCACTACATACCGTCTGCACTAGTTAGAATGAGTCTAGTAATAACTTACAAATAATATATTATGTAAGTTCTTATTTTTTAGCTCTGACATATTGTTTTCGAACTTTTCAGAAACAGAAACTACTTAGGTTAGGTTACGTGGGTTGCTCGCTAGTTAGCGAGTTCACTCGAAGGCCTTGTGGCCCATTGTGATAGCCCGAGAATTGCCATTCCCTAATATAACCGATCATGTTTACTAGTGATGCATGTCTGAGACAGACCAGATCATGGTAATGAGCTCTACCAAGATAGAGTAGTCTGTGTTCTTGTAAGGCTAGACTGTCACATAGAAGGTGTTGTACCGAATCCATTTCTCTTCGTCCAAACAGCTTCTATAGTAGCTATAACCTGGGTAGCCCATACATTCCGACATACATATGTCCAATCATACAGTGCCCAGTAATTATAACAGTTGGCAGCTTTATCGAATTCTCATTAAGAGACAAGAGAGTCCTATCTGTTGTTAGAGTGGGCCAGTGCAGTCTCGATATTCTACTTACTTAACTCCCTATTTGTAAGCGAGTGTGGTAAAATAATGACTTAAAATGCTATTGTGTAAGTAAATTTTAGCATTTTAAGTCCCAACTTTTCAATATAGGTTTTTGCTGGGATGTAGCAAAAAAGAATAAAATCCTGAAAATCAGTGGTATTACTCCCAGAAGTTCGACAGTCATGTCCGCTAACGACTAACCAGCTGATTGGCTTTAATGCGTCTTTCGTCACACGACAGTCACCACTTTAGTAGCGAGAGCGGTGACAGACGTTTCTGTTCCATGTAATCTAAAGAGTGTACACTTAATAATAAACTTAAGCAAAAATGTTCATTGCCATACATTGACTTCTTTGGACTAGCTTTCTGACTATATCTTGGTAATCTACGATTGACTTACTCGTATTATAAGCGCATGTTAAAAAGGCTAGTCACCTGGACAGACGATGGCTGGGGCAAACCCTAAGTGTTATTTATATTTAATAGGTAGTTCGGAACTGTCCGGCCGGACTGCAGTGTTTTTGGTACTATTTTGTTCTTGAAATGGCACTTTCTTAATTTCCCAGCTAAAAAAGTTTATGTATGTACTATATATGGATTCATTATTGAAGCATATATTTTCATAGGTGTTCATGTCCGAAAATTGGCGGAATTGCCCAATATAAGTATGTATATAAATTCATGATATATGGAAAAATGTTTCATATATGATTCCATATATATCGCAATTTTTCGGATATGAACATACATACATATATATATGGACCATATTTATGGTCCATATATGGTCTCATATATGAAGGAGTTCATCATATCCAACCTTTTCCAAATTTTGGTTTAATTTAACTATAATATGGATAAGAAAGCTAGTATATGATAAATCGAAAAAATATCTGCCCTAAATCTGTCCTTTAAGGTAGAGTGACATAATAACACTTTAAATAGCGATTAAGAGACGTTTGCAATTTCACAACTTTAAGTCGATGTATCCAACACGTTCTCGTAATATAAATACGTCAATATCTCGACTTAAGTATATCAATTTTAAATGGGATGTTTTGTGGTTTTTCGATAGATGTTTTATTTTATTTTGTGGTTTTGTAACTGCCTTTTATGTACTGATTGACTGGGATGTATAATATATAGAGAAGTATGTATGTAAGTAGTAGGATAGTTAATGATGTTGTTACTGATGTCTTTGGCGCATGCAACACGTTTATGTTTAAAATCTAAATTGGCAATACCAATGAAGTACCAATGCAACGATCAACATAATTTAAGACTATCTGTCTGTTATTTTAACTTATTGTATCGCAGCTTATCTGTAAAACTTTCTCACTATAGTTATAAAATGATAATCATTCACAAGTGATCACTAACATAATTGAGAGATTTTCATTTTTCGTACCTAAATATTAAGATTTGATAACTTTAAATTACAGTTCTTATTAATGACAATTGAAACTGATCCTCCCAGTTATGCTATCTTAATAATTTACATGTAAAACTGAAAAGTGAGCAATAAATCATAATATTTTTTAACTATTATGCAAACTTACAAAGAGATATATTCTTAGCTTTAACAGGTAACGATCTAATCCTATAACTCCTTTTATAGTTGTACGATTTTCTCTAGATTATCTGCTGCGTAAGATCTTTTATTTGTTTTGTTTTAAAAGTTCAGCTAACAGCTTTCGCTCTAGCCACTTTCAGAAAGCATTACTCAATACACACATACAAATGCGCGTGATTTAAATCGAGTATTAAAGTAACATGTATCCGGCCACATAATAATCAGTATCATATTATCAGTCCCATGTGCTTTTATTATTAGCTTTTAGTTCATCCATCCATTTCAAGCCAAAGATTCTTCTTATTTCTGTTTATGTTCAACGTTAGCCATGCGTTTCTTATGAAATCTCTAAGAGTAGAACAAAATTGATTTCTGCATTGATAGAATTGGTAATGAATTTCAAGTTCAGTTTTATTTTTTTGCTGTTTTCGTTACTTTTTTTTGTTTTGAACAGGAACAAAAACCCCATAATCTCAATCATCTTTTCTGTATCTATACACCTTTTTTTAACGATGGGTTCTAAAGAAATCTACTTAATGCTGTGTATCTTAAGAAATGTTTTTTTTTTGTTTTGAGCTGCTATTTACATTCTATTGTTTTTTTGTGAAATGAAAAGCGGCATGCAACTCTAATGCATCGCTATTGTGTTAAATTATAGATACTAGGTTATTCGATTAATTGGGTGTTTATTTTAATCGGTTAAATCATTACTTTATGTTGTTGTTATTTAGTTTGAGAGGAGGATGTAAGTGTATACATCAAATCCGAAGAAATTCACCTAGGCCTCTATGTTCATTCTTATTTCATATTGAAAGCAACAAGTAAATTTGAAAATTTCTAAAATGTAAAGATCATATCTGAAACAAATTGGAAGTAAACATAGCAATTTTATGGAATTTTCCAATAATAATCGGTTAATCGATTACACTCTCTTCTAGCTACATCAATAGGTTTAATAACAATGTAATCTTTTCGTTTTTCAAGACATTTTTGTCATTTTCCATTTTATTTTCTAAATATTTATTCATTCTTTTCCCTATTGTAGTAATTTTCTATTCACCGTTAGCTGCTTTTTTTTAAATAATATCTTGGAATGTATGGATCGGTTTTTTATCACTTTCTGTTGAGAGAAATTTTTAGAGTTTTTATTTGGCTTTTATTTTCATTTTGTGTTGAAATGTAATAAAATATTTTTATAGCTTTAGTTCATTGAAATCATTTTTATCTTAGAATAAATGTGGGTACATTACATATCTATGTCAATTTGAAATTCTATTGAATATCTGCTTAAATTAATGTTTTACTAGCATTTAAAATGTTATTTAAAAACTATAAAATATGTTATCTTATAACAATTATAATAGAAATTGATTTTTGAAGACATTATTAAACCTTCTCTTTACATTAGATCGAGTTATCTTACGATCGTCATTTTGTTACGTTTATAGCTTTTTATACCAAACAAGAATTTTATTGAATTTTGTTATCGATCTCTACTCATTACTAAAGTTTATTCGGTTTCTTAGTATTCTGCATGAAAACCTTGTAATAAAACTGCAAATTGATAATTTTATGACATTTCTATTAAAAGAGGGTTATGCAGACCTTCTGAAATTGGAACAATATGCAGTTATCTACTGTAAACATAATTTACCAATTCACAGCCGGCGTTGTATCGTTGTATGTCGTAATTTGTTCATTATTATTTTGTTTTGAAAACAAACCTATAAAGACAAATTACGACGATACAACGCTACAATGCCGATTGTGAATTGGACAAATGTTTATAGCAAATAAACTAATGGAACGATTTATCTCACAATGAGATTAAAATATGTACACTTTTTTTACATGCATTTTCAATTTAGCAAAAAGCCTTCTGTTACCAATTAGCAGATAATTATTACTGTTAACAATATTTTATTAAAAAATTGTAAAATAAATTTTACAATTTATTCTTCTTCAAGTCAACTAATTGTGCCTTTTTATGGATATCAAAAATCTGTATTCATTACAAAATATAATTGAAAAAAAGTAAGAAATTATAGTCGGGCGAGGCCGACCATATAATACCCTACACCAGTTATAAAAATAAAATGTGTTTTAGTGTTCATTATAAAGCATTTAAGTTCAATTGTACCTTGCCTCAGATATACTTAAACCATATATTGTTGAATAAAATTGTGGACATTAAAGTCGAGTTTTGAAGGGGGCTTTTTATAGGGGCTAGGGTCAAATGAGGCCCTATAATTATAAAATTCATGAGGGTTATTAAGGCTAGTATAGAGCTTGGCTTTACAGCTTTTTATAGAGATAGGAGTGTATTAAACATAATTATGAACTTAAAAGGCCTATTCGGCGGGTTCAATTGTATGGGAGCTAGGTGAAATAATGGACCGATATTAACCATTTCCAATAGGCTTCGTTTCCGGTACCATACATCAAACTACAGGTCGCAATTGAAGATAATTCAATGAAATTTGGTACATGATCTTCTATCCCAGGGACGAAGCCTATTGAAAATGGTTAAGATCGGTACATTATTTCACCTAGCCCCCATACAACTGAACCCCCGAATAGGGCTTGTAAACCTTGTAATCAAACTACAGGTCGCAATTTTGGAGATAATTCAATGAAATTTGTTACATGATCTTGGACGGCCGAGTATGTATGTTTACATGGACGGACGAACAGACGGACGGACATAGCTAAATCGACTCAGAAAATGATTCTAAGCCGATTGGTATGCTTTAAGGTGGGTATAGGACCAATATTATTCTGCGTTACAAACATCAGCACAAACCCAATATACCCTCCCCACTAAAGTGGTGTAGGGTATAAAAATCTATTAAATAAAACATGAATCTATTGTAGGAACTATGTCAGTTTCTAATTTATTCGTTAAATAAATTAATTGAAACAACAGTAAAAAAAAAAAACAATATTTTAACAATTAGTGGCAAAAACAAAATATACAAGCATCTCAGGTGAACAAAGTGACAATGGAACCACAGCTTACGTTGGTCAAATTACAAAAAAATCTAACTATTTTTCTCCTATTTCCTTAGAGACCACATATGATGATAATGAAGATCAGTAAGATCATAATGATGATGGCAAAGTTGTTACAAGTACAAACAAATTAAAACGTATGCAGAACGGATGAAAATATATGTTGTTGAGATACATGTATGCTAAATACCAAATTTAATTATGGACAAGAATCTTGTTTCAATTACAGTCTAGTACAAGTAAATTTATAGTAAAAAAAACTTTAACAAAATTCTCCAAACAACAGCAGCAACAGGAAAAAAATAATAAAATATTACTAAAAATAATTACCACAAGTACGAGTACCCTCAGTCTGTTGCAATAAATAGTTACATGGACAGCAATTTTTTTTTAAATATTTGTAAATTTTACACAAATCCTGGTGGAACAGCCTCTTTGTGAAAAAAGGGAAAATTATAATAACAATATCTAAAGTAACAGCCACAATAATAATAATAAAAACAACTAGTACAACATGGAAAGCATGTCATCATCAATTGATCCCGTAGTACCACGTACCGCCAATTTGCTGGCATGCAAACAATGGTGGCGTGTTTGTTTCTTGTATGGTGATCAACAGAAATATTATCGACAAGTTTATAGCAAAGCTGCAGCACAAAGATTGGCATTATCAACAACAACTTCAACAGCTACTGCAACGACAAAAACAACAACAACAGCAGCAACAACAATATCATCAGACTTAACAAGTGAGTTAAATAATGAAAATGACAATAACAAGAGTCCGGAGGATCAGACGGTCGAGTATGATACGGTTGCCATAGATTTTATCGAAACACAATTAGACGAAGATGCTGAAGATGGAGCAGGCGATAAGCACTCAACTACAACAAAGATAACAAACAATATTAATTTATCAACAACAATAACAACCAAAGAACAACAACAACAAGCGCCAGTGGCTTTATTTCCCTTAAAATGTGATACAATCAATGGTTCAGGTGGAGGAGATACCAGCAGTGGCAGTAGTACCTTAAGAAAAAGTAAACGTCTTTTACGTTCTTTAAGAGGACATCGAAAGGGCGGTGGCGATACAAATGATACATGTTCAACGACATCAGCCACTAATAAGAAACCCACAAAACACTTGCGCGACACTTTGGAAACTTTAAAAAATTTAAGCCTTAATCACCACTCACTAAACAAACAACTACAACAGCAGGAGCAGCTTCCAACCAACCAATGTCAATTGTTAAATGAACCCACAAAACAAAATGCCAAACACACTCTATTAGATGATCCCTTTCTCTTGGGCATTGGTATCGATGAAGATCATTTGGGGGATTTAATACGTGGCAAAAAACCTTCTTACACTCCACCCTCTGCTTTGGAAAATGTTTCGAAATATTTTAATCTTTATACTGAAACAGAACAAGAACCTGAACCAAATTCTATGACATTCGAGGGGTTTGAAGAAGATAAGCCAGCCCTGCCACCAAAACGTAATGCTGGCCAACAGAGTGTTACTCAAAATGATTTGAAATTGAGTGAAAGTGATTTGGAGTTTTTAAATTTAAATTTACGTAATCGTAGTTTACCGCGCAACCTAAAACCCCTAAAAGATCCTCACAATATTAGTTTCACTTTTAGGGAAGAGGACGAGGAGAGTTTAAAGGCGAAAGAGAGTAGTAATTTAGATAATGCTACTGCGACGGCGGGGAGTGATAATGAGTAAGTAATGACTGTGAATTGGATTTTATTTCTTTATATTTTACTACTAAAGCCAACTTGAAAAGGATACGATAAAATTTTGATCTTGTCCCTTTTGTATTATAACTGAAATGCGTCGTCAGAAAGTATTAAAACAATTAATTTTTTTACCTGCTTGGTTCAAATTGTCGAAAACCTTTATAGTTTTTAAGTCTTTCACAATATGATTATTTAAAATTTTATTCAAACAATTTTCTAAAATTATAACAAAATCCCATTTTTAAACATGTTTATCTCGTTAACGTTATACGAAGTGATAGAATAATATTACATGTGGAATTTCAAGTCATAATAAAATGACTATATGTAGACTTCGCGATAACACCTATAATAAAGTTTAGAGTAGAGACGATTGGCTTGGATCCGATAAACTACAGTATTTACTGATGAATCCGAGATTTCTGACAGGACTTCTCCTTGAGTTTTTACCCTGTTTCGACATGCAGTTCCCATATTTGATAATCCTATGTTAAATTATGTGCTTTACAAACCTGATCGTATGTCACTAGTGAGTGTAAAGCGGTCTCAACTTAACCCTTAGCGTAAGCGTGTTGAAAGGGTATAAGAGTGATGAGTTTATTGTTACTCTGATATGAACGCCAATAATCTTTAGGTTTTAAACTTATAGGACTTAAATCCTTCGCCTTTGTGAGCACCACTTTTCCTCTTTTGGGAATGAACGTCACATTACAATTGGTCATTGGTGCGGTATGTAAGACCATGTAAGACAGGTTTGAAATATCTGCAATAGCCAGGGAGTGATTAATTTGAATTATGTTGCAGATCAGCCGGGATAATGCCATCAGGGCCCGTTGACTTATATGGGTTTATTTCTCATTGTATCATGCCCTCATTTATAACAATTTCGGCTGGAGCTTGACTGTATGTTTGAGGTCTTTCCATTGTGTTGTTACCTGCGAAAGAAGTATCCAACAATTCTTTTAAAGATTCTTCACCACTTGCCGTCCTTCCTTTTTAATATAGCCTTGAACGGTTTAAAATTTTGACAGGACGGCTTATATCGGAGGATACAGAATCTTTTACATCTAAAGAAGCTGAGTTTAGCATTTCTCAGGCATGGGGGGTAATGACTACATTTTCAATTACAATTACTGGTAATTCTAATTGAAGTTTATCCAATTATAATTATTTGTAATTCTAATTGAAGTTTCGCCAATTACAATTACTTGTAATTGTAATTGAAGTTTTGCCAATTACAATTACTTTTAATTGTAATTGAAATATTTCCAGTTACAATTACTTGTAATTTTAAATTTTGTTCCTTATAATTACATGTAATTTTGTAATTAGTAATACTTAAATTACAATAACAAGTAATTTTAATTGGAAACCCCAATTGCAATTACAAGTAATTGTAATTGGTTATTGGCCAATTACACATTACAAGTAATTGTAATTGGAAAAACTTCAATTACAAATAATTGTAATTGTTTATTTCTCAATTATACATTACAAGTAATTGTAATTGACTATGTAGTGAATTACTTTGTGTAATCATTACCCACATGCCTGGCTTTTCTAACCTAATTTTTAAATTTAGGTATACAGACAATTCACCAGATCTTTTGGCCTCATAATTTGCTTTACCTTTCCCGAGTTTTCGGAAAACTTATAAGGAGAATAAGCCGATTTTTTTATTAAAAGCTATTGTCAAGATTTAGATTTACTGTCATATTTAACATTTTTGCGGATTTGAATTTAATTCAGAAACCAGTTCGAGTTCCTTACTCTTTAGTTTGGTTCCACAATCATTATAATCTTGATATAGGGAATCTCAATGAACCACCACGGTCTCCTACTGATGTTGCAGCTTATAATGCTTAAGCCTTATGAACCTAAACTAACTCTTTAATGTTAGGTTAGGTTGATAGGAGGATGTATACTACATCAAATCCGAAGAAATACACCTAGGCCACTATCGGGCCTGTTGTGCGCTCCAATTCATGAAAAAAAAAATGTTTACTGAATGTATTATTTTTCATGTTCAGAAACTCAGTTTCCTGGTCGTAATTCCTAAGAATCTTCCAATCAGTGTTGGTTAAGTTGGTTATTTCCGGAATAACATCACTTCCAAAGATACTTGGATCTAACTTCGACGAATGCCTGACAGTGGCAAAGAAAGTGCTCCAGAGTTTCACTGTCCTTTCCACATGCTCTACATTCGTCTGAATCCGCACGTCCAATTTTGTATAGATGTGCACGTAATCCTGTGTGTCCACTCATCATACTAACCTCAGACCTGCTCATTTTGAGGAAATTTCTCGTCTTGCTCTCATCAGGGTCACCCCATAGAATCTTTGCGGTTCTACCCACCGTTTCATTATTCCAAGAGGCCTTATGGGATTCTCTCATCCAGTACACATGGCACCACTTATACCCAAGCAGCATGTACGCTGAACTCCCTGTAGTAGTTTGATATTACACTTTTTGTCCAAAGCAGTCCACCAGAATATTGAAGCATAAGCTAGAAATGATCTAATTACACTTTTATAAAGCCAATTTGTCATAGTAGGACTAAGACCCCATTTCATGCCTATGGTTCTCCTACATATCGCCCAGTACCGATGTGCCTTGTTGATCCTATCCTCTATGTGGTGTCTCCATTTTAATTTTCGGTCGAGGATTACACCTAAGTACTTAACTTTGTCTGTCACCGGTATCTTCTTTCCCAGGAAGCAAGGTTCAGTATACGTAGAAATTTTGTCTTTCTTGTGAAAAGACAAAATTTCCGTCTTCGCAGGGTTAACATTGAGGCCTCTCGGTTGAGCCCAGCTCAAGGCCGTATTCAGAG
Source organism: Lucilia sericata (assembly GCF_015586225.1). Classification (NCBI taxonomy): domain Eukaryota; kingdom Metazoa; phylum Arthropoda; class Insecta; order Diptera; family Calliphoridae; genus Lucilia; species Lucilia sericata. The sequence continues at coordinate 2,724,578 of NW_023994043.1, forward strand.
CCTCCTCAGCTCTTCTGCACAAGTAATTTGGATCCTTTCCCTTTAAAAGTATTACGACATCGTCTGCATAGCAGACAGGTCTAAGTCCTTTCTCGGTTAGGGTCCTTAGGAGGCTATTAATCGTGGTAACCCAGAGTAAAGGTGACAAAATGCCAAGGACGTAAGACTTATCGGTCGATAGGACTTAGGTGTCGCATAGCTAAAAATATTTTTAATTTTGGTTCATGGGTCCATTGAAAATCTTATTTTATAAATCATTTATAACTTTCTTCATAAAATACATATGTGCATGTATTGATGTTAAAAAGTCTTAAAAGAAACAATCTGTGTTTAAAACACTTTCAAAAGTTAAAATTTTAGATTAAAAGCTAAGAAAATGGTATTTCTGAAATATAATCTGCAAGTAATTGAATACTGCAATGTTTGGATACACATGCAACCAAAAGAGGAAAAAAACATGTTATACAGTGTAAAAAAAAGTGAAGCAGAAAAAAATGTGTAACAAAGAACAACTAACTTACAGGATGTGGACACTAAAGTCATTACATTTCACTGAGCATGCGTAACTTTCAATAAACAATTTCACAGTATTTTTTTATTTATTTATTTCTTCATTCCTTTCGGTTGAACTTTTAGCTAAAGCATAAATTACAAAAAATTCAATACAAAAACTCAGATTCAATTTCAATTTTAAAGTGAGAAAAAAACAACTTGTATTTTTTCTACATTAAGTACGATGTTGAAAAGGCCACGAAAAAAATGTTGCGGTTACCTAATGGTTTTTTTTTTAACAAAACATAAAATAAAATAATAACAAAAAACAGTACCATTCATTCTTAACTTTATACTTTAGTTGCTAAGTATTTAGACTTTCTGTATATGTTATTTTTGTACAAATTATGGTCAAATATGTGATGAATACTTCTACTCGTAGACTTCACCTTTGAAGTAAGTTCATCAGCTCATTTTAGTAATTGTGGTTTTTATACGAAAAAAAATTATGACGAAAAAAAACTTTAGAGTATTATTTGTTATTTTCTTTAAAAAACATTTTCATTTTTTTGTCTTAAATTGCTTTTGACAATACCAAAATTTCACAACTAGGTTTTATTACGTTCATCAACTTTATCGTCATCACCACCATCATCATTATAGTTATTACAAGTTTTTGTCTTATATGTAGTGTATATCGTACTGTTGGATTTTATTTTATTTTCCTTCCTTTTAGACTACTAGTCAGCACCAATGGTGGTCATTAAAAGAAGTAGGGAATAAGGTCGTAATTAGTTGCAAACTCAAAATTTGTAGTTACAGAGGCTTGGTATATAAAAATATTGTGCTGCTTGTTTTTTTTTTTTTTTTTTGGAAGCAATTAAATTTAACAAGCAATTTAGTTATAAATATTTGTGGTTGGAAAAGATTTTCAAAAGAATCTGCTTTGTTTTTGTAAAGCTTTGTAAATTCTTAACAATATTTTGGTTGGCTTAAAAAGGGCAAAGCTGAAAACTAATGCAGTGTTCAAATTTTAGGACACTATAATTGAGCAAATCTATTGAAATTTTCTATAAACAAGAGCACTAAACGTTGACATTTATATTCTCAGAAGCTGCTTGAAGCTGTTGCAAATTATGGTCCTACTTATCAATAAGGGGCCTTCGATGACAGTGTTCGATAGGTATGCTACATTCTTCGGCTATCGGTCGAGCAACGACTAATTACAGCGATACTGCTAACGCTTAATATGACTTATGAGCTAATGCTTAATAGAGATCCGACGAGATATAGGCTCTTTGCATGGGCAAAGCAGATATGAACGCAATCCTATGAGATAAAATCTTCAGCTCGTAATCAGCTAACTACGGTTTATTAGTTGAGAATATAATCCGATATGGTCGGCAAAACACTATGCGAAACTATGCTTAACTACGATTTATTACTTAAGTCTAGCTACGACCTGCATTACCGTTTTGAGACTAAAGTCACAATTTGACGCTTTTCAAGTACTTTACACTTTTTAACTAAATTTGGGACTTTAAGTCCTATCATAAAACTTTTTGTCCCTTTTCAAACAAAATTACTTTTTAACCAATTTTGTTTACAAATCCCGTTGAAAGTCATTTTTTATACCCACCATCAAAAAGATTGATTTTGTCATTCCGTTTGTAACACATCGAAATATTGGTCATAGACCCACAAAAGTATATATATTATGGATCCTTATTAAATTCCAAGACGATCTTGCCATGTCTGTCCGTCCGTCTGTCTGTTGAAAGCACAATGGAGTCCAAACGGGACGAAGTAAAGGATTGAAATTTTCCACAAATATTTTCTATAGGTAAGGTTTGTTTGGTATTGAAAATGGGCAATATCGGTTCACGTTTTCGGATAGCCCCCATACAAGTGGACCCCCAAAAAACAGCTTTAATGGGCATATCTGTTTCAAAAGTACGAGTATAGCGATGAAATTCGACATAAATAAGTTTCATATGATCCATAATCTCCCTACCAAACATGAAGATCGGTCCATAATTAATCCTACTCCCCATATAAGGCCACTTTCAGAAAATTAGTTTAACGCTCATTAAACAATGAGTATAACAATGAAATTTGACATAAGGAAGTCTCTTATGATCCAAAACCTCTCTACCAAATTTTATGTTGATCGGTCCATAATTGACCCTACCCCCCATATAAGGTCCCCTTCAGAAAATGACTTTAGCGCTCATTACTAGCTTAAAAATACGAGTATAGTGATAAAATTTAACACACATAAGTTTCATATGATCCAAAATCTCCCTACCTAATTTTATGTTGATCTGAACATAATTGACCCTACCCCCCATATAAGGTCCCCTTCAGAATATGACTTTAACACTCATTACTGGCTTAAAAATAAGAGTATAGTGATGAAATTCGACACACATAAGTTTCAATGAAGCCAAAATCTCTCTATCAAACTTTATATGGATTGGTCCATAATTGACCCTACTCCCTATATAAGATGCCCTTTAAAAAATTACTTAAACGATCATTACTGGCTTAAAAATACAGAATACAGAAAAGCGATGAAATTCGACACACATATTTTTTATACGAGTTAAAACCTCTCTACCGAATGTATTGAGGATCGGTCCATAAGAAAATTACTTCAATGATCTTTGCTGACTTAAAAATACGTGAACAGTTATGAAATTTTATATAAGAAACATTTATAGGAACGTAAATCTTCCTACCGAATTTCGATGTAAAGATGTTTTATATGAACCAAAATTGGTATTAACCCTATCTCTCATATAAGGTCCTCTTCAGTTAATTTGATGAGTAATATCACCCTGATGTTTATAGGGGAGCATTCCTTTTATGGCATACGGTTTGATGGTGGGTATATGAGATTCGGAACAGCCGAATATAACACTCTCACTTGTTTAAATTAAAATTTTGACTAGTGTGATTGGTTGATTGGACAATAATATTGAATTATTGCTTGCAGACCCTACAAAGAACACATCTAGTTAGATAGTCTATCTATCCGTCTGCTGATCAATTGATAAAGTTTCGAAATTTGTCAAAATGTCTTTCCCATAATATTTTTAGTTGATCATGAACCAGTTGATCGTTTAATATTGACAAAACTATCAAAAGCATGTCTGATTGAATAATAAAAAATTGGGTCTAGAACAAAACGTGAACAAAATATACCAAAAAGTACCAAGACCAAGTTTATCGGTTCAATTATCGACTAAAATTATATTTGTTTTTGGACTTTAGAGTCTATAGTTTTATCTTTTTAATGTTGAATTTCGAGAAGGTTCTATATATCATTTAAATTTGGAAGAACAAAATACTAATATGTTTTCTTTAGAACAAATTGGTTAGAGCCAAAAATTCTAATTTAAACTGTTCCCCATTTGGCCCATGTTTTATTTAGAGTTACATTCATACCATAATCAATGTTGCCAATTTAGCTATTTTCTCGTCAAATCTAGCGATTTTTAATCCCATTTTGCGGGGGAAAATATGATTTAGCTATTAGCGGGAAATCTAGCGATTTTTCTTTAGATTTTAAGGCATTTTTTATTCATTTATATTTTGATAATATCGCTTAAAAGTTGCTACGAATGACGATTTACATATATGTATATAAAAATATGCATTCAATGTAAATTATTTGAGTTTTAGCTGTGTGTATTATACTTATTTTGAATTTTCTGAAGAACATAATTAGGAGCAAATATTTGTGCGTACAGGTAAAGTTATATGAATCGATATTGCAGATAAACTTCCCACAAAAGGAGTGTATAATAATAATCTTGGGTGCCCCGGTAGGCTAGTTGGTAGTGTGCTAGCCTGTCAGTCTGAGGGTTGTGGGTTCGATTCCCAGCAGAGATCCTGGTCTGCTACACTACAACGGTCGTATGGTTATCGTCACCCTGCTCGGTAAATTAGGTAAGAATATAATTTGTAATTGTATTGTAATGGAAAAATAAATAATACTCTTATGCTGAAAATAAAGGATCGATCCATAAAGGCCAGCATTTCGAAATTCAAGTTATCTTTACAACATTTCTAAAGCAATCTGTATAGGGTCGCATTACGAAATTAACCTCAACTTGACATTTTTCCTAACACAAAGTGAAAATATTTAACATAAAAAAAGATTCTCTTATGTGTTTGTTATAAGATGTGTTTGTATCACTATCCCATTCCTACGTATGTATATAGATTTTAGCGATAAATCGCTGACTTTTTAGAATCATATAAAAAATCTGAAAAATTTAGCTAGTTTTTTTAGCTATTTGTTTTCAGAATCATATAATAAATATTATTTTGACGATTTATCGCTAAATTTTTCAAAATGTCTTGAATTTAGCTATTTTCTAGCTATTTTTCAGTCGACTTTAGCGATATTTTTGGGAAAAAAGTTGGCAACAGTGACCATAATATTGTTTCAACGGAATTTTGGAGACATTTATGAATAAATTATGACAATAAACAACGACATATCATGATCCAGTAGAATATTATTTCTCTGAAAAGATTGTGACTACTCCGCGCACATGTGTAAAGAGTACTCCGCAAAGGACTGGTCCAAAACTAATTCAATCTACACATGCATTACATCAGACTAATCCAAAATTATGGGAGTACATGATCCGCAATATGGTCGCGTATAATACAGGCTATGGACCCTATTGTTTTCAAAAATAACGAACCTGACTAATGGTTGTATTACATAGGACTACTAAACAAATCATGTATTTACTCCAATAATGTTTAATGTGGGAGTAGTTTTGTGATTACCTTAATGAATCATGTACTCCAATAATTTTTGCAGGTTTAAATGTAAAATCTTCTATATAAGTTTTTTGAAAAATTCCATTCCAAATATAGACTTTAAAAAAATATGACTAAATTATAAGGCAACATTTAAATGAAACGAAATATGTATGAGTCTAAAAGGACACGATTCGTTTTGTTCTTAGATAATTTATAGTAGCTAAGTATATGTACAACATGTGTTGTAATATCTGGCATAATACAATGGTGAATTTACATACAGTAACTACATTGTTTTACAAGAAATTGTATGGATTTTTTTCATTACATTAATAAATTTATAAAGCAGTTTTCTTAAGGCAAGTAAGTTTTTTTACTTTTTTAATATTTTTCTGTAATAAAAAATAAGATTAACAAAAACTATATATCATATTTTCTCTAAAACTTGTCATAGGCCACAAAAAAAAAACCATATTATATTTCATTACATGTAAATACAAACCTGTACATTTACAACAAAAGACTTAAGCAACACATTGTGTGTTGACACGCATTTGATACAAAAAACTTAAGCTACGAACTTTTCAAAAAGAACTAAAAACGTCAAAGATAATAAAAAGATTTAAATAAAGATTTCAAAAAACTTTTGCGTACTTATGTTTCTATTTGTAATATTTCCGTATGGCCATGTAGCTGTCACTCATCTATCAGCTTCCAAGAATAATCATTATGCCTTTTACCTAAAAACTTAGCGACAAACAAACAAATTGTTATTTTTTTGAATTAATTTGTCTTACCAACTATTTTCGAACCATTTGAAAATGTGTGACAAATACCATAACAACTGATACAAGTATTTAATATTAGTTATTTAAGTATTATGTTCAACTTTGTGAGTGATTTATTTACAAATCTTTTCGTGTAAATCTAGCTGTCAATTTGCAGAAATTTAATAAAATTTATTTGAAATAAAATTGTTATTTAATCCAATTAAAAATTTTTACTTTTCAGTAGCGATAATAAATTAATTCGAATAGTATCACTTAAACTTAATTATTAAGAAACTAATCTAAAAAAGCGTAGAGTATTTATATCTGTTCGAATTTATAGATTTAGTTTGATATGTAGTCTCTTTTATAATGAAATATAATTTATTGGATGATTTTTTAATATTTCCAAAACGATATTAAATAATTGCAATAATATCATGTGAAGTGTCCTTACCATAGTGTTATTGCAATCTGTAGGTAAAGAGGTGTTACCAATACCCCTAGTCTTGCCGGAACTATAAACTAGAGGAGACATTATACTTCTGGCAGTCTTCAACTAGAGGTATAAAGAGAGAATCATAAAATGTGGTATAAATGTCTTATATCGGCTATGACTGATGTTTCTTCGGAATACTTATTGTGGCTGTGATTGAAACCCAAATGGCAGGTAGCGAATGTTTGTTAAATGACTGATACACGTTGAAATTAACATTTCCAGATAAGTTTCGTGGTGTTGTCGAGATAATAGGATCCTCAGAGGCATAATTGTACCTCGTGTACCATTTGGTGAGCAACTACGGATAGTTTAGAATTTATTACATTCAGCCAGCCTGGGTGTGCCAAACTGATCTCGTGACCCGGTGTGGCCGCCTGACTAGTTTGGGTAACAGTCGCATTCGACTTACATTCAGCCAGCATGGGTGTGTCAAACTGACCTCGTGATCCGGTGTGGCCTACTAGTCTGGGTAACGGTCGCATTCGACATTCCCGTCGCTGTGGAAATAGGGTCCCCGGAGTTTATGAAACCCCTGACCGGGTATGCGGGGCTTGCCTCTTTCTTCTCTTCCATTTTTTGTCGTAGTGACAGGTGCATTTTTAATCTACTGTCTGGTTAAACTGCCGACCCCACAGGGGAAACCGACGTAGACCACCAACCGCCCAATATGTGAACAGACGCTGATGGATTCGGTCGGACATTACACATTCAAGAGTATGGTTCATAAAACCAGCCAGACTTGCTTGCCATGACCACCCCTCTCAGTGAGTGGAGAATAGCCATAGAAAGCGTCTGATAGCCGTCCCATAGAGAAACAGATACTACCAGACAGGAGGAGGGTAGTTCTTAGTTTCACGCTCAAAGTAGACCCGTCTAGAACTAGGAATAGCCAACTTGTGATGGCCATTCCCTCCAGCATGGCTCTACAAATCATCGCGCTTAAGCATCTGCATCACGTCAAGATGACATTGGAAGCAAGTACTTTCATGTTTGCTAACAAATAGGGAGTTAGAGAAGTACAGATGACTACACATCTGCGATGGGTAGTAGTCATGGGTAGTCATCTGCAATGATGAGTAGTCCTCTGCAATGGGTGCAGTGAGTAAAACATTTGACTAACAGACCGAAGTCTGTATTCTTGCTGGCTCTTTTTATTATTAAAAAACAAAAGAACTTACTCAACAAATTCTTTGTAAGAGAAATTGCAAGTACTTCCCTAACTCCCTATTTGTAAGCGAGCATGAAAGTACTTGCCTCCAATGTTATCACCGTGTTAAAATAACGAATTAAAATACTTAGGAGGAAGTAGTGAAAAGAGGTTTTATTAGCTTTTTAACTAATTACTTTTCAATGAAAGTTTTTCCTGGGAATAAACCCAGTTACAACACTTATTGGTAGTGATTTTTATTTATTTAAAATATCTCCATAATCGATTCCAAACTTGTTGTGTGCAGTAGTTGAAAAATAATTGTAAGCCAATTTAAACCGATTTTTTTTTGCTGGTAACTGAAGTTACACTTCATTGCAAGATTAATGTTTTTCAATGAGTTTGATGAATCACTCAAGTGTAGGTGTTTTAACAAAATGCTATACATATCTTATTAGCATAAGCAAACAGAAAATTTGCAATTTGATTTCAGCGCAATCATGTAAATTGAATCTCATGTGGTTTTAAATTTTGACAAATTGACATTTTGTATCTTTTTTAAAAAAAAGTTCTCATATTTTTCGCTTTACACACATTTGTCTCGCCTTACAAAGTTTGTCAATACCTGTAAGTACATGGAGAAGCACTTATAGAAAAATGAAACTAACAAATAACTTCCAACATTGTGTCTGAAACCCTTTTGTAATAAATGGGTTTAATGCACTTTCCAAAACAACAACCACACCTTGGAATCAATTATAATTTTGTTGTTATACAACAACTGGTATCCTTTAGATAAGACATCTATGTAGATTTTATTACTTGCATACTAAAACTTAGGTCTTAGAGTCTTATTCTTTTTACGTTTCTGCTGTAGAGATGCTATAAAACAAATTAAGGTTTTGTAAGATGTCAATAGCCATTAAAGATTTAAGATTTCCGGTTTCAGTTTCATAAAAGGTGGTAAAGAATAATATGTATGAATTTAAAAGGCTTAAAACAATGTATCTAAATTTTTTGGGCTTAAAATTATTTTTGAAATATTTAGATTTTAAATAACACTATATATTCTGGATGCCCCTATCGTTGAAACCTTCTACACTACAAAAAAAAACTGATTTTCGTTTCTCTTTATATAAATAAGTACAATTTTGCCGATTTTGGAAATGCCATAATATTTTCTTACTTTAGTATAATCGATACATTTTTAAATATAATAAAAAATTTGGCATCAAGCTGAGCTATTAAATTTCATTTTAAATCCATCAAACATTTTAACCTCCAATTGGTTACTCAGTGATTACCTTTCCTTTTTAGATTGCGCCTTAATAACTATTCGATATATAAATATTAATTTCATATAAAGATTTAATTCCTTTTTTAATGCAGTTTTAATAACTAGACCACCGGTATTAAATTTACGAGATTGTTTATTGATAGTGGATGGGGAAAAATACAAAATATTAAGGAAACTAACAACTCACGCGAGTTGTAGAGAACACGCAACAATTGCAGCTTTGCAAGCAGAAAAAACAACATAACAATTATGAAACAAAATTTAAAATAAACTACATTGATAATTGGTACTGGCGATTAAGCAGAACTTTTAAAGAATTCAATTAAACTCTTAAAGTAACGGTGTTTTCATCATTGCTAAATTTTTTGGGTCTTTATGGTACCTTATGTTGCCGCTTAATGAAATCATAAAATAATTATTAAGAAAAGTGTTTTTTATAACTTAAACTTTAATCATTAATAGAAACAAGTAGAGACCAATCGAACTCAAAATTTCGTTCGGTACCGAACTCGAACTTCGGTAAATGTAAGCAAAATTGTATGAAACTGTACTTGAGGGACTGAAAAATAATTCGTTTTGTCTGAGGATTTTGTGTGAAAATAGTTATCAAAATGTAGGGACTTCAATATAGTTCGTAATAACTGAGAATTCATTATAACCGAGTTGGACTGTAGTACTTTTAGTCCTATTATGAACGGTAAAATCATTTACTAAAGCGGGAATTATATGGAGCCCATTTTTAAATACAAACCGATTTTGTCAATTTTCAAACTGCAATAATAGAGAATATTTAAGGAAATTGTCTCTTTACTTCCTGCCTTTTAAATCCTATCGTGCTTTCAAGAGACAGGCAGACAGAGATGCCTAAGTCGTTTTCGAATAAGAGCCTAGCCCTTAAAGTGAATTGTATAAGCTTTCATCTGAGCAAAAAAATGGAGTTTTTTGAAAAAAAAATTTTTTTTTGAAACAAAGAGGGAATAGCTCTTTGAACTCCTTTGGACAATTTTTGCTAGAACTAATAGGTGAAAAGTTACACTCATTTGAATAAAACCCTGTATGACCAAAATGTCTAACTCTGACACACTATAAATCCGGCAGTTCTTGACCTATAGAGCTGAATTACTATACTATATTTTTTGAATTGTGTCGATTGACACGAAATCGATCATATGTATGTACATATATAGGAAATTTAGTTTTCGAGCCTAAATTCTGGCTATAGTTTACTGTACAACCAAGATGTACGATAATTTATTTCACCTTTAGCACTTCTGTAAATACATTTTCAGTATTTGGAAAACTTTTTGCTGATATAAAAATATGCTAAATAAAAATTTTATAAAAAGTTCGGCGTTCGGTGTTCGGTCAAAACACAAAAACGCCGAACACCGAACATCACTTTTCACCTAGAAATAAGTAAACATACTTAATCGACTGTGTATTAGAGTGTCCTCTCTTGTTAGAATACCTCTCAATCGATGCGTATTAATGTGCTATCTATCTATCTATCTATCTATCTATCTATCTATCTATCTATCTATCTATCTATCTATCTATCTATCTATCTATCTATCTATCTATCTATCTATCTATCTATCTATCTATCTATCTATCTATCTATCTATCTATCTATCTATCTATCTATCTATCTATCTATCTATCTATCTATCTATCTATCTATCTATCTATCTATCTATCTATCTATCTATCTATCTATCTATCTATCTATCTATCTATCTATCTATCTATCTATCTATCTATCTTATCTATCTATCTATCTATCTATCTATCTATCTATCTATCTATCTATCTATCTATCTATCTATCTATCTATCTATCTATCTATCTATCTATCTATCTATCTATCTATCTATCTATCTATCTATCTATCTATCTATCTATCTATCTTATCTATCTATCTATCTATCTATCTATCTATCTATCTATCTATCTATCTTCTATCTATCTATCTATCTATCTATCTATCTATCTATCTATCTATCTATCTATCTATCTATCTATCTATCTATCTATCTATCTATCTATCTATCTATCTATCTATCTATCTATCTATCTATCTATCTATCTATCTATCTATCTATCTATCTATCTATCTATCTATCTATCTAGCTATCTATCTATCTATCTATCTATCTATCTATCTATCTATCTATCTATCTATCTATCTATCTATCTATCTATCTATCTATCTATCTATCTATCTATCTATCTATCTATCTATCTATCTATCTATCTATCTATCTATCTATCTATCTATCTATCTATCTATCTATCTATCTATCTATCTATCTATCTATCTATCTATCTATCTATCTATCTATCTATCTATCTATCTATCTATCTATCTATCTATCTATCTATCTATCTATCTATCTATCTATCTATCTATCTATCTATCTATCTATCTATCTATCTATCTATCTATCTATCTATCTATCTATCTATCTATCTATCTATCTATCTATCTATCTATCTATCTATCTATCTATCTATCTATCTATCTATCTATCTATCTATCTATCTATCTATCTATCTATCTATCTATCTATCTATCTATCTATCTATCTATCTATCTATCTATCTATCTATCTATCTATCTATCTATCTATCTATCTATCTATCTATTGTAATTATAGTTTCAATACAATACAATTTCGAACAATACTTGTTTCAGTATTGTCCCGGAAATCAATGAATGTCTTATTTTTATTAAAACTAAATTACCACTCCTAGAATATAGATTGATGAAAGTGTGTCTACATTAGTGTCTTAAGTGTCTCAAAGGACAAATTTATTTAAGAATATTGTTAAAAACTTGAATTTTTACTTATATAAATAATAAGAAACTCCCTAATATTTATGTTGCAACATTATTAAATATAGATTTTGTTTGTTTGAATCACATACATATACAATTATTCTTTATTAATGTAGACCACTAAAGAATAAAAAGGGTTAAAAGATCAAAACAAAAATGCAATCAAAGAAATAAAATATTATGCCAAATAATATTCACACACTCTCTCAAACTCTGGGTTGTACAGATATTTTACTAAATATGAATTCTGCATATGAATTTGATAAATTATAAGGGAGCTGAAAATATTCTAACAAACAAAAACATAATTATTAATAATCATATACTTTTGCACCAACATGCACATTAAATAAGTATATACTCTACTTTAACAGTGCTTAGGGCAAAATGTTTTAAAAAAAAAGTAACTGAAAATCAAGAAAATTACTTTGAAATCATATTATACATTGACTTACAAAAATATATGAAAAGAATTCAGTAGTTAGTTGCAAATATTTTTTAACTTGTTATAAAGAATTTTATAGTTAAAAAAACACTAAACAAGAGCATTATAAATATACCGGTAATTACACTATGGGTTGGGGTTTTTGAATAAAATGAAATTATGAAAACCTATTCCTGTCGTCAACGCGGGTATATTTTAACTACAAATTTCCTAATTTGTGTATCTTTAAATTTAATAATGACCCAGTAAAAACTTACATTGGAAAAGGAGTTAAAAAGCTAATAAAACCACTTTTCACTCATTGGCATTTAAACTATTTATTTTAACACGTTGATGATATTGAAGGTAAATACTTACTACGCTCGCTTACAAATAGGGAGTTAAATAAGTACTTACCATACTAGCTTACAAAGAAGTAGAAGTAGTAAGGTATGTGCATTAAAAAATACGTTAAAAAGCTAATAAATCTTTTTTCACTCATTGGCATTTAAACTATTTATTTTTATACGTTGATGACATTGAAAGTAGGTAAGTACTACACTCGCTTACAAATAGGGTGTTAAGTAAGTACTTACCATACTTACGCTTACAAAGAAGTAGCTAAGCAATTATTTTTGTTTTTGAAAAAATAATGACAACCATAATACGAACCGATTATAAGTAATAATATATCAGATTTAAAGTAAGTCATTACTAGACTCTTTGTAGGCAATGCAGACGATATATTATTGTCATTGAAAAATAAGATGTTGAGTAAATACAAGGCATAATTCAGTTTGTGCTGGAGAGTATCTCACAATCCTTCCTTCGTTCGAATTCATAAAAATTTTCTTTTAACTCGTTTTCGTTAATTTTATTTTAACATTTTTTACATTATTTCGCTGGGTTATTACTAAATTTTAGCCCTGGATTTTTGTAACTTCCTTAAAGCAATTTTGATTTCTAAAACTTGAATTTGATTATTATTTCTTATTTTAGTAAAACTTGTTGTGCAAGTCTTAATATCTGTATCCATTCTATTTAAATATCATTTTATAAAAGATGACAAAGATGGAAACTAAATCACCATTGTCTTAAGGCAATTAAAAATAATTGCAAAAAAATATAAAGAAATTTCCTTAAGATAGAAAACAAGTTAAAAATTATGAACAAGCATGTCTGATCATATGATACCCTACAGTGATGTGCGCAACATATAAAATATTGTAAATTTTATTCTCAAACAATATTTTGGAAGAACATTAGCGTTTTACAATCATATTTTTCTTGTTTTCCGAAATTGTGACCCATAATTGGAATATGTAGATTAAACCGATTGGTGTAGAACCAATATTTTCTTTGCGTTGTACACTTCGTCACAAACTCATTATACCCGGTTTTTTTGGTGTAGCGTATAAATACTTTGCAGAAATATAAACTGTAAATTGACTGAGTTATAAGTTGTTCTGTTCTTTGACTTTATTAAATAACACAAATGGAAAAAATCTTAACAACACATTTTAAATTGAATTGAAATTTTTGTAAACGTGATATTTTAGTACTAGAAAACGTGCAAATATAATAAATAAAAAGAAAAAAAAAGTAGAAACTAAAACTGAAACTCTTAAACTAATTAAACTAGAAATATACTAGTAAACTGCACTCAGACTCATCTTCAATGAACTCTGTTAACAGTACGACTAAATAGAGTTATTAAAAAATATTTTTGCTAAACATTTTTAGCATCAACAACAACAACAACAACAGCAATAATAATAATCCTCTTGTATTACAAGATTTTGCCATAAATGGTCAAGTTGATGGGTATGTGTGCGTATAGTTGATGTTGGAATAGGGTGGAGTAACCATAATAGCACCCAGCAGTGCGGCAAACATTCAATGTAATCGAAAAAGATAGTGGTTTCCACTAACATCTGATTGGCTCTAATTCGTCTTTCGTCACGGATATACTCTTTGTAAACGAGAGTGAAGATAATCGTCACTTTAGTGTGCCCTTAGTAAGCGAGAGAGTGGACTCTTAAACTTAAGCATTTTGTCTGTCTCTTCGTAATATATGGGGTGATGATTGACTTCCTCGTAGGAGAAGCACATGTTAAAATAGTAAGTTACCTGGGCAGTTAATGGGACTAACCCTAAGTGGTAGGGTTAGCCCCATTAAAGGTTCGGGACTGTCCGACCGAACTACAGGGTAGTTGTTGCAGCTGTAAACAACAAGTTGCAAAATAGCATTTCTGAAGACTCGTTGCATAACTTTGTTCTAATTGCTTTTGACTATTTGTAGTAATATTTCTGTGTATTTTTTTTTTCGTTTTTCTTTGTCTATCTACATCAGTAGCTCTTCAATTATTTTCATTTATTATTAACAGTTATTTAAGTGCAGACAGACTACAAAGTCATCACTTCTTTTTTGATTTTGAATTAAAGTGAAAGCGCTCACAGGTATGATTTTGATGCTGCTATATATTAAAACAATAACTGGTTACTACTTAAAGGATATAAATTGATTCTGAATTAGTATATCAGTTAGTATATCCCTTGAATTGAATATTCATATTATAAATATTTATTTTCCTTCTTTAGTTATAAGTTACTGAATAACTCGGGGTGCTTTGCTACCCTTATCGAAATTAAATTGAATCGAAGTTTTTATTACAAATGTATTAAAGAAAAACTCGGTAATGACCTATACAGCGACTTACTTTTCAATAGCTAATAACACTGTGAGACAAAATAAAGGAAAATTGAAATACCTGGTAAGTGATACTATTTTTCTGAAAGGTGAATGGGAGTAAAACAAGAATATGTTTTTGAAATTTGCCAAACACCTCCAAAATCTTTAGTTATGGGTAAAAAACCGGTTTTCCCGGTTTAGTCACTTATAAGTCAGTAACTTAGTTAAATCTGGACCGATTTTAAGTTTCTCCACGGATTTAGAAAGCAGAAGCTGAGGCCTCATATTTCTATTTCAATATTTAAAATAAATATGTGCAAATAAGCCCAAAAACAATATGTGCTACTCTTAAACTAAAAAAATATTAGTTTTGTTTTAGATTACTATTATTTCTAAATTTCAGTTTTCCAAGCCTGCCTTGTTGTGAAGATGAGAGTACAACTATTTCTCATTTCTTGTTTTTTTTTTCGCTCTTACACTTATACAAGTGCAAAATGTGGTAGTATATGTCTGCCGATCCCTGGTCTACAATATCAAAAAGTCCTCTCTTAGAGAACTCTATAAGTTTGATTTTATAATTCTAGTCTCAATATTACAGAAAATTAAAAAAACTGTTGAAGAACGAAAAAGTACCACACAGTGCCTTTTTTATACATTTTCATTAAATCAGAAATTCCTCGCATACAGGAATCAGGAAGCTGCGTGTCCAATTTTAGGTTCAATATTATAGAAAATTCGAAAAGTATTAGTAAAATAACAAAAAAGTACCTGAAAGTATCCTTTGTAAATGTTCGTTCAATTAGGATACTGCGTGTTTAAATTTATGTTTATTTATTCAATACTAGCTATACCCAGTGAGCTTCGCTACCCTCATCGTAATGGAATAAAATAAATATAATTATTGTAAATGTATATAAGTATATCTGCAATATCAAAAAGTCCCCTTTTAGAGATTGATTTTAGTTTCAATATTACAGAAAAAACAGTTGAAGAACGAAAAAGTCCAGAAACCAAAAAAATCGCATACAGATTTTTATACAGTCAGGAAGCTGCGTGTCCAATAAATGCTTAATTTCATGTTTCTAGGATCAATATTATAAAAAACACAAAAAGTACCTTTTGATGAACGAAAAAGTACCAAAAATCCCCTCTTATAGGTTATCACTTAATCCGGGCTCTACATTCTTAATTTCATGTTTCTAGGTTCAATATTATAAAAAATTCAAAAACTACCAATCGAAGAACGAAAAAGTATTAAAAGTCCCCTTTTATAGATTCTAATTTACTCCGGGCTCTACATGTTTATTTTTATGATTCTGTATTTAATTTTATAGAAAACTCAAAAAGTACCAGTCAAAGTACGATAAAGTACCAAAAAGTCCCCTTTTATAGATTCTTATTTATTCCAGGCTCTAAATGCTTAATTTCATGTTTCTAGGTTCAATATTATAGAAAATTCAAAAAGTACCTTTTGCAGAACGAACAATTACTCCTTTTATAGGTTCTCACTTAATCCGGGCTCCACATGCTTAATTTCACGTTTCCAGGTTCAATATTAAACAAAAATTCAAAAAGTACCTTTTGAAGAACGAAAAAGTAACAAAAAGTCCCCTTTTATAGATTCTAATTTACTCCGGGCTCTACATGTTTATTTTTATGATTCTGTATTTAATTTTATAAAAAACTCAAAAAGTACCAGTCGAAGTACGATAAAATACCAAAAAGTCCCCTTTTATAGATTCTTATTTATTCCAGGCTCTAAATATTTAATTTCATGTTTCTAGGTTCAATTTTTGTAGAAAACTCAAAAGTACCAGTCTAAGAAAGAAAAAGTACTAAAAAGTCCCCTTTTATAGATTCTAATTTACTCCGGGCTCTACATGTTTACTTTTATGATTCTGTATTTAATTTTATAGAAAACTCAAAAAGTATTTTTTGAGGAACGAAAAATTACTAAAAATTCTCCTTTTATAGGTCCTAACTTAATCCGGGCTCTACATGTTTAATTTCATGATTCTAGGTTCAATATTATACAAAAATTCAAAAAGGTACCTTTTGAAGAACGAAAAAGTGCCAAAAGGTCCCCTTTTTTAGGTTCTCACTTAATCCTGGCTCTTCATACTAGGTTCAATATTATACAAAAATTCAAAAAGTACCTTTAGAAGAAGGAAAAAGTACCAAAATGTCCCCTTTTATAGATTCTCATTTACTTTGGGTTTTACATACCTAATTTCATGTTTCTAGGTTAAATTTTATATAAAACTCAAAAAGTACCAATCGAAGGACGAAAAAGTACCAAAAGTTCCTCTTTTATAGATTCTCATTTACTCCGTGCTCTACATGCTTAATTTCACGTTTCTAGGTTTAATTTTAAAGAAAACTCAAAAAAGTACCTGTGTAGAACGAGAAAGTACCGAAAAGTTTCTTTATTATTAATTAATGTTTCGATTTCAATGTCATAGAAAACTTAAAAATACCAGTTGGAGAATGAAAAAGTACCAAAAAACATCACTTGGTACCGGGGTTCTAAATCTAAAAATTTAATCTTAATTGGATCATTGTGTTTGAATAAAATCAAATTTCCCGTTTTTACCCCTTTTAGTAATTTTTCTCTCCCCATTAACGAAACAAAAATTCTATTCCAAAAAGTTTCAACATGGTAGTGGGATAAGTTGATAAACCAAAAACAATGTTTTATGAAAAAAGAACCAAAAATAGGTACAATTTTCACCCCTTAAACGTCCGAATATCCGAAGTACTAGCGATGCAATAAAAATTTCATTCCAATAATTACAACATCGTAATGGGAGCCTATTAATAAATATACATTGTACAAACCATTAACTAAGAAATAATATTTTATAAAAAAAGTACCAAAAAATAAGTACGAGCCCGAATTTTCCAAAAGTACCAAACTAGTTTATTTACTAGTCCATCACAATACAATTACAAATGATATTCTAACCAAAATTACCGAGCGATGAATATGCCCGTTGTAATGAAGCAACCGGAATCTTTGGTGGGAATTGAACCCACAACCCCCAGACTGATAACACTGAAAAGAACCGAATTTCGAAAAAGGACCAGTCCAGTCCTCTTTTTTTTAATAAAGAACTATAAGTGTAACATTTCTGTTGTATTCGTTTTAGTTTAGGAGATTCTATGTTATCGAACTTA
This sequence comes from Lucilia sericata, assembly GCF_015586225.1. Classification (NCBI taxonomy): domain Eukaryota; kingdom Metazoa; phylum Arthropoda; class Insecta; order Diptera; family Calliphoridae; genus Lucilia; species Lucilia sericata. The sequence goes on from NW_023994043.1 coordinate 2,742,697, forward strand.
CCCGCTTTTACCCTTTTTACCTCTAAATATCAAAAATAGCCATTTAGGCTGTGTGCTGCTTAATCTGTCAGTAACCAGATAATGAGGGAGATAATGATTACACAAAGTAATTAATTACAAGGTCAATTACAATTACTTGTAATGTGTAATTGAACAATAACCAATTACAATTACTTGTAATTGAAATTTTTCTAATTTCAATTACTTGTAATGTGTAATTTACAAATAACTAATTACAATTATTTATATACATACATATTAACAAACAATCTAAAATAATAAATATTTTTAAAAAATAGTGATTGATTAGTTTTAAATTAAATATGTACAAGATAAAAACTAAAATAGCGTGACACAATTGTATAAAGCCGATAACAAATGTAAGATAATTTTATGACAAATCTATACAAATTTATTTTCCAAAAATAAATCTAGGTCTACAATCTTTTGTTTTCATACAAAAAAAAAAATAAATAAATTTATTCAGCCAAATTGTTAACAGTTCATTAGATCATTTTCATGAAATAAACATGAATATATTATTAGATCTTAAGATTCTAAATAAAATTTCTGTTAAAGAATAATTTAGCTTAAATCAGGTTTGTGTCTTAAGTCTTTTGTTTGATTATTAAAAAGATTTTTATAATCATTGAGACATTTAAAGTATAAAAACAAATTCCTCGTTTAGCATTAATCTTAACAATTTATTAAAGTATTTTTTAATGTTATTAGAAAAAAACTAATCAATATTAAATACTCGTTTATAAATTGGCAAATAATTTTTAATTAATTACGACTTTTGTTGTAAGATGGTATTTTTCTTTTCTGAGATAAAAAGCAAATAAACTATATTATAATTTTTACAATTTTAACCGGTTCAACATAAATATCTTTCTTCTTGTCTATTTCTTTGCCTTTATCAGACACTGCTTTCTATTACAAGTCAGAAAAAAAACTTATAATGGAATTGGGGAAAAAAAAGATCTGACAAGTGTTATATTTGCGCTCTACACTGCTAGGTATTATCTGTTTTTGTAGATTTTTGTAACAAAAAAAATTTATATTTTAATTTTTATTTTTATTATTAAAATTTTCGTTTAGATCTTTCTCTATAGAGCCAGACCTATTGATAGATTTGTTTTGCCAATATTCTAAGTTTATCAAACATTATGTAGAGGATAACCTCAAAGCTATGGGAAATCGACTTCTCCTAGTCCCTTATATATCCGTTCTGAATATAGTTTAGACCTTTTGAATACGTTCCTAGTCCGTAGAGGCGTAGGGCATCATATAGTCGGGCACACTCAACTATACCTACACCACCATAGTGGGGAGGGTATTATACGTTTGTGCTGATGTTTGTAACGCACAAAAATATTGGTCCTACACCCACCTTAAAGTATACCGATCGACTCAGAATCACTTTCTGTGTCGATTAAGCCATGTCAGTCCGTCCGGCTGGCTGTCCCTGTAAACCTTGTGCGCAAGGTACAGGTCGCAATTTTCAATATATTTTGATGAAATTTGGACCATACGTGTCCATACCCATACAACCCCCCGGAAAGGGCTTTTGAGTTCATAATTATGTTAAATATTTTAGTATCTCAACAAAAATCGACAAAACTTAGTTCTATACACGTCTTAACAATACTACCTATTTTCATAATTATTGGACTTTATTTGACCCTATCCCCCATACAAATTCCCCTTCAGAAAATGACTTGAAGGTCAATAGTTTACTAATAAACACTAGTATCCAGTATACATAACTCTAATATAAACGTAAAGCCATGTACCAAAATTTATAAGGATAGGCCCATATTTACCCTTGCCCCCATATAACCTCTCTTTTAGAAAATCACTTTTTTCAACAAATTGTTAAAATATTTCGGAATTAAGGTTAGATGCTTTGTTATTAAATATAATCCACATTTTTAACATACTCAGTGGTGTAGGGTATCATATGGTCGGCCATGCCCGAATATATTTTCCTACTTGTTTTTCTTAATTTTTTGGCTTGTGCATGTAACTGACTGAATAAATGAGGGAATGTGTGCATGAAAATTAATGTTGAATGTTGAAAAGTCAATTTAATAGAAGGCACTAAATCAAGCTTAAATGCAACCAAAAACTATGCAACAACTACTTAAAGATGCATTAAGTGAAACATGTGAAAATCTTGTACACTTAACGCCTTTTGACGTTCTTTTAATGTGTGAATATATATTTTTTTTGTACTGTTTTCTGCCTTTATTTTATTTTGTCTATTTGACGATACCTTGTTACCACTGAACGAATGTTTAAATAAATAAATGAAAAAGTTGAAGAGAGAAAAAAAATTCAGCAGAAATAATGCAGGAATTTATGTGGCTTTTTTTAGATTTTGGTTTTATTTTATACTGCCATCAGCAACCATGATGCTGATCATCATCATCATGATAGTTATATTGAGATATATACTTTGTTGTTGCAGCAACTACATTTTGTCTACAGCTAAAGGCTGCGGCTTTGACTTTGGTTATGTCTAAAATTGTCTAAAGTTGTTGCTGTTTCCTTAGCTGTGACTCAGACTTTTGCTACAGCTACAGCTGCGGCTTTTAGTCTTGCTGTTTGAAATATTTCTTTTAGTTAGTGGTTTGTAAATTTGAAAAATAGAAGAAAAAAAACATTTCAATTCTGGTTTCTAATGCGGGATATGATTTTGCTGTAAAGATAATAAAGTGTTGCTCAAATAGTCAGAGGCATTTAATGCCTACATATGCTTTCAATTATTCATACATACATTATATGTTTAGGCCTGATTAAACTTTATAAACAATTGCTTATCTCAAACTTGTATGCGTATAATTAAGTAGACAAATAATTTATTTTATTAGCTTCTGATTCCTTATATCTTAATAATTTCCTTCTTTCTTTTAATCTATTTTTAGGTAAGTTCAACATTACAATCATCATCAGTAAGGCTGTCAAATTGTAGATGAAATAGTAGTATTATGAAATCAGTAGGTATATTTAGCATGAATCAATAAATTTCTCACTTTAACCGTCACACATATATCGTACGATTGGCCAGACAATATGCCGTATCCTGATAACATAAATATTGCATAAAAACATCAACAACAATATATACGATTGCTGCTTTTAAGTCAGAATCAACATTGTTTGCAAATACTTCAAGTCCAGTTTAATATCCAAAATACTGCAAAAAAAAGAAAACCTACTCACCACTTCTTAGTCTGAGACCGTGTGTGAATGTGTGCGAAAAGTAAGAAAAAAACAAACAAACATTCGAGAGTACAATTCATTTAACTGGATGTAGTGTGTAATCGGAAACCTTTTATTTTTTACATTTTTGGTTTATGTGTCGTTGTGTCTAATCAGTTTTACGGGCATAAATTACAATTTTTGCTTTTGTACCAGCATTTTTCATGTTGAAAATTCAAATTCGCTTCGGCATATGTTCAGTAATAAGTAAGTACACCGTTTCTACAGATCCAGAAATAGAAAAACGATTTTCATGGTTTTCTAAATTTACTCCCTTACCAAACAACATACAAAATCTTAGCTACGATCGAAATGCAGAATACGCACAACTCATAATGTATTCTTCTTTTGATTCCTAATCGATAGCTCCGGTTCTCATCTAGAAACTAATAAATTTCGGTTAAAAAATTTCGACAAATAAAATCTTCCAAAAATTCAGCGATTAATTGGAAATGGTGCAAAATAGATCTAAAGAAATGTAACGCGCATTTGTGTTTCTCGGTTTTCTTACATTATTCATTACATTTTTTTTTACAATAACAACATCATTTTCGACAGAGTCATAAATTTAACTTTCCATTTTCATTTATTTATTACACAATATTTGGCGGTTATTTTTGTTTCTTGCAACGCGCATGTATATATAAACTATGTACGTGCATCATTTTATAGCGCATGGTCGTAAGACTTATTACTTTTTTCTCAAGTCTAGCATGGAAAATGAAACTAAAGTGCAACAATAAAATTTCCTTACACAGAATTATTATTATTATTACGCACTTTTGATGGAGTTTTACAAAAATATAAAACGTAAAAGCAATTCGATATTACGCCGCTTGAATATATTTATTATTCCAGCCAAACGGTGAGAAGAGTCTGAGAGTTTAAGTCATCGTAAATCATTTCGGATTTTAACAGATATCCATACATATGTTGCTTTAATTGTTTAAAAATCACCACGATTTAAATGTTATTTTTATACCCTACACATACGTAGTGGGACCCACATTTCACCTTAAATACTATGTTAAAAACACTAAAGGTCAAAGTTTGTAAACAATTCGGGATTGCAAGTACTTTACGTGAGTACCTGTAGTGTAGACCTATCCCAATTCCGTCTATTTGTGACTTGCAAAGAACACTCAGATAGCAATCATTGTACAGGTTTTACCGGTCCATATACAAGCACTTTGCTTAAGTCTCGTTGCGTCCTTTCTGACAATCTTTAAATCCTATCTAAAGCAATCCTCGACAACAATGGAATGGACTCTGTTGATTCTGCAACTGCACCTAGAACGTATGTGCGGACCGAAATACAATCTTCATAAGTAAATCGAATATTTCTCCTTACTCACAGGGGAAACACTGTACTTTTAATAGTATTTTATTGGTAAGTCCGTAAGTCCGAACAGAAAATCAACAATGACACATGAATAAAATGATGTACATCCAATACTATTCCACCCAACATACAAGTATAAACAATATAATGATATGGCGAGTTTCGCATTATCTTTACACTTTATCCCCTTATCCATCGGATTACAATTGCTATAACATCAAGGAAACTAGTCCCAGTGGGACAAGATGTTAAAGTACTTAACGTGAACAGCCACAAGGTGAGCTTTTGTGACGACTCACTCCTACACGCAGGTGGCAATTTTTGTGCATGGTTCTGCTGGTCCACTTGCTCAAGTACTCATGCTATCTAATCTCAGCAGACCATTGCTGCGTCGTTGCTTAACTTCCGAGATACAAAAACATCACTTCAGTTTACAACCACGCAGATGTAATGGCCTCTGTTGAGTCGCCAAGAGTACCTAAACACGTATTTAGGAGACCGAAACACGAATCCATCAAATAAGACGAGGACTTTGTTCTTACTCACTGAGAACATACCTGGACAAGGAAGAAAAATTTAATGGTATCACTTGTATAAGATACCTTTCATCCATCACCATTCAACCCAGCACACTTCTTATTCATCCGACACAGTCACTCTAGGTATACGGGCGGGTGAGATCCGCATACCCCCACATTCATCCTGTATCATATACACTTAACAATAACTCATTTCCAAAGCTTAGTCCCACAATCAATCCTCTGTGTGGTATCTCTTGACTTCGACAACAACACCGAACTTATCCCGAATTATAGAATTCACCGTCTTTTAACCGACATTATTTTCCCGTGAGTTTGGATTTCAGCCACAACCACAACGTGCACCCCGAAGGGACCTCTCCAACAACTGGGACAAATCAAAGTCCGAATCTCTGCGCTGCGGGCTACCGGTCCTCGTGTTACCAGATTATGTGGTTTCTGGTTCGACCCCATCATCCATCTAGGATATATTTGATCATCACCAGTTTATAGTCCCGGCAGACTAGAGGTACTGGAAGTACCTCTTTTCCCCGGGATCGCAATTATACCAAGATCAGGTTTTTTATGAAGGTAACATGCCCCCGGATGGATCCCAATGGGGGCAGTCTGGACATTTCAGTGTAGTTTCTGCTTCAGATATTTTAATTCAGTATAATTTAATCGTAGACCAAGTGGCCGGCAAATATACTTAAGTGAAGGGTGATTAATTCCAATTAGGGTATGAGTAGAACAAGAAAAAATATGATTAGAGACCCTGCAATTAGTAGTCATATCTCCTATCTTATTAAATCGTTTTTAGGCTCAATAATATGAGTACGAAGATAATCGCACATGCTGTTGATTTTTGTTCAAATACAAGGGATCTCATGTAATCAGCTCAAGAACCATCAACAAAGGTCAGTAGTCAACCAGGCAAAGACCGAATTTTTACCTTCTACCAGAAGACGAAAAATTCAGAAATTGAGACACCTTAGCTGGACGAAAAAGTTAAATAGTATGTAATGCTAAAAATCAAGGAGAAGTCTCAGTGTGATAAAGTCGAAATGTCTTTTTAATTGCATTTACTTCCTGTAGCAATTTAGATTTTGTAGATATAATATTGGTTTCAGAGACTTAAACGTCACTATTTTGAAAAATTTCATATATTCCTATCACTCGGTATCAAATAAAATCGACAAATGGGCGATGGAATGACTCAGTAAAAACACTTTTTTTACATTCAAAAAGCTCAAAATGCTATGTTCTGAAACAGACCCTGGCACTTTGCTTCTGCATAAGTTGCTAACGCAAAGAAGATGAGTTTGTAAATTCATTTTTTGTTATTACATAGCAATTCAAGAGCACATACTGCGATATTTTGTGCAAGACTCTTTCATGATCTGATCTGTCTCATAGATAAGTCAATATTGAATATAATCACACATCCCCGAAAGATCCAAATAGTAACTCTATCTTATTACTATTTGGACCTCTCGGGGATCACAAGATCGTCTAAACTAGGAACATTTTAAGAGTATCACAATGGACCAAATGCCATCCGAGCTAAATATTACTCTAGAGTTAATTAAAGTAAAAAACATAATGGTTTTACGATTGCAAAGAAAGATGCTGTGATAAAAAATTGTCATTTGCGATCTGATATGAACCCAATGTTGAATATCATTATTTTTTGCAAAAATAGCTTCTTATAGTTTGTCATTGAACTTGAAAACTTAAGGAAAAACAAAGCTACCAAGTTTATGTATTAACACCATCAACCACAATAATAGGCAATATGTCTCTAAACACTTGACTTTGGAAATAAATTAACAGAAAATAAAATAAATACAAATATTAGCAAAGGCCTTGAAGATCAAAAGATCAATGATTATTGAAGAAAATAATGCAAACAAATGGACAAATATGTCTGCACTGCAACTTCTAACTAAGATATATTTTCTGCAATGATTTTGCGCAAAATCTAACGAAATATTTATTTAAGTTTTTTAAGCAAAAGTATGTTTGGCGTATTTGTTTTATTCCTTTTTAAATGCCTTAATGTTAAAAAAAAATCTTGGAAAATTAATGCTTAAGTGCTTTCCATACACATGCTCAGACATAAATACATTTTTATTTTGACAGTTTTAAGTTTGTATGCACTTATAAATATGATGCAGTGACTGACTTGGCTGCCCGATTGGTTGAATATGCACCAAAAGAAAGAGAACCTTTAAAAGATAACCGCCAGGGGGTTTTACAAATATGAACAATAAAGCGCATAAAAGAAAAACATTTCACATGATTTTGAATAAAAAGGCAGTTATGAGAGTTTAATAATAAAAAAGTATGAATTCCGAGTAATTCGAATACTTCGAGCGACATAAATAAGGATCCTAGAACATTTTGTAACCGAAAGCGGTTTTCAAAAAAAAATATATATATAAATGGAAGTATAAAGGAAGAATAATATCCAAAAAGTTTTTAAATCTACTTTAAACGTGATTTGGGGTCAATGGGAATATAATAGGGTCCTCAAATATCTGCACAAACTATTTTTTTACTAATATGGAGAGAGAGAGAACTGCAGAGTTACACTTGGACCTATTACTCTTTTGCATGATCTGCCTTATTCGCAATCTAAAGATAATTTCTTTAAGCCTTAATGGCTTAAATAAGTAATTCCTTATTCATAAAGACCACGGTATAAGAATATAAATTTGCATAGTCATACCCATTTATATTTTTATTTGTACATACAACAGACCATTCAACCATTCTTTACAAACATGTTGGTATTTTACAATAAATATCGAAGGCTGCTAATACAACATAAATATATGACAACTTATTAGTGGTGGAATTTGCATGATGCACTTTGCATTGGAATAAGAGTAAAGAAGAGACTCTGAAAAAGACCTGTTGCAACCGAACAGGTACGCATTATTTCTTGGAAAATAAATTCACATGTTTCTTTTTTTGTTCTTGCTTGAAACTTAATGATTTTAGGGGAGTTTATTTCTTACGTTTTTGCGCTCTGCAAAAGTAAATTTTTATGGTGTCTTAACACTATACAGTCTTGACCAACGAAGTTTACTAAGGTTTTATGTTGGCACAACACCATTTACAATTGTATTTTAGAATATTTTCAGAAATTTTAGATTATATATAGAACTATAGCTGAATTAGAACTGAACTAGAACTGAACTTGAACTAGAACTGAACTAGAACTGAACTAGAACTGAACTAGAACTGAACTAGAACTGAACTGAACTAGAACTGAACTAGTACTGAACTAGAACTGAACTAGAACTGAACTAGAACTGAACTAGAACTGAACTAGAACTGAACTAGAACTGAACTAGAACTGAACTAGAACTGAACTAGAACTGAACTAGAACTGAACTAGAACTGAACTAGAACTGAACTAGAAACTGAACTAGAACTGAACTAGAACTGAACTAGAACTGAACTAGAACTGAACTAGAACTGAACTAGAACTGACTAGAACTGAACTAGAAACTGAACTAGAACTGAACTAGAACTGAACTAGAACTGAACTAGAACTGAACTAGAACTGAACTAGAACTGAACTAGAACTGAACTAGAAACTGAAACTAGAACTGAACTAGAACTGAACTAGAACTGAACTAGAACTGAACTAGAACTGAACTAGAACTGAACTAGAACTGAACTAGAACTGAACTAGAACGAACTAGAACTGAACTAAACTGAACTAGAACTGAACTAGAACTGAACTAGAGCTGAACTAGAACTGAACTAGAACTGAACTAGAACTGAACTAGAACTGAACTAGAGCGACTAGAGAACTAGAACTGAACTAGAACTGAACTAGAACTGAACAGAACTGAACTAGAACTGAACTAGAACTGAACTAGAACTGAACTAGAACTGAACTAGAACTGAACTAGAAACTGAACTAGAACTGAACTAGAACTGAACTAAACTGAACTAGAACTGAACTAGAACTGAACTAGAACTGATCTAGAACTGAACTTGAAATGACCTAGAACTGAACTAGACCGGAAGTAGAACTGAGCAATAAGTAAGCTAGAACCAGAAAAAATAACCGAATTAATTCCGAAGTGATGTCTAATGACTTCCAAGGAAGTGATTGTAATTTTATTTTTGCAAAAAAATCAAATCATTAAACATCACCGCTTCCAACAAATAACATAAAAACTAATTCTTGAGCATGACTTCAAAAGTAGTAAATTTGGAATCAAAAAAGGGGCATTCCTTCAACAACCGTGTATTAAAATTAACTGTGTATTAAAATCATAACTTGTACAGGCCTTTTTTAGTACTTCCGTGAAGTAATTTCTACTTCTAGCAAAAATGGATTTTTTATGTTGGGTCACTTGACATGAAATTGCCCATATGTTAAGTTTTTTTTTTTTAATATCATTAGAAATGGTGTACTTGTTTACCCATTTACTCGTATATGCAGACATCAAAAGTAAATAATTGTGTCTGCCTATGAGGGAACATGTATTACTTGTGTCTGTGTGTTAAATTTAATTTGTCGTCTGTCGTCCTGAGTGGTCATTACCACAAGAATTACTGTTCAGTTAGGGAGCGACTGGACGTACTAGTATGTTTTTTTATTTCTTATTACTCCAGGAAGACAAATAACACACTTTATTAAGTGGTTGCGTTTTGTTCGAAATACCAGCTGTTAAAAGTCATTTAAATAAGTTGTTGAAATATTATATTTTGAAAACGTCAACTACTTGTGAGTTACCAAATTTCTATGAAATGTAAGAAATGTACCTATTTCTTATAGTTATGTAAGGGAAATTAATCAAACTTAATTTTGTTTTAGATTAATTTTACAAAATAATAAAAATTTATAAACTTATAATAACTATGTTAAACGGACACAAAACCTCTTTAAAATATGTAAAATGAGGACAATTTCCATTAATCTATATTTATAGCACTTAGCAGATAGTAGGTCAGTTTTTAATACAAATTCAAACAAAAATTGCTAGTTCAGCATTTTACTTTATAGTTTAATTTACTTTTCGAATAAACTCGATAAAAATCACGTAAAAAATTATTCTTCTTTGTGCCACATAATTGTGGTCGCTTGTGATGTAATGATTTATCTTTTCCTTCCCATTCAAATACAAAGAATAGAGAATTTGTGTAATGCAACAAAAATGTATTCAAATAAATTATAAAAGAAGCTTTTTTTAAGAATTTCAAGTAAAATGTCAAATTGTCAACGAGCAATGTTGACATATTACCACGTATAATAATACTTAGGCACACAAAAAGAGTTTTTTTGTATTCACTTTCCGATAGTCAACACTTCAATGTAGACTTACAAAACACTGAAGTACTTTTATACTTTAAGCAGGCGGCACTTAAAACATGGAATCATCGTCATTTACAGCAATAGCAAAAGCTTCAATAGAAAACTGATGTTGAAGAGGAACGAAAAAAAAACAAAGAAATAAAAGAAACACTTAAAATGTAGATTAAAGACGATTTATGTACGCATGCGTAAAGAAATATTTATGTAAAACTATGTTTTTGACAATGACTATTTAAATGAATAAACACATTTTAAATGGACCAAACGAACTTTGTCAATAGGCAATATTTGTAGAATTTTTCAGTCCTTTATCATATTCCGTTTAGGTTTTCCCCGGGGGCATGTTACCTTGATGGAAGACCCCATCTTAGTGTGATTGCAATCCCGGGAAAAGAGGTGCTAGGAGTACCTCTAGTCTGGTGATGTCAAATGTATTCTCGGCCTTTCCTTGGAATGATTTGACATAATCTGATACTACGGGTGGCCAGTTGCCCGCAAGACTTGTCCTGGCTAATCATTGGTTGAGGTTCATTCGGGATCCACGTAGTGGCTGTGGTTTAAACCCAAATTCGCGGGAAGAGAATATTGGTTTAAGGACTGATATATCCTATACCTAATGCGTTGGATAATTCTCTCATCAAATGAAACAGGTCTGTTTACAAAGCAGCATATGTTGGATTACTGAAACCGATTCCCAAGATCTTTATGATAATGTGAATGGAACTGATGCAAAAATTGTTAAAACATCGGGAAAGTTTTCATATATTGGAGATTAGTACTGATTTAGTATGCCTTTCTACGCTTCGGGGAAGTTCTCGGTGCTGTTGCCATCACAACAGGATATATTGATTTATGCTACGCGACTTTGGAAATTCCTACATCCTTTGTCACTTACAGAGGGATCTTGTTCCATTATTTTGGATATTTCGAACTACCTAATATGTCTATAGGTGCTGTTGCCGAATCAAAAGGGCTTCGTGATGTGGTTGTGCGACTAAAGGTAGTGAATGCCACCTGAGCGGATCGTAAGAGGAACTATACATATACCTCAATTCGTCCATATCGGTGTCCCGAGATTACGAATTCAGCAGCTGCGATATTGGGGTTTTCGTTGACCCTTATCTTTCGATTCAACTGGTGCTTCTCAGCTTGTCGGGGTAGCTTACTGCTTGTCTTTCCGCAACGTGATCACTTGGCATGAGATTAGATAGTTTGAGTACTTTAGCAAAGTGTATGATGGACCGAAAATTCCATATACTAGAATTGCCACCTGCGTGTAAGATACACAATGGGGCGGTGGTGAGTCGTCACAGAAGCTCACCCAGCGGCTGAAAAAGACCACCGTGTTCACGTAAAGCACTTCAACATTAATTCTGTTCAGGCCTTAGGTTATAAAATCTAGTAGGTTAGGTTGGAGGAGGATGTCTTCACACATGCAGCTACTAAGCCTATTGTGTACTCCTTTACCTGTAAAATTTGGTGAAGGAATCACCGTTAAAAAGAATGATCATCCGGTGATTTAGAAAGTTTCTTGAACGGAATTTTTCAAAATTTTCAAACAATGCTACTCCCAAGGCGTTTGAGCATAATTACAACAAAGGCCGCGACTGAAAAAGTCTTACAACTTTTTATTATACACATCTCAAGCTTTACATAATGCTGTATATCAGTCGGAGTTGGTAACCTCGGAATTATACCAGGAGGAAACTTCTCGTTCTTTTGGGCTAGTCCATACAATTATTGTGGTTCGCATTCGTTGCCTCGAATACTTTTTTTCATGGACCAGCACTCAGGAGATGACTACTACTTATGAAGTGAAGGGATAGAGATAGTAGTGTTTATGGACATTTGGTTTAAATCTTTTTAAATCTAAATTGACAGAGAATACTTCTACAGGATAAAATTGTTCATCTATATTTAAGAGTGGTGTAAGTATTAAGGAATCGAAAACTTTTCATGTTCTGGACATGAAAATAAAGTGTGATGTTCGCTGCACTAAACACATTTTCTAAGCGTCAAAAGAAGCAATTAAGTGTATCCATTTTTTGAAACGGTGTATGTCTTACTTTTCTCCATCTGATCTCCTTACTATTTACGTCACATATATCCGACCGAAAATGGCATACAACTCTTATATATTTCTAAGGTTCTTATCGATGACATTAGGGGATACTACTCTATGGATAAACTTTATTTCAATGTTCTTTCGCATTTACAGTGGAGTATGTTCCTCCGAAATCAGGGAACTTGTTTCCGATTCCTTATAATCTAATAATGCCTTTATTGCTCTTTCATATTTGGAAAATGTATTTACAATCTGGATCGTTTTCAACATTTCGTAATAGCATGGACTTCCGCCTGGAAGCTAGGTAAAATATCTTGTTTTTTTGGGTTATCAATATAAATCTAAATCTAATTAAATTATTATAATTTTTTACTTTTTAAAGATTTCATTAGTTGCCAATTCTGTACATTTAAAGTACATAGTTTTATATGTAAGCTGAAGTAGAATAGTTTTGTGTTCAACTTAAAACTGTTGTTTTCAAAAATACTATTATTATTTTTTTATTATAAATCTTTTTCCTTTGTTGTGACAAATATACATATGCATTCACACGCACATACATAACTTATCCCCGTATATTCGCATATAGAAGATGAAGATAAAAAGGAATTTTCGTCTAAAAGTGTTAAATTATAATGAAGATCATCAGATGAATAAACATCGTCTGAAATACAAGCAAATGAAAAATAAAAGAATAAATTTAAAACACTTGTTCTACAGTAAAACCACACTCGAGTGAACATATTACTCTGGTGTGCACGAACGTTTTTAGATGAAAAAAAATCCTATGGACAATTTACATAGACTAAGTCTTTGGACTCAACCAACCAATATTATGTACAAGTACGTGTTGACAATATTCTTAAGATGTGTTTTCGTTATCTTTTATATTTTTTGTGTGGGCACTAAAAATTCATTGTATGTAAAAGTATTTGTCGCATGGTCAACGTAATTTGTTTTTTCTCGATTTTTATTTTTTTTTTTTGCTGACAATTTCCTTCTTTAGCCATTTTGAGGTGTGAAGATTCAATTTCCAAGCAAATTGTTAAAATTGTTATTTTTTATTTTTTTCCACTCATGTAAATTATATACAGCTTGCGATATTGTAACTTTGTGTGTTATATTTGCAAAAAAGTATAGGTGTTCCCATAAACACAAGCATGTAGAGATTCAGTTAATGTGTAAATTTCAAGGTCCAATATTCCAGATGTAGAAAATCCTCGGATGTTAAATGGCAGAGCCAATGACAAGCTGTCTAAATAGATTTAATACCAAAAAAGGAAAAAGACATGGCAATCCTAAGCCATTCTTTAAATCTAATGGTTCATTGTCGACAAAGGAATCCATAGCTGAAAATATTGGTCATCAAAAACTAGATGATCGGAAATCTTCCCATATATTCCCAACTTTACCAAATTTTATAAAGATCGGTCCATAATTAATTCCACCCCCATTATGGTAAATAAATCATTTTAATATAATGCCACTCTTGGGCTTGTTGTGAGCTCCTTTTCATGGTAAATGTTTGTTGGTAAAAAAAAACCGTATATACTTAGTATTTCAGTTTCCTGGACGTAATGCCTATGAATTTTCCAATCAGTGTTCGTGAGAATATCATCCCTCATCCAATATCCGGATTAATATCACTCGCAAAATATTTCGATATTTGTCAAAGAAAGTGATTTCGAGTTTCTCTGAATCCGCACGTCCAGTTTTGTATAGCTGTGCCTGTAATCCTGTGTGTCCACACAAAATACATACCATCATACTAACCTCAGACTACCTCATTTTGAGGAGGCTTCGCGTCCTGCTCTCGTTAGGGTCACCACATATGATCTTTGTGGTTCTACCATCGTTTCATTATTCCAAGAGGCTTTATGAAATTCTTTCACTTATATTTTTAAATCTACCCTCGTTTTGTCAATGGTTTTGCGTTCGTCAGGACTTCTGCCTTGGAAGCTAGTGCTATGAGGTAAACGGTTATATATGCATGTTTCTGGGTCTTTTTTTAGAACCCCAAGTACACTTTGACCTCCAATTTAGAGCCATCCGTGTAGCAACGGCCTCTTACGGGTATTTGCTCTAATGTTTCGCTTGACCATGACATTTTCTATGGGATCATTGGTTGAAAGTTGCCGACATACTCTGTATCTGATATCGGGTACGCACAATGATTGTGTATAGCTTTCCAATGTGTCCAGTATACGATTTTGGGCAGTTCGCCTAAAGTTATAAGCTGTTCGGCTGTATGAGCTGCATCATATCTTATACATGTTTCAATGGGTGAAATATAGAGTTTCCAGAGCCTTGGTTGTCGTAGTGCTCATGGCAGCATTTATACCCTATAGTTGTTTGATGTAACGCTTTTTAGAATGAGAATCCTTTAAATGCACGAAAATATTTAATATATATGATAGCTGAAACATATTTAAATGTACACAGAGGGAAAAAGAAATATACACGCCTGGTAACAAATTGACATCAAACTGTTTATAATTTTTCAATACCATCCGTTGTCAAAGTATATACATACGTACGACAACAGTATGTAATGTTAACAACATTGCAACAATTCGTTGTTGAAATCTAAATGTTAACAAACGTGGTAAGCTCACTATTGACAAACAATCCGTTGCCAATAGTGAGCTTGAAATCTCCTTAAACCTCTTGTAATAGACAATTAAGTGGAATACCCCATATACTACAGACATACATAAGCACTCACATGTGTTATATCTTCAAATAAAATTGAACATGCTATTAGTGTTGGTAATATTTAAATCTTAACTTACGTAGCGTAATATTTAATTTCCCTTTGTGCCGTTACAAAGTTGTTAACAACAACGGCAACTAATATTGGGTTAGAAGCGGCCACATACATATAAGTATCCATTCATAGATACAAACATATACTTTTATATGCAAATAAGCAGATACACACAAACACCAGCAACATATTTACTTTCATGTTTAAGTTTACGCGCGCATTCCTTCACAATTTCTATGACTGTTTATTCCATCTGTTCGTTGTTCCATCATGATACCACAACAGTACACTGCTGTTGGATCTTACGGAACAAATGAACGAACGAACAAATGTATGTATTGTAGTTCGAGTACAAAATATAAACATGGAATAAATTGGAGTTGTGTTACATTTGTTAATGGGTCTTGTTGCTGTTGTTGTTCATTCTGTGTGGCACGAATACACAACCAAGCAACCAGCCAACCATTAATTGGTCAACTATGTTCAACAAACAGTGCGAAATTCTTCAGTGTATGAGTGTGTTAGCAAATAACCCTGCAGTTTTTAGTAGAAGTTCCCAATTAATTTTACCTTACTCGGTTAGGGAATGAGCTATATGACTAGTAATTGAAATGTAATGAAAAATGCTTCTGGTGTTCTGAGTTTTGTCTATATTAGTCAACTAAATATTTGACTATATAAAACGGATACATCGACTCCTTATAAAAATGCTGGGTTGTAATAACAATATTGGCAGTTATATTGTCTATTATCAAGATGTTGAAACAAATATTTTTCATAACAATTTTTATGTTATATTTTGTCTTTTTTCTCTATTGTTTTTATGCTTTAGTTGCTGTAAATTAACAATAACACTTTTTTTAGATGAACATTTAAAATTGAGGTAAAAATAACGTCAGCAAAAAACATAACACTATTTGTATAACTACTCTGACAATTCAAATGTTTGCATACAACAAGCTTTCTAAAGCACAAAAATGTATAAACAATTGTAGCACAGCAATTAAATTAATAAAAGGTACTGTGTTGATTAAAGAAAACATAAAGTAAGTAAGAAAATTATAGGTAACATCTGGAGTTATCTTGTATTTTGTGAAATAAAAACATACTGGTTGCAATTAATTGTTGTGCTAAAATTGGTTCATAAAAATCTATTTTAATTTGAAACTATTGATACTTATTTAAAGGATATTTCACGTGATAGTTTTTCGTCACAAATACTTTAACATATTTATAAAAGGACATTTTTTGTTGTTGTGAATTTTTGATAAAAAAAATCTTAGGGAAATTTGGAAACAGCCCTTAATATATTTACCGACAGCGAGAAGGCAATTAGGGCGATATCAGGTAATAGAATTAAATCTAAGACCGTATTGGATTGTAAAAAAAGCTTTATCTGAATATTCTCCCAGAGGTAAGGTTTACATCATATGGGTACCAGCCCACTCGGGAGTAGTCAGCAACGACAGGGCGAGTGTAATAGCTTTAAAGAGAAGGGAGCTCGAAGTAGTTAACTTGACAAACGCAAAACCATTCGACGCAACAAAAGCTGAATTAAAAATATGGGTGAGAGAATCCCATAAGGCCTCTTGGAATAATGAAACGGTGGGTAGAACCACAAAGATCCTATGGGGTGACCCTGATGAGATACGAGAAATCTCCTCAAAATGAGCAAGTCTGAAGTTAGTATGATGGGACGTATTCTGAGTGGACACACTGGATTACTAGCGCATCTATACAAAATTGGCAGCACGGATTTAGACGAATGTAGAGCATGTGTAGAGGACAGTGAAACTCTGAAGTTCTTTCTTTGCCACTGTCAGGCATTCGTCGAAGTTAGATCCAAGTATCTTGGAAGTGATGTTATTCCGGAAATAACATTCCTGACTAACACTGATTGCAAAATTCTTAGGAATTATGTCCAGGAAACTAAGTTTCTGAACATTGAAAAATAATATACTCCATTTTCATGAAAAGGAGCTCACAACAGGCCCGATAGTGGCCTAGGTGTATTTCTTCAGATTTGATGTACTGTACATCCTCCTATCAACCTAACGTATCCTTACCTTTGCGAGGGTATACGGTTAATGCTCTTACAGTTCAATACTGTAATAGGTTTAACCTTAACACCTGATATCGATTAAACGCTTTCTGGCTGTCGGAAGTTATGTGTATGTTAACCCCTATTGGTTATATTTATTCTAATCAAGCTTACACATCCCTTTATTACTCATACTTCTGCCTGAAAGCTAGTGCGATTAAGTAGATGAGTGTATAGTTCGATTTCTGAGTTTTCAATATATAACTCCAGGCCCGTTTTGTCCTCCAGTGTAGCGTCATCCTTGTAGCAGTGGAGTCCTACGGATATTTGCTGTAATGTTTCGCTTGATCATGATACTCTATTTGGGAACAGTGTTTCAAAGTTCCCAAGTTATTCTGTGTATGGTATGTGATCGGTCACGCACGTTGTTTATGTATAGGCTTCCAATGGGTCCAGTATACATTAATGAAGTGTCCTATAACCATCTTTGGTCAGTTCTCCTAAAGTTATGAGCCGTTCGGCTATTAGTGTCGACTCATTTCTTATAGATGTCTTAATATGAAGAATATCCAGAGCTTCATGTCCCACATATATCCAAGCAGCATGTATTCTAAACTCCTTGTATTGTTTATCCAAAGAAGCCCACCAGATTATAGAAGCTTAAATTAGAATTGGTATAATGACGATTTTATAAAGCCATTGTATCATAGTGGTTATAGTTGAATTTCTGGCTAAAGATAACATCTTAGTTTTTTCTCTGTCGGTCGCCGATATTTTCTTGCCCATGAAGCAGGTTCATTGTACGAATTTTCATCTTTCTTATAAATAGACAGATTTCAATCTTAGTCAGGTAAACATTTAGCCCTCTCGGTTAAGTGCACCAGTAGAAAATATTTTGAGCACTCCTCACTATCTGAGCTGCCCTCACTTTGGTTTGTGTATACGGCAGGAAGACTGACAGGAGCTCATCAATATACCTAGATCGTCTTAGAATCTAATAAGGTCCCTAAACAAAGAATTTGTTCCTTACTTGGACGACTCAAAATAATGGTTGATAAACATTCAAGTAAAGTATATTCCCTTTGAAATTCCCATTGTGAGTATTTATTGATGTTGCAAACAAAATGATAAACATACAAATACTTTTTCACCACAATGATGAAACGAACATATCATAAACAAAATTCAAAAATCCTACCACAGACACAACAATTTAAAATGTTGATTGCGTAGACGAACAACAATTGTCCCATGCCACACGCATCTACTAACATCAGTAAATATTACATATGTATATGAAGTTCTAATAAAGTTAACTTTGTTGCTTTCGTTTTTATTCTGATCCCCTATACTTTGTGTCCATTCAGTTACAAACATTTTTATCGTTTTATTGTCAATTCAAAAATCGTTTATGACAATCATATTGCATGTTCGAATATGTTTGTTTTTTATTAAAAAGAAACCCCCTTAGTGAGAATAACTAACAAATGCGAATACAGAAAATGAACAAGAAACATAAAACTCCTAACCTGAATGTAAAACAATAAAATTTCATAATAAAACTACTAGAAAGTATTCGCACTAAGTCGGAGAGAATTCATGTATTATTAGAGTATCCCAGCAAAAACTGGGTAATGTCGTGTACTTTTCATTGACTACTACTTATCGCCCGCATTACTTTAAAGTACGCCTATAATGACTTACATACATTCAGTAAGTACGTAAGTACTTTTTAGGGCCTTGCCGTTTTATTTGCACATTTTATTGAATCGCGCGTTAGCAACTGTTTTTTACTCGCACAATAAAATAATTAAGCAGTACTGTTGTGAGTATGACAGCAAACTAACGAAAAAGCCGACCTGGTTCATATTCCGTGCGAGCAATTTTTTGTTTGTTTATAAACTTTTTAACCCCTTATTTGAAAGTGCTTATTAAGGTACTTATATGTAAGCGAGTGGGGTAAGTACTTGCCTACAATGTCATCAATGTGTTAAAATAACGATTAAAATGCTAATAAAGAAGTAGTGGAAAGTAGCTTTTTCTTAGCTTTTTAACTCATTACTTTTCAACGTAAGTATTTGCTGGGATGTTTTTTGAATTCCTTTATGTATAGAGTGTCTCAACAGTTAACTTAAAAAGTTTTCGTATATACAAGTTTAAAAGTGTTTTTGATAAGTATGTTTTTAAAATTTGTTTAAATGGTTTAATCTTTCTTTTAAATAACTTGTTACAACTTTGACCAATATGTAAGAAAAATTTTGTTTCACACTGTAGCCGGCATACCGAATGATTGTGATGATATGTTGTAAATATTTTTTGTATTATTGTTTCATTTCTTTATACCAGTATTTTAGCAATTTTTAACGTTTAGAACTTTAAACACATATACTTCTTGTCTACCAGAGGTTCAACATGACCATCAACTATAAAATTAATAAAAATCTATAGAAGTACAGTCGGTATTTAAGCTATCACCAAACTATACTAATTCAATTGTAAATGTACCCTTTCTTTACTTACCCGGTAAGTAAGCAAGTAATATGTTAATAACTACTTATTTTTATTCGGCGATGACCAAAAAATAACTGGTTACAAATGTGTTTACACGGCTTTTCCTGATTTAAACCGGCTTTATTCGTAAATTATCTTACAAAATGTTTCATTAACAAGTTATTTTATCATGCGATCTGGAATGGTTTCTACAAAAATTTAAAAATCAATATTTCTTTAAAAAACTTCTAATATCGACTCGGGTTAGGTTAAGTTGATAGGAGGATGTATACTACATCAAATCCGAACAAATACACCTAGGCCACTATCGGGCCTGTTGTGGGCTCCTTTTCATGAAAAACAAAAAAAAATGTTCACTGAATGAATTATTTTTCAGTGTTTAGAAATTCAGTTTCCTGGACGTAATTCCTAAGAATCTTCCAACCAGTGTTAGACAGAAATGTTATTTCCGGAATAACATCACTTCCAAGATACTTGGATCTAACTTCGACGAATGATATTGCCTAATTGCCTTCTGGCTGTCGGTAAATATATTAATCGCTATGGGCGCCATATTTTTTCTAATCCAATTTACGCATTCTGTTATTGCTCGGACTTCTGCCTGGAAGCTTGTGCTATGAATTGGAAAACGGTGGTATATTTCTGTTTCTGGGTCTTCAATATAGAACCCCAGCCCCACTTTGTCCCCCAATTTAGAGCCATCAGTGTAACAACGGATTCCTACGTGTATTTGCTCTAATGTTCCGCTTGACAAAAACATTCTATCTGGGATCATCGTTTCAAAGTTTCCGACATATCGGACGATCAGTCACGTCCGATGATTGTGTATAACCTTCCAATGTGTCCAGTATACATTGATGACGTGTCCTATAACCGCTTATGGCCAGTTCGCCTAAAGTAAAGACCCGTTCGGCAGTAAGCGCCGCCTCATATCTTAAATATGTTTCAATGGGTGGAATATCTAGCAACGTTTCCAGAGCCTTGGTTGAAGTAGTACACATGGCACCACTTATACCCAACCAGCATATACGCTGAACTCCCTGAAATAGTTTGATATTGAACTTTTTGTCCAAAGCAGTCCACCAGATTATTGAAGCATAAGCTAGAATTGGTCTAATTACACTTTTATAAACTTATCATAGTAGGACTAAGACCCCATTTCACGCCTATAGTTCTCTACATATCGCCCAGTACTGATGTGCCTTGTTGATCCTATCCTCTATGTGGTGCCTCCATCTAACTAATTCCTATTAGACATACTGTCTATAGCGTATCGGCTACAAATCCTGTTTCAAAAATTAATGTTATTGATAACGACCACTCATTACTAAATAATGTATGAAATAACTACATCATCTACAATACTCATTATCAACATTTGAAAATATTTCACTGGATTAGTTATTTGATTTCTTAAAAGATCTTTGAATAAAGTTAAAATTCCTTAAACAACCGTTATTATTAAAAGGATGTTTTTTGTTCGTTTTATACCAGTTGTTTTTTTTTTTTACTCTTATCAACTTCTACTAAATACAACAGCCATAACAAGAGCTATAAACAAAAGAACTTTTAACTGGTCTCAATGGTAAAATAGCAAGACTGCATTTTATGAACCACCTGTCACTGCAAATTTCTCCCTTAATACAACTTTAAGGGACATTCACAATGGTTGTTTGTACACTACAAAAGGATATTAAGTAAAAAACTTAAAGAAAAGTAATATTTAAGTATTTTAGTGTGTATTTATATCCATCATACAAATGATATAGAAGTTTAGAAGATAATTATTCTATCAATAATTTTTGAATATTTGAATACAAATTTAGGGACATTCCATATATTATTCTTGAAAAAAAATCATTAAAATATATTTTACAATTAATTTAGAATAACAATTCCAATATCACAAATGTATGTATATCTATATATTCCATGTTCTCTAAGCGAGATAGCGAACATAATTATCTGTATATCGCTTTTTACTATATCCTACCAAACTTCAGTAGGGAGGGTACCAAAGATTAACGCATGTCCGTCCTTCCTTCGTCCATCAAAACTTTAAGACGCATTTATTAAAAAACCATTAATCGATGTAAATTGATAGAAAGTTTTTCATATAAATTCAATTCTACAGCATCCAAATCAACCAAAATAAAAAACTTTTTCTTGTACAGTGTCTAATTTTGATGAATTTATAACACTTTTTTATAACAATGTCTTGCATGCATCATATTATATATGAATACGAAGAGACTTTTAAAATAAAATATACGAAACTAAAGTAATAAAATGTTTTCAAATCACGAAAAGTTAACGTATGAATGTAAGTAACTGTAATTTATGCCTGTAATTCAGCATAAAATGAACAACAAATTGACAAAAGAGACAAATAATGCAAATAATAAAAATGGAAATTCAAATGTTTCAAATACTTTAGACTCCACAACAGACTATATAGACACAGACTGAACAATAGTTACAAACTCAAAACTTGAAATTAGGCAACTGCATGGGGGATATGAGTATACGGACATGAGAATATGAACTAAATTGACTCGAATATATATAAACTACTACTATAGGCACACTTGGACAAAGTCAAATTGTCTGACACAATTAAATGAAAAACAAAAAATAAATAAACCGAGCAGCAGACTTGTAGCAAAGAACTTGATGGTGGGCATGAAATGTGCAACTGTGAAATGCAACACCTCCTACAATCTCTGTGAAGTTATACTTTGTTTATTTCTGTTAAATTTTCAGCCAAAACTGTTGCAACTCTTATAATATGTTGCAGACTTGCATTTGATTTTGTCTGACTGGTTACGGCCATTAAAAGTATTTTAGAGGCAAGTTCAATGAATTTGACAGAATTGCAATATGGTAAGCCGCCTTTTGCATAAAATAAAATTCGTTTTAGCTGAAAAAAAAAGTTGTCGAAAAAAAATGATCTCAATGACATTATAGCCAACAAAGAAAAAAAACATACTGTGTAAAATTCAAAAGTTTTTCCCATTACAATAGTTTTAAATGTTTAAATTTAGTTTTTGGCAAATTTGTTTCCCATTTTCATTTTCTACCCAAAAGAGTCCCGCTGTGAAACGTTTTTCAGTTTTAGGAAAAATGAAAAAATAAAATATTTACATGGTTTTTATAAATATTTTTTACTCATGGTTTTAGATTGTTCTTAATATTGGCTTGGTGTAGAATCGTTTAAAAATATTATAAATTTCCGTTATATTTTGCGGGTGATAAATGAATACCGATATCAGATTCGGTTTCAGCACCTCAAAAAATCCATGTATTTCTATCCAGTCACATTGGTTTTAAAAGTTCTTCCAAATCTTCATTTCCTTGGCCTATGTTATTAAACTACTATTATACCTTTAAAAATTCCTTTAAACGATGTTTCAATTTTAACACCTGATTTTCAAAAACAATTACAATTGGTTAAAATTCAATTTGTGGTTTAACTACAAAACTTTACTTGTTTTTTACTAATTTGTTTTAATTTCAATTTGATGATACGTGCAACTATTACACAGGAATAAATAAACATCGAAATCATATAAAAAATCGTATCGTAATTCGGCAATGACGAATCTTAAATATACTTATTCAAACCTTGCTAAAAACAGTAGCATCTATAAAATGAAATACCAAAAATATACATCGATTTAAAGCTTAAGATTTTATGTCAAGTTGGGCAGTACTAACTAGTCTCTACATCAAGAAACCCGTTGCTCTAAAAAGCAGTTTTAATATCATCATGAAGAAGATATTATAGAGGTTAAAACTTTATTTTAAAGTCGAGAAGTCGAACTTTTAGACGATATACATAAATACATATGTAACTGATTTTATAAATTATGCTCTCTTCCCGCTTTTATAAGTAGATACGGAGAGTGATACTATCAAAACCATAGTACACTTTGCTTCTGCACTCTCGCAGTGGCGATACGGACTCTTTGTTAAGGGCCACAATCGCTTTTCTGATAGCTCCTATCGGTTCGGATACCTTCACCACCTTCCAATCATGGACAGGTAAAGGAGGGTTTCCGCTCCGAAGGAGCGCCAGAATCTCCGCCGGGTCGTGTGGCTCAGTTGACATGAAGGCAATGGATCTCGGTCTGCAAGGGATTTCACATACCGAGACCACGTCCAACTTAGAACCTGTCCACACTTCCCCAAGGGAATCAATCGCCAGCTTGAGAAGTAACGTAGAGCGCTAATTCGAACAAGCAGCAGTTTTATGTGACCCTGGAACCATCCAGCATCATAATTTTGGAGAGGCGGGATTTTCCAATACACCCCAAGCATTCGTCACTGTTGCTCCTGTTGATAATAGTCCTTGCCTGTGGGTTTTTGGCAACCTCAATGAAAGGCCTATTAACGACGACAGTTTGCGCCTTTTTTGGACGTTTATTCGTCGGCTGAATATTCGACAAAGAAGGGGAATCTTCCTCGGATCTCTGCCGTTTAGGCGCCTCAGCAGCAGACTTAGTCACTTCTGCGTTAGCTGAAGGATCTGAGTCCTTTTGTCTTTTTGGCCCAATCAAGAGACAATTTCTCGTCCTTGGACAATGCATTGCTGGGCTTGGCGCCATGACGCTCAACAATGCGTTCGCCGGTGTGCAAAAGCCCTACGAGAAGCTGTTTTGTGCCGTTGGGAATCTGCTGATGGTACACTGGAAGAGCCCGACATCGAGTTCGACGACTATTCCAGCATACGGGGAGGTGCGGATGAGAGGTACTTGCCACAACGGGCAATGCCTCGCACCAAAACTGAAGGTTTGGTGTTTGCTTTCGCATTTTTCGCCTACTACCAGGACACAAAAGCTGTCGTCCCTCTGGGATAAAACAGACCATCAAGCCGACCAATATGGAACAGACGCTTGATGGGTTTCGGACATGCACTTTTAAGTGCTGGAATCCACTAGGGATTCAGTCGGACTGCTCTACCAATTGACCTATCACAGCAGAGCTGGCTCCGTCAGCATGACCCATAGGATTCATTGCACTTAAGCCTTCACATCGCCACAAGATGACTACCCTTTGTGCATTATATTACACTATATAATGCCCCAAAATTAAAGGAAGTTACAAACAGAATGACAAACTTATGTACATAGTATACATATACATATAGCCTAAACATTCTGATAAAGAGTATAACAATAAAAAAAAAAACAATGAATTCCATATTTAATTGCTTTGAAACCACAAAAACCGCCTGCAATAATATTGACACATCAAAATGTTAAGCGAACTAGAAGAAATAAAATTGCAGACATGTGTATGTATACTGAAAACTATTGAGAAAAAAATCACTCTAACATGGACATTAGAAGTGTAACCAAATTTCGTACTTAGACCAAGGTAAACAAGAGTGCGATTAAAAATAAAATAAACATTTTATAGAACCCTGTAGGTCTTAGAACTTTATAAAACTAAAGTTTGAACACAAACTTCATGAATTGTCCCGATTTGGTAACTAAAAAAAAAACCTAAAAAAAAGTTATCCTCCTAATTGATATGTTGCAGACAATAAACAATGGATGCACTCCCATATATTATTGTTAAAACTACATTAATTTTAACATTTCTATGTATTTGCACATGTACACAATTCCACGGATGTATTTTTGTCTATCAACAACATTGTATTTAGATACAATTGAACGAAAAAATATTTCGCGAGTATGAGAATGGCTAAAGTTAAGGTTTGTGTTTCGACCATAAAAACAATGTTATTTTTAACAAAACGCCCGCATTTGTATTGACATTTTTATCAAAATTCTCGTATTTTGTACAAATGTTTGTGCATGGATACATGGGATTTTACTACATTATTGTAGTTGAAGAAATTCTTTAAAATAATGAATTCTTTTTTCCCTTTTTGTAATGACTTATTTAAGTACTTATTTGTAAGCGGGTGTGCATTACATCAAGTTGTTAAAGTAACAATATTTGTAATAATTTTGGAGTTGTATACAAAATTGTGCTATGTTGACGTCACACAGCGGTATAGGAAAAAAAAGAGGGAAATAATTCGGTAACTTCTAAACGGTTAATCCGATTTTGGTATGCACAAAGAGGAGGTGTTGTCGAGTTTAGGTTTTGAATTTGGACCTTATAGGCCAACCAGGGGCCCGGCGGGGGGTCCTCAAATTAGGACACCTCGGCTATGTTAAATTTTTAAAACTATCCTATTTCTTCATTTCAGTTCCGATTTAAAAAAAATTCGTATATAGAATCTCCTCATCGAGCACTATAAAAAATGTCGTCGTAGCAGTAAATTATCCCTTATAGTTTAGGAGATATTCGCATTTGAAAATTAAAATTTTAAAATTTTTACCGTCCTTACTTCAGTTTTTTGATAATAGCGGGTCCAAATATTCCCGATTTTCGCCATTTTTTTTATTCGCTTAACAACAAGTTTATATATCAAGCAGTGAAAGAATTATGTAAAAATCATGACTGAGTCCAAAGTTATAGGCATTTTAATTTAAAAAATTAAAAAAAGGCGATTTTTTGTCATTTTTTTGGGAAAAAAGTATATTTTTCTTTTTAAGTTATCTAAAAAGTTTATAAGAAGATGTATATAGAATTTATACTTTTTGGAAAGCTGACTTTACATAAAATATGATAAATGAAACAAAACCTCCATCCAAAAAAACCCTATTTTTTATGGAAAATTCAATTTTGAGCAAAATTTCTCAAATCGCATAGTCGATATCAAATTATAGTGACCTGTTTTATATGACCCAATATGTTCTTAATCATTTTGTAACGGGTTTCGATAACCCCGCCCCTGGTATGGATATAATAGGCAAAAAACCAAAAAATCCCATTTTTGGGATTTTTTAAAACTTTTTTGGGAATTCCGGGATTTCTAATAAGAAAATTCGAAATTTTTATTTAATTTTGGATTTTGAGTAAAAAAATCTACCTAACTGTAAAATTTCATCAAAAAATATTCATAAATAAAATTTTTATTGCAATATGAAAAATTTGTATCTTCGCAAAAACTGAATAAAAAACATTAGGGAAATTATTAGGGAAAACTCAACATCTTTTAGAAAATTTACCTAGCACTATTATTTAAGAGTTAAATTTAAGAGTTAACCTTATTAAAATCGGATTAACCGTTTAGAAGTTACCGAATTATTTACCTCTTTTTTTTCCTATACCACTGTGCGTCAGGACAAAATTTTCGAGAAATGGTATCTTAGAATGAACCAAATTTTGATTTTCGGTGGGAACCTCAGCAACTTACATTTTGGGGCCAACCTTTTTGGGTTTTATAGGGATATTCCGATTCTCTCACAATTGGTTCTTAGGGAATTTATCCGTTTATTATTCTCCCATCTCTTTCTTTTCTTTTAGTTTTCTTCTGCAGGTTTATTTCTCTATCTTTGAATCTTCACACTTTACGAAAGGAATCATAATGGATCTTATTCTTTGAAATCTCTGTCTTTTTCAATACAAATTGTTTGAATAGTGGCCAAATGTTTTAATGCAATTTTATAGCTTCTAAATCTTTGAGGTTTTGTTTGCTGATAAAACACACCCTATAAAAACTACTGCTTCTTGACCATTTTTCCCACAATTTATTTATTTTACAAGTTATGTCCTGTTATTCTTCATGAATTATTACGATAACAATGGTTTTAAAACCAGCAAATAAACAGAAAGCTGTAAAGATAATACGTATAAAAAATATACAATATTTATTAAATTTTGAAACAAATTTATAAAATTTAATACAGAATTCAAATAAATCAACAAAACTTTAGCACTTCCATCTGCTCAAATCAGTGGGACACCAAATTATAACCAGAGCACGAACATTAATCGAGGTTTCATTTAAACATTTAATGTTGTTTTCTGTAGAGGACCATTTCCGAGAGGTTGGGTTTGTAATATTCTGTAGCCCATAAATAAAGCAGACTAAAATGTTTCCAATTTAACTTCTAACTGGTGTAGTTTGTCAATGGTACCGATTCACTTTTCCTTGTAGTATAAAATAGTTTGTAAATTAATTACCTACCAGTTCTTACTTACATCCTAAAGATAAACTTCATACAGAATTAAATTAAAATACATTAAATTTCAATACACGTCTTAAAACTTGTAATGAATATCGATTAAACATGTTAATCGAATAAAACTGTGATTAATAAAACTAAAAGTCATTATATGACAAATCTGTACAAAATAATTTTCTGTCTTGAAAACCTTCAAACTTATTAAATAAAATACCTGTTTTAGTTTTTTTTACTATAATCAAATTAAATAAATTACTCACGTGTACATTTTAATTAAGTTTCAATTTGTTATGGTTCAACCATTTAAATTTAAATTATTACAAGATAAAATATTTTCATTTTCTTTTAAATTAATAGACAATTTATCTAATCTTGTCGCAGACGCGTAGTTTTGATCATCATTAATCTTTTTATAAAATTTTTTTAAGCGCTGTTTTTATATGTAAACGAACATTGATCACGTTTTTTCTTGGGATTTTTCTTTCAGGCCCATCAGTCGAACGCCGCTAACCCAGGTGTCGTATTTACAAAAAATACCAACATTGCCGCGTCACTTTTCACCAAGTGCAGGAGGAAGTACGGCGGCAAGTTCAAACACGCCACCGCCTCTACCACCATTGGGCAGTTTAAGACATCTTGGCAACAGCAATGTCGCATCACCGTCATCATCAACATCGTCAACGGGGCCAATGCCAAGTAGCTCATCGGCTGGAGCTTTATACAATCCCTCAGCAGTTGCAGGTTTGCCAACATCACCATTGCCCATGCAACGTCAATTTCAACAGCAACATCAACAACAACAACAACAGACAT
The DNA here is from genome assembly GCF_015586225.1 of Lucilia sericata. Lineage (NCBI taxonomy): Eukaryota > Metazoa > Arthropoda > Insecta > Diptera > Calliphoridae > Lucilia > Lucilia sericata. The sequence continues at coordinate 2,771,413 of NW_023994043.1, forward strand.
CTCATTTGCCACCATTACCACCACATCAACAGCTACAACAGCAGCAGCAACAACAGCATCATCACCATCATCCTCATCAGTATCTGCCACCTCATCTACAGCATCAACAGCAAATGCAACAACTACAGCACCAACATCAGCAGCAACAGCAACAATTATCTTCAAATACATTGCCACATCAGCCATCACAGTATTCACCTGCGGCATCGGCATCTTCATCAATCTCCAAATACTCATCATCGTCACTAAAGCATCCTCATCATCCTCATTCTCACAATCCACAGCAACAACAACAACAACAACCGCCACCACCACATCAGCTGTCTCCAGCAATTTCATCACCATCGCCGCCCTCTCTGCTGCATCATCCCACTGGCGGTGGTGTTGGCGTTGCTGGTGTTCATCCTCCTTTTTTGGTAGGTCAACATTTGGATATGCAACGGCAATCCCACTCAGATGATGATAGTGGTTGTGCTTTAGAGGAATATACTTGGGTACCACCAGGACTAAGACCAGATCAGGTATGTTTCTTCTTCAATTTGGCATATTTATGATCATTGACCTCAATGTTATCTGACACCAATGGAATTGTTATGCACGTACTTTTCAAATCTACATGTTCTATTTAATTCCCATACACGTCCACCAGTGTCTGTACAAATGTACAATAAATGTGCACGAGTGGATATTTCCATGTCAGGTGTTTGCAAATTTATTGAGATTTTTTTGAATTAATCTTTTTATCTAGTATCTCACTCACATACACATACAATTTATCTTCACATCCCCATTCGTACGCACTATTCCGGACAGGTAGTATTTATAAATGGATGCTCGTATTTGTGTTTGAATGTGGCCAACTGTGGCGATCTGTAGAACATAAATCAAGTGATGAAGAAAATGTGACGACTACTTGATAAAAATTAGTTCAGTAAAAGTTGATAATTGGAACAATTTCCAACAGAAACTAGTTCTGTCTTTTTGCCATTTAAATGTCGACCATTTGTATATGAGTGGATGGATTAATAATGATCTAAATGTAATTATAAAATATAGACTATTTTAATGGAGAAATAATTATCAGTTTAACATATAATGTCAGCAATAAATACAGAGGAAAATATTGTAAGATCATAGTTTTACTGTTGTTCTTGTAAGAACATGATTAAATTGATTTAGATGAGTTAAGCTGCTTACGTTATATGTAAAGTAGATGATTGCTGATTAATAACTCGAAATTAGTAAGAATTTTTTATTCATCTAAACGGAATATTACACATACCCGACAAAAATTTAGATTGAAAAGTAATGAGATAAAATGCTGCAAAAATCCGCTTTTCACTACTTATTCATTAGTATTTTTACTCATGATTTTAACACGGTTATGACATTGGAGGCAAGTACTTACCACGCTAGCTTACAAATAACTACTTATATAAGTTCTTCCAAATAAGGAGTTGAAAGGTTGTTTCTTTTAAAAAAATCGATGACAGAGAATACGAACATTGGCTTCTTGTTCGTTAGTTCGCTGTCTTACTCACTTTATTTATTGTGTTCAATTTTATATTTTACACACGTAATAAGTCGAATTCAAGTCTTAAATTCTGCTAATAAGTGATATCTGAAATTTTGAAATATTTTTTTAATTTCGAAGGCACGATACTTATCAATTATAATTTTTCTCATGGAATCAACCTTTGGCGAACTGTTATTATTGTCCAGGAAAATCGGTACTTTTGACAAGGGTATATGAAATCTCACAATTCAGAATGTAAGGAGTCTTAAATATTTCATTATATACTCCCCCGGGGCATGTTTCCTTGATGTATTGCATTCCCGGGGTATAGAGGTGCTACCTGTACTTATAGTCTGCCGGGACTATAAACTGGTGATGATCAAATGTATCCTCGGCCTGTCTTTGGAATGATTTGACATGGAATCGAACCAGAGCACCACATTATCTGGTACTGCGGGCGACCATTTGCCGCAGGACTTTGTCCTGGCTGGTCAGTTGGTTGAGATTCTTCGGGATCCACGTAGTTGCTGTGGTTTAAACCCAAGCACCCTCGGTTAAAAGACTGATACACGTTGAAATATAAATTTCTGTTACCGCTCCTTGTTTTTATCTGTGGAGATGTCGGAGTAACGGATGGAGTAACAATTGAAGTGGCGGAGGAGTTGGTTGAGACATTGGCGGAGTTGTTAATACCTTAATATTTAATTTATCGGCGATTTTCCTTCATGGTTTAGTGTGATGGATTTTACTCTAAAACATACTCAACTTATCACAGTAGGTCCTTGTGGCCACTAAAATAATTCCGATTAAATATAATATAGATCTGTGTTTTCGAACCAGATCTATATTTAATCTATGTTTACGTCCCTAGATCCTGTTGCCGAAACAACAGAGAGGTCTCAGTAGTGTGGTGGGGCGACCTTAAGAGGTCAAGGAATGCATTGGGGTGAGTCTTTAGATGATGAGTATAGGGTGATTTCACCTGATGTCTGCCTCTTCTATCGACTCTAACCAGTGATTGCCTTTTCCTTTGTCGAGTTTTGATTGAGCTTAACTCATGATAACTGTCATTCCTGAACCGGGCTACTATGGAAAGAGATTAGATAGCTCGACTATTTGAGCAAAGTCCTTGTACATGCACTGGCACAACCATGTACAAAAATTGCCACCTGCGTGTAAGATGCTGAGTCCTCAAAGAAGCTCACTCAGTGGTTGAAAAAGGCCACCGTTAAATCAGGTCAATACGGGCAAAGGCAAAGCACTTCGACATTCATTTCATAATATACTGGATATTTAGGGCGATCATAAAAACTAGTCTTACCTATTTTCAGAGTGTTTTTTAATTGCAAAGACATTTTACCTAGTCTGACCTATTTTTCTACGACATCTCGAGACGTCGACTATTAATAGCTACGAAGACAGTATCAAGTCTCTTAACTCCAATGTAATAATATAAAATTGTCTTCTCAATTACATTCAGTTCCTGTTCCAATTCAATTCAGAACATTATCGAAATATATAAACGGTTCTCCAGTTTTGAACATGATGGAAGCTTGAACACCATTTATAACTTTCAGAAATACCCCAGGTATTCTGGCCTTATCTTTTACAGAAAATAAATCTGACACTTGAGCAATATGTTAAGTAAACGAAAAAGTGTCAGTCCAACACTTTCTAAACAATTTCCCTGCTTAACAAGAGTGAAGATTAAGATATTTATCTTGATAAAGGACTACCTCTTGATCTTCACCATTTCGAAAATGTACCACTTACGAATATAATAAAATTTGATAAATGTTACGGATGGTCCTCCCGAGTACCACAAAATTCACAAGTTTTTAACAGTATCACAACTAAACCAAATGACATCCCTCTCCCTGGCATCCTTCTTCTTCAATGTAACCTAATCTAGGAGTTTCTGGGAATAATTTATAATCAAAAAGGTCCGAAATTACTCTATATTTTATTATGTGATTTCTAAGAACTTGAAATTGACAGATAAGCGGACGAACAGATGGATTAAGGTAGATTATCTTATAATTTCATAAGTTCCCAGAATATGGATATAACAGCCGATATTTTGATATCTGCAAAAGAAATATGAAATAAAAATAATAGTTAAATTTCAATACCTGATTTATGTTTAACGTACATAAACCTGACTTAAATTTACTTTTTAAAACAATATAATTTTAATTTAATTTTCAAAAACGAAATTGAAACTTTTATTGCATCGTTGATGTCCCATTTAACATTCTTTTTATCTGGTCATCAAACATATTTTAGTATTCAATGGGACAAATTTTTGTTTGGTCAGCAAAAAATAACTTAAAATAATTAATATCAATCAAGGTAGACTTTCAGATACACTAAATAAGTTTTCTCTATTTATAAATTATTTTTGTAATTCAAATTTTTATAATAAATATAATTGTTACATAATTTTTATACAAATATTTGTGTAAATTTTCATATGTTAAATAACAATTTTTGACACATTTGTTGTAGCATGAGAAAAAGAACTGCATATGCCATATAAAAAGTAATACATTTAACAATAAATACCAGAGCACTAAATGCTACAATCAACGAGGTTTAGTGGAATTACTGACATGTGGATGTAAACGCAATAAAAAAGGGATTTAAATGCTGAAGTACAGTGATAAACAAAATTTGTACAGGATATACATATGTATGAGCAATAAAAACTTGAATTTGAGATCTCGTATGTGATGAAGATTTCCACATACAGTATTAAGCGATGATTCAAAGTGATTTAATGTGTATTTGAAGATCAAATTACGAAAGGTTGTTTTAATTTTTAATTATACAGGCAAAGAAAATTTGAAAGGTTTTCCAGATATCATGTCATAAAGCTTGAAAATGATAATAGTGCGAAGAAACTTTTTTAATAAAGTTTATTATGTTATCTATCGACTTTTAATTATAAAATGTTCTATAAACTTTAAAATAAAGGCCTAACACCAGACATATCATCATTCTTCTTCGAGATATCTTCCCCTAAACCTTAAAAACTCATAGTTTTCTGTATATTCATGGTATTTATACGCTACACTAATATTGTTTGCTTTGTAAATACTGTTTATTTATAACGAACAAGAATGTCTAAGTGCTTAACGTGAACACCTGCCTTGTCGGCTTTATTTCCCGGTGGCCCTTTTCATCCACTGGGAAGACTTAAGAGGTCTACCATGCACCCCTTAATCCTTTTATGAAGAACTCAGGTGGCAATTTTTGTACTTGGCTGTGCCGGTCCATGTACAAGCACTTTGCTGAAGTACTCGAGCAATCTAATCATTTGCCATAGTAGCCCCATTGCGGAATGACAGGCAGCATGGAATCCCAAGACAAAGTCCGACAAGGAAAAAGTAATCACTGGTCTAAAGTCAATAGAAGGAGAGTAAACCCCAACATCAGATAAAATCAATCTTGCGGTATCATACGCCGGAAGGTGATCACCCTTTAGATGTAATGAAAGATTGCATTATTTATCAACTAATGACCCATTCCAGTGCATTCCTTAACCTTTTAAAGCTCGCGCAACCACACTATGGCCCTGTAGATTCGGCAACAGCACCTCAAGACGTATTTGGTAGACCGAAATATCCAACCAATAAATCAAGATTCCTCTGTATGTTAGTTGGAATTTCCAAAGTAAATTCGAACCCAATAATTGCACCGACAAGATGAGTAGAGGGCCTCAACCATAAGTCGCGTAGCATGAAACAATATGTGTCCTGTTGAGATGGCAACATCACCGAGAACTTCTCTGAAGTAAAAGGTCTACTAAATCAGTACTAGTCTCCTCTCGGGCAGTGGCTTCTTTCCCGATATTTCACCAACTTACATCACTTCCATTCTCAGACCATAAAGAACAATCTATGGAATAACTGGCAACTACAAAGTGTCAAAATATAAATTCCCCAACCTATACTATGAGAAGAGTAAGAAATACTCCACGGGTTCAGGAATCCAGCATAAGTTGCTCTCTCACATCACCCAGTGACATCTATTTAGAAGGCCACAGCACCGAAGAGAGGATTCAGACATATATAGCATGGCATATATCAGTACTTAAAACAACATTCTCTCCCCGCGAATTTGGATTTAAACCACAGCCACTACGTGGGTCCCAAAGGAACCTCAACCAACTGACCAGCCAGGACAAGACCTGCGGGAAACTGGCCACCTATAGTGTCAGATTATAGGGTGATCTGGTTCGACCCCATGTCAAATTATTTCAAGGAAAGGCCGAGAATACATTTGATCATCACCAGTTTATAGTCCCGGCAGATTATTGGTATTGGTAGAACATCTTTTTCCCGAGATTTCACCAAGGTAACATGTCCCCGGGGGGTGTTTATAACGAACGAAATATTTGTTCCACACCTACCTAAGGATATTCCAATAGAATTTTTTGGTTTTATTTAATGATTTAATATTTGTAAATATGTGTTCACTTTTACTTTTCACTGTTCTTATAAAATATTCTATATCCCAAAACAAAATCAGTAAAAAAGCATACATTTTATTTATTTGACGCTTCAAAGTTGAGTTTTTATTAAAAACAAAACAAATACACACAGTGAGACTTACGTACAAATATAAGTCCTTATTAAAGGATTTATTTAAATTGACCAAATATGCTGTTTGTTTGTCTGTCTGTCTGTATGTTATTTTTCTTTTTAATAAATTTCTGTTTTGATTACTTCTGCCATACGGACTGTAAATTTTTCCTTAACTCATAAAAATCAAATGAAAAACGAAACCAAAGTCAAAGGAAAGAAAGATGAGAAAAATATATTACAAACCCTAAACCATATTTTATTTATTCAAAAACTGAATTTGACTGACATGACTGGTAAATAAAAAAAAGGAACCCTGCCATGGTCAGACTGTAATAAACAAACAATCCGAAAATAAAAGAGGAAAAAAGTCAGAAAAAACAAGATTGCAGAAGATTTATTTTACAGCACTGAACAATTCACGGTAATAATTTATACTGCAATCTTTTGGGGACTGTGAATGTGACTGGGATTGTAACTGCGAGTGGTCGGTTGGTCGGCCGCTGTTGTTTTGGCTACAAACGTTTTCATTCATCATGCCACCATCACTGCTGCAGATGCTGATGTTGGTCACAGTGTCCTTTGTCTGTCTGCTAACAACTCATACACATGTATTTTTTAATCTTTTAAAAATACATAGAACTAAATAAATATTTTCCCCAGTTTTTTTTTATTCTTCGATTTTTTGCTACTTTTTTATCTGTGTGAAATAAAATCCTGTAATTGATATTATGATATTTTATTGAGTATGTATGTATGTGTCTTTTATATTTTTGATTCGCTTTTGTGTCATTGCAATATAAAAGTCACTTTGATGTTGTTAAATTACCAATAAGGTCTAGGGATTTTGTAAAACAAAAAAAAATAATAAAAAATAAAATTAAAGCAGGATATTGAGTTGTCATAAAAAGTTTGATTTTATTTATGTACTTAGTATATTTAGCATTTTTTTATTGAATTCATTTCTTCTTCTTATTTTTATGTCATGAGCTAATAGTCTTAAAAGTATTTGGTGGAATATTTACGAAACACATCATTAAATTGTCATTTGGTGTTAAAAGTGTAAGAAATTAACTTGGTGTTGTATATTGTTTTACAATTTTGTTTTTGCAGTTAATAAAGTATCAACTGCTTCTTAGTAATTTATGGTAGAATACAAAATTCTTTAAATTTGTAATTATTTGCAGATAACACCAGGCAACAGAATTTTGAAAATGTTGGTTCATAGGATTGCTATAAATAATAATAATTATAATAATAATAATAATAATAATAATTCTGCTTATTTTTAACATATTATATTCTGAGCAAGACTGCATTCTTTCTAATTTGATAAATGAATAGGACGAAGCCTATTGAAAATGATTAAAATCGGTCCCATACAACCGTACCCCTCGAAAAGCCCATTATTATACTACCGTCAAAATTTGATATAACGAATCTCAAGGAGATTACAAAATTCTTCGTTATAGATACTTATTCGTTATAAATAAGTTTCAGTGAAACCTTGACATAACGAAATTACAAGAAATACGAACAAAATTCGTTATAGCTATAGTTTTTTATCTAAATTCTATTTTATTGAAAAATATTAGTAACAAATAAGAAATTATAGTTAGGCGTGGCCGACCATATAATACCCTACACCAGTTATAAATATACACTGTGATTTGTTTTTATAATAAAAAGCATTCGAAGGGCTATATTCAATAGTTGCTATCTGTAATTTAATTCTGAAAACTCTCTATCTATTCCAAAAATTGCTTTAAAGTCTATCCCTCTGGATAATTTTCTGTCACAAAACTAGTTTTCTTAATAATTTGGACATACTGAACACAAATAATTAAAAAATATTTAACAAGTAAGGGTGTTATATTCGGCTATGCCGAATCTTATATACCCACCATCAAACCTCGTTTGACTCGAATGAAACTTACTTATGTCGAATTTCATCTATATACTCGTATTTTTAGGCCAGTTATAAGCGTTAAAGTAATTTTCTGAAGGGGACCTTATATAGGGGGTAGGGTCAATTATGGGTCGATCCTCATAAAATTTGGGAGACAGAATTTGGTTCATATTAAATTTATTTGTTTCAAATTTCATCGGTACACTCTTATTTTTACGCCATTAATGAGCGTTAAAGTCATTTTCTGAAGGGGACCTTATATGGGGGGTAGGGTCAATTATGGACCGATCCTCATAAAATTTTGCATAGTGATTTTGGATCATAAGAAACTTACTTATGTCGAATTTCATCGCTTTATTATTATTTTTAAACATGTTATGACTGTTAAAGCTGCTTTTCGAGGGGCCACTTGTACAGGGGCCATCCGAAAACGTGGACCAATACCAAACAAACCTTATCTATAAGAAATATTTATGTGAAATTTCAACCCTCTAGCTCTTTCCATTCAGACTCTATCATGCTTTCAACAGACAGACAGACGGACGGACAAACATGGCTAGATCGTCTTAGAATTTAATGAGGACCCAGAATATATATACTTTTGTGGGTCTATGACCAATATTTCGATGTGTTACAAACGGAATGACCAATATACCCCCCATCTTTTTTGATGGTGGGTATAAAAACGGTATAATAATTTTCGAGATATTGCTCATTATGAACCTAACTAGTTTAATTTTACTGACGTGTTTAAGCATATAACGTTGATTTTGGACCAAAACATTATAATCTGGTGCTTTTTCAACAATTTGGTTTCTTTTACTCCATTAAATTGCATCAAATATAATACTGATTAATACTAAATCAAATAAAAATTTTATATTTCTATGAAAAACTCTCTATATGTTGGTTCTATGAAAATTTTCGTAGAAAAAAAGCTCTTTCTGATATAAATTTGTGAAAATAATGCAAAATTTTAAATTCTTTTTATATAAAGGTTTTAGATATGGTCGTAGAAATATATTGTAGAAGAAAAATTTTAAAAATCTTCCCGAACTAGCGAAAAAAACACATAAATAGAGTCTATTGAATATACATAGTCCCTCGATTTATTTTATTTTCTGAGAGCCTTTTTTAGATAAAGGCTTTGTATGCGAGTGAGTGGCCTTTTTTAACCATTTTCAATAGACTTCGTCAGATGGACGGACATATCATAATTGACTCAAAAATTATTCTAAGCTGACTGATATACTTTGAAGTGAGTGCGTTACAAACGTCAGCACTGATTCTCCCTACTATAGTGGCGTAGGGTGTAAAATTATAAATTAAATAAAAAGCAAATAAGAAATTATAGTCGGTCGAAGCCGACCATATAATACCCTACACCTGTTACAAAATAAAATGTGATTTAGTTTTCAAATAAAGAATTTAAGTTGATTTGTACCTTGTTTCAGATATACTTAAGCCATTTATTGTTAAATAAAATTGTGGACATTTAAGTCAAATTTTGAAGGGGGCTTTGTATAGGGGCTATGGTCAAATGAGACTTTATAACTATAAAATTCATTGGGGTCATCAAGGCTAGTATTGAACTTGGTTTTGCAGCTTTTTGTCGCGATACGAGTATATTACACATAATTATGAATTTAAGAGCCCTATTCGGCGGGTTTAGTTGTATGGGGGCTAAGTGAAATAGTGGACCGATGTTAACCATTTTCAATAGGCTTCGTCTCTGGTACCATAGAAGATCATGTGCCAAATTTTATTGAATTATCTTCAAAATTACGACCTGTAGTTTGATTACAGGGTTTACAAGCGCTATTCGGGGGTTCAGTTGTATGGGGGTAGGTGAAAAAATGGACCGATGTTAACCATTTTCAATAAGGTTTCTCTCCGATACCATAGAAGATCATGTGCCATATTTCATTGAATTATCTTCAAAATTGCGACCTGTAGTTTGATTACAAGGTTTACAAGCCCTATTCAGGGATTGAGTTGTATGGGGGTAGGTGAATTAATGGACCGATCTTAACCCTTATCAATAGGTTTCGTCCCTGGGACAGTAGATCATGTGCCAAATTTCATTGAATTATCTTCAAAATTGCGACCTGTAGTTTGATTACAAGGTTTACATGGACGGACATAGCTAAATCGACTCGGAAAATGATTCTAAGCCGGTTGGTATACTTTAAGGTGGGTATAGGACCAATATTATTGTGCGTTACAAACATCAGCACAAACACAATATACCCTCCCCACTGAAGTGGTGTAGGGTATAAAAAAACTTTAAAATAAGTATAAATCTTTACATATGAACACGATTGACTTTGCTTTATATTTGATTTTTGTTTATTCTGACTTCGTTATATAGAAGATCTATTACTGATATACTGATACCCTACAGTCCACAGTTTCATGTGCGAAACTTGATAATGACATTAAATTTTAACCACTTACTTATTAACATACTTTTTCCGATTTCAAAGAAGTAGTTAAATAACATCTTATTAATAATGTGTTATTAGTATAAATACTTTCTAATTTATTAGTCATCTTCTCCGTGAAGCTATGGAAGCTGTATACGTTTTTCATGCAATTTCCACTGACTAATTTTTCTAATTATTTGTATGCGATTGCGGTAATACTTAGCCTAATATAACATTCTTACTTTTTCGGTTTAATTCCGACTACAAATTGAAATTACAACTGACCAAATGTTTATTTAATTTTAAATGAGAATTAAACAAAATTTCAATAAATACAACAACATTAATTTTACCTTAACTTTCTTTAATTACAGGTTCGTTTGTACTTCTCACAAATACCGGATGATAAAGTGCCATATGTCAATAGTCCTGGAGAGCAATATCGTGTGAGGCAATTACTACACCAGCTACCACCCCATGATAACGAGGTAATTGAAATGCTTTTATGTCTAATCTATATATAAAACCACAAAATTAAAAAATTTATTATTTTCAAAACTAAAGACTACTTACTCAATTTGCTTATTTCAAACATAAGCAAATGCATATACCCATTAAATCTAAACGAAATTACTTGTTATTTAAGCCAATAATTAGAATACAAAAATATTGTTGTAGCATTAAATTAAGCCCATAATCCTAGTCTATCTTCTGACTAGTAAATTGCATACAACATGGATAAAAACTTTTAAATATATTTCCCATTGCAAGTAAAACACCCACAATATTGGTTTTCGTTTTCAATCCAACAGTAGCTGCTAACCAATAGCCAAATTATAATGCAAAATAATTTGATTTCATTTTATTGTTGTTATTTTTGTTAAACCTTTAAGACCAAGTTGATGGTTTTTCAAGTTCTAGTAACTATGCAGTTCCTGTATGTTGTTTTAAGTGTGTTTTAAACTTGACCAAACTATGTACTTACTTTACTTACATTTTTAACTAATGAATTTTTTCCCACAACTAACAAGCATTTTATTTATACGAGGTATATGAGTCCTCATTCGTATATACGCATATCGAAAAACCTCAAACGAGTTAACTTTCAAAACAAACCCAACAATAACAAAATTATACTAAAAAGTAAAACAACAACTCACCCAAAAAAACTGAATTCAAAATTTCCCATATCAGAGATAACTTCATTGATTGGAATTGCCATGATGTTGTTAACAAGAAAAACCAGAACACAGGACACAACAAAATAAAATGAAACTTTTGGAACAAAAAAACTTACATGCATACATACATTGACAGTGTTGATACTCATATGTGCTCATATAGTTAAGAACAGCATCAGATCAAATAGTATAGACAAACATACGTACATCTAGGGCAGGCTTAAAAGTCCTTTGGGATCTATTGATAGAAACATATAATTTTGATATTGAACAGTTCTAAAAATACAAAACCGCACTATTTTTATTCCCACCATCACGCATGTTTCCTTGATGAAAGACCCTCATCTTGGTGTATTGCAATTCTGTGGTAAAGAGGTGCTACCAGTGTCTCTAGTCTGCCGGGACTATAAACTGGTGATGACATTTTTACTCCTCGGCTAGTCCTTGGATGATTTGACATTAGGTCTAACCAGAACATCACATTATCTGGTACTACGGGTCGCCAGTTGCCCGCAGGACTTGTCCTGCCTGGTCAGTTTGTTGAAGTTCCTTCGGAATCTACGTAGTGGCTGTGGTTTAGACCCAAATTCGCGGAAAAGGTTTGGTTAAAAGATTGATTCATGGTGAAATATAAATTCTCGGGATAAGTTTCTGTTACCGCTCCTAGTTTCTCCTAGTTGTGTAGCTGTAAAACGAATTACGTCTCCTAGGTGCTGTGGCCGAATCAATCACACTACTGTGGTTGCGCAACTTTAAGAGGTCCAGGAATGCACTGGGGTGAGTCTTTAGATGATGAGAATGTTTGTGGGGACAAAGGCATTTCTCATAGCATCAATAGGGTGTTTTCACCTGATGTAGGTTCCGCCCCTTCTATCGACCAGTGATTTCTTTTTCCTTTGTCGGGGTTAGATTGAGCTTGACTCATGACACCTGTCATTTCCCAACGAGATTACGATGGCAAGAGTTTAGATAGCTCGAGTACTTGAGCAAAGGCACGTATACTGCGTGTCGGTGGTGAGTCGTATTTCATTCAGATCTTATGGGTATACATAAGGTGGATGTAGAGTCGATTTTAGATGTTACGAACATCAACACAATCTCATTATAACATCCCTACTTAAATTTTATAAATCCTGATTAAACTTCCTTCATACAACCAAAAATACACCCAATACAAGTGAAAGACAATAACAATAAAAACAAAAATAATGTAGTGATTTTAAGTCCGGAAATGGATACATGAGTACAAAACATACTACTACATACACACATTTATGGGGAATAAAAGTAAATTGTCAACTACTACAAAAAATACAAAAATCTTAATAAAATAAAGAAATTTTCAACAGGAGAAAAAAAGAAATAACTGCCAAAACTATAGCAACTTAACAGGAAAAACATTTAAACAAATTTACATGAATACATACATATGTATGTATGTGTGTTTGCTTGTTTGTTTAGCCAACGGTGCTGCCAAACAAATCACAGGCTTTACTCTGGCTAAAATCTAAACACCCCACGTATATGCGGGGGAATATTCACCAACAGTTTCTCTCATCTAAAGACGGCCTCAGACGTTGGTTATTGCTGCTGCTCAAGTATAATATTTTTGTCTATACTTTAGAAAATTTGCATAGAACTCGAATGTATTCGAAAATATAGAATATGTGAACGAACATTAGACATGGTAGATTGTGAAAAAAAAATAAACAAAACTGATGATCTGGTCTTGGCCAAATGGTAAAACAGCTACCGTTTTGTACTGGCCAAAACATTCAATCCTCAACAATCTAAAACTAACACACTTGGTAATTGTAATGTTAATGAACCCAATAGGAAATTAACGATTAAATGTTATTATCGTTAAAAATTTATTTTAAAAGAAGACTATCGTCTTCTCAGAATATCGTTTGAAGGCTCAGGATTATGTTGGTTATTCTAACATATTCAGTTCAAATTACCGAGAAATTGTATTGAAAAGTATTATAGAAATCACAATATCGATTTTGGAGCTGACTAAATACTCATGCGCAAAACTTTCCTCAATCAAGTATCAACAAGGCAAGAATAGGATATTAAACTGTTTTTCGGAACAGCGCGGTTACAGACTTCACTGATCGCGTGTTATGGCAACTAGTTATGGAAATCCAGTGAGTTGGTCTTTATTAGTTTGCCTAATGCTTGCACAATATTTCAGTCTGAAATTATCGCAATCGTTGAGAACATGTAAAGAATCCGATAATAAATCTCGAGACGTCTGACGTAAGATTTGTTAGGTGCTGCATAACTGGAAACATGGTAGATCGCACAGTGGGGCAGAATGGAAATTTTTTGGAAATAAATCTGGCATTTCTAAACGGCTGATCCGATCGGGATAAAATTTGGAGTGAGCGTAGCCAAGGAGTATTTGAGATGCCCCAGGGACGGCGCTGTGGCGGCTCAAAGTAGGGTACCTACGACATGTAAAATTTTTAAACTCGTGCCATTTTTTTGTTTTTCACCCAAATACAAAGATTTTTATATTTTGTGAAAGCGCTCGACGAGATCTTGAAAAAACATGCTTGGACATACTACTTATCTCTCATAATATCCGAGTTATAGGCATTTAAAAATTTAGTGATACAAAATTTACCATACCTTGGTCCGCCTTTTTTTGAATACCGGGCGTAATTTTGGACCAAATGGACTCAATTTTTTCTTGTTAGTTAGACAACAAAATTTCCAATAATATACAAAAAATTTCAGATCAATATCGTTTACAGATCCAAAAATATACGTTTTTTAATTTAAAAATTCAAAAAATTTTAGATTTTTGGCGTTTTTTTGCCAAAAATGTGTCTTAACTCTTTTATTAATAAAATAAAATTTTTATTAAGAACATATAACAATTTTATAGTTTTCTAAAAGGTACCTTTACGCAGAACGCTTTGGCGTAAAAAACTTGTCCTATTTTTTTAAAAATGTTGCCACTGCGTCCTTCCGAATATGACCTATTTTTTATCAAAACTTCAACTTTGGGCGACATGTTCTAAAATCCCAAAGCTGGGATCAGAAAACTGAAAGCAGTTTTGGAAACCTCAATATGTTTTCTATTTACTCCAAAAGTATTTTCCCAGCCCTGAAAGAAATGTGGACCCTATGGGCAAAAAAGTAAAAAATCCCATTTTTGGGATTTTCATTCCTATTTTTGGGAATTGCGGGATGCCCTTTGACCTTTTCAATTTTTTTTTTGCATATTCTTATTTGAAATGACAAATTTAACAAGCGTTGAAAATTTCATTGAGTTTTGTTCATAAATAAAGATTTTGTCATATATTACATATTTGTTTAATTTCTAAAACTATGATTTATATCAAAATTTTAATAGGATCGCAGATAGCTACAACAATTTAGTCCATATTTATCCCTTAATATCATTTTTTAGTTAGATATGGAAATTCTCGACCCTTTACAAATAATTTCAAGCCAATATCTCAATTACATTCAAAAATATGTTCATTTAAACCTGTGTCCTTTAATTTCATCTTTTTCATATTTTAGTATTAAGTATGACAGCACATATTTAAATCTTATATTTACCTATTTTCTATTTGTTTGCTTATCCTTATAATTGAAAGGTCCTATTATGCTTAAATTTTCAAAAATTTATAACTATTTTTTACCTAAATTTTTTCGACAGATCATTTCGTTCTGTTTCGTTTATGATCATGTAGGTAAAAATATACAGGTAATGATAATTTCGATTCATTCACTAATAAGAAATATCAATGACTGAATTACAGGTTATAGTAATATACATAGTCCTAAATGTTAATAGGTAGACAATTCGTAATTTTTTACTTTGGAATACCTGTATCGGAAATGACAAGAATTGGTATATAAGTAAACTTCTCAGATTTTAAGTACCATATTTAATAAATCTACAATGAAGATTACATTAAAGTACGAAGAGTTGTGTTCCGTTTTATGGAGTATATCTTCAAAAGGGCCAGAAAGAATTGAAGACATTTCAAATTATATAAAAACTACATATAGTAGAAAAGTAGACAAAACAGGCATATCAAAAATTGAAAACTTTTTGATGTAAAAAGTAAGTCTGTGGATGGAAATCAAAAGAAATTTCGATTAAAATTTTGTAGTTGGATGGAAACTACTACGGAAATCTCAACTTACAACACATCAATAGGAGCGCCTTGCAAGTCATACGAAGACTTATGTTCAAGGTAAAAAAAAGAGGGTCACACAAAAACTTTTTTCAATCTCAAATGAGGAAATTGCTGATACATTTAACGAAATGCTGAAAAAGGAAAACCAACATATGGATGTCGTACATGTTGCAACTATTCTTCCTAATGCATCACCAAAACGGCTTAAGCGAATTGTGGAAAGTATACCAACTCCAACATCATAATCAAATTTTACTGAAGAGGAAGCAATAGCGCTTATGTTGGAACTGGGTCTCAGTCGAAATAAGTACCAAATATTAAGGAAAGCTCTGCATGAAAAAGGACACAATATATTACCATCATACAAGGCGATCCAGGAAAAAAAACAAACTATCCTACTAAATCAACAAAAAATAATGAAGAATTGAAAGAACTGAGAGCTGCGGAAAAAAACAGAATCCAAGAAGAATTTAAAGTTCAGATGGGATTAAACATCGACAAACCACTTTCAAGTTGCGGTAGTACAAATGACGGTAATACGGCGAGAAGGTTTTTTCGTGATTTTGAAATTACTTCAAAAATAACTGGAATCGACAAGGAGTTGCTTCGAAGAGTTAAAACTATTTTAATGGCACTGAATAGTAAACATAAAATTAATGAAAATCGATTTGGGGAATACACATCTGAAATTTCTAAATTACTTGTATCTCTGTATCATGGAGGGAACTAACACCAACAGTACACAAAGTATTGTGTCATGGTCAAATAATAATTGAATCGAATATTCTTCCACTTGGAGAGTTAACAGAAGAAGCCCAGGAAGCGAGGAATCGAGATTTTAAGCATGTTCAACTATTCAGCTCAAGAAAATGCTCCAGGCAATCACAGAATGAAGATATTTTTAATATTTTACTTCTATCTTCTGATCCTGTTCTTTCAACTATGCGAAAAAGATGGATTTGTTATGAAACTCTATCACTCTATAACAAGGAAGATTTAAAGGACTTATATTACCTTCTGGATATGTATACCGATATGACAGATTATTTTATAGAAAATAAGTAGTGTTAGGAATTAACTATATAAGTAGGTTGTAAGAATTAATTGTATTATGTTTAAGATAAACAGTTCAAATAAAAAAAGCTATTATACTAACTGTATATTAATTATTGTATTAAATTGTGTTTTATATTTCGGTGGGCGGGAAAGGTAATTTGTGTGGGGTGATTTAGGTGTTGTTGTGCGTGGCTCATAATAAAATTATAATTTTTTTTTATTTTATATACAATATTATAATAAAATAATTAACTAAATAATTTTTAAAAATTGTCCAAATATTTTATTCAACACCAAATGTATGTTCTGTCATACTTAATACTAAAATATGAAAAAGATGAAATTAAAGGACACAGGTTTAAATGAACATATTTTTGAATGTAATTGAGATATTGGCTTGAAATTTTTTGTAAAGGGTCGAGAATTTCCATATCTAACTAAAAAATGATATTAAGGGATAAATATTGACTAAATTGTTGTAGCTATCTGCGATCCTATTAAAATTTTGATATAAATCATAGTTTTAGAAATTAAACAAATATGTAATATATGACAAAATCTTTATTTATGAACAAAACTCAATGAAATTTTCAACGCTTGTTAAATTTGTCATTTCAAATAAGAATATGCAAAAAAAAAATTGAAAAGGTCAAAGGGCATCCCGCAATTCCCAAAAATAGGAATGAAAATCCCAAAAATGGGATTTTTTACTTTTTTGCCCATAGGGTCCACATTTCTTTCAGGGCTGGGAAAATACTTTTGGAGTAAATAGAAAACATATTGAGGTTTCCAAAACTGCTTTCAGTTTTCTGATCCCAGCTTTGGGATTTTAGAACATGTCGCCCAAAGTTGAAGTTTTGATAAAAAATAGGTCATATTCGGAAGGACGCAGTGGCAACATTTTTAAAAAAATAGGACAAGTTTTTTACGCCAAAGCGTTCTGCGTAAAGGTACCTTTTAGAAAACTATAAAATTGTTATATGTTCTTAATAAAAATTTTATTTTATTAATAAAAGAGTTAAGACACATTTTTGGCAAAAAAACGCCAAAAATCTAAAATTTTTTGAATTTTTAAATTAAAAAACGTATATTTTTGGATCTGTAAACGATATTGATCTGAAATTTTTTGTATATTATTGGAAATTTTGTTGTCTAACTAACAAGAAAAAATTGAGTCCATTTGGTCCAAAATTACGCCCGGTATTCAAAAAAAGGCGGACCAAGGTATGGTAAATTTTGTATCACTAAATTTTTAAATGCCTATAACTATAGCATGTTTTTTCAAGATCTCGTCGAGCGCTTTCACAAAATATAAAAATCTTTGTATTTGGGTGAAAAACAAAAAAATGGCACGAGTTTAAAAATTTTACATGTCGTAGGTACCCTACTTTGAGCCGCCACAGCGCCGTCCCTGGGGCATCTGCAGGGTTCATCTTCAAAATTTGAACTCGAATACTCCTTGGCTACGCTCACGCCAAATTTTATCCCGATCGGATCAGCCGTTTAGAAATGCCAGATTTATTTCCAAAAAATTTCCATTCTGCCCCACTGTGGATCGCTTGACTCAAAAATAGGAAAAATTTGATTATATCGGATCATTATACAAACAAGTAAGAAAGTATAGTCGGGCGTGGCCGACCATATGATACCCTACACCAGTTATGAATATTAAATGTGATTTATTTTTCATAATAAAGCATTTATCTTCAATATTCCCTTGTTCCGATACATTTAAGCAATTTATGGATGAAAAACTAATTTTCTGAAAGAGGCTTTATATGGGGGCTAGGGGCAAATATGGACCAAGCTCGATAAAATTTTGTGAATATATTTATATTTACATAATATTTTATTGTGCTGAATTTCATCGCGATATTTGTGTTTATAAGTTAATTTGGGACATTCAAGTAATTTTCTGAAGGGGACTTTGTATGGGAGCTAGGGTCAAATGGGACCCGATCTTTATGAAATTTGGCAGGGTCATCATGACTTCTATAAAACTTAGTTTTGCCGTATTTTATCGATATATCTGTATATTTAATATAATTATGAGCTCAGAAGCCCTTTTCGGGGGGTTCTGTTCTATGGGGGCTAGGTGAAATAATGGACCGATTTTAACCATTTTCAATAAGCTTCGTCCTTGGGTCAAATAAAACGTGCGTGCCAAATTTCATCCAAATATCTTGAAAATTGCGACCTGTACCTTGCGCACAAGGTTTACATGGACAGCCAGCCAGACGGACGAACGGACGGACATAGCTTAATCGACTCAGAAAATGATTCTAAGCCGATTGGTATACTTTAAGATGGGTCTAGGACGAATATTTTTGCATGTTACAAACATCAGCACAAATCCAATATACCCTCCCCGCTAAGTGGTGTAGGGTATAACTACCATCGCAGACTGAAAATCTCTTCAACGTAAAGGATCAATATCCTTACTAGTGGTGTGTTCGAATAACAAAACTTTTCCTACTAGTCTCATTAATAACTTCCAATAAATCCTATGGCTATGGACCAAAAATAAAGAAACTAAAGAGAAAACAAAAAACTAACGCCTAAACTATAACATTTTCAAAATTTATTCTATCATGTTACACCATGAAATGTTCTTCTCAACTCATATGCAACCACAATCAAAAGAACGTCCAAAAAACATGCATACGAAATCGTATAATATTACAACACATGTGTTGTGTACAAATGTGTTGATGCAACTTATAGTTTTGTGGTCAGTGGAAATTGGCCTTTTGCTATCAGCATCTTCACAGGCATACTACTCCAAACCTCTTCTAGTTTGAATTCATTCTTTTGTTCTATTTAAGAGTGTTTGGTGGGCTGGTTGGTTGGTTGGTCTACAAAATTCATAAATAATGACGATAATGATGCTGTGTTAAAGATGGTATGTTGCCTGCAACATCATCATCATGGTTTACCACTTCGTAAGGTAGCAATTTAAAGTTGGTATTTTCATAGTAGTCTTTTAAAATATTTCAGTAAACATGTCATTTGTAGCCATTGCTGCTTGTGCTCTGGCTCGTGTATTAAATTTGAAAAGGGGCCACATTATTTAACAATTTATGTTTATTTTATTTATGTTCCACGTTGGTTGCCGTTGCTTACTCTCATCTTAAACGAAAAAAAAACTTTTCATCAACATTTTTCTTCTCTTTGTTTTTGCTGTCATTTCAGGTTCGTTACTGTCACTCGCTGACGGATGAGGAACGCAAAGAACTTCGCTTATTTTCTACACAACGCAAACGTGATGCACTTGGACGTGGCAATGTCAGACAGTTGATGAGTGCACGTCCCTGTGATGGTGTAAGTATTTTATCGATTTGTTGTAATTTCTATATTATAGTGATATTGCTTTTATGATGATGTTAAAAATTTCACTTTAACTTTGAATAAGACTGAATGTTATTTTAGAAATTTTAATGATAGTTTAATAATTTCTTTTATTTTTAATGTATTTTAGAGGAGTATTGTTGGAGTATTTAATCACACATATTTTAAATAATTATTTAATTTGTTTATGTATTAAAACATTTAAAGTTGATTTTTAAGATAAGGTACTTTAACGTTTAAAATATTCAAAAACAAATTTTTATTTTATAAACGGCTTATTAATCAAAATTTGTATAGAATTTTGTTTTATAAACCATTTATAAAATAAAAATTAGATATAGAATTTGGGGGTATGTATTTTTCCATATTTTTTTATACGTAAACACGTTTATACTTAAAACACGTTTGGTCCAAATTTCATCAAAATATCTTGAAAATTGCGACCTGTACCTTGCGCACAAGGTTTACATGGTCAGCCAGCCAGCCAGCCGGACAGGCGGACGGACGGACGGACATGGCTTAATCGACTCAGAAAGTGATTCTGAGTCGATCGCTATTCTTTAAGGTGAGTGTAGGACCAATGCGTTACAAACATCAGCACAAACGTATAATACCCTCCCCACTATGGTGGTAAGATATCATATTATGATTAAACAAAGTCTTAATATTTCATCATAATATAGTTTTATTAATCATAATGTGATGTTGTAGCATCATATTGTAGTTTCAAGTAACTATATCATGGTTTCATATAATGGTTTCAAGTAATCACGTTATTGTTTCAAGTAACCATATCTTAATTAATTTTAATTTTAGCGCATTGCTTTCATTAACGATATAATAGACAAGAATTGATGATTCCATGGGTTACATAACGGTTGGTCTGACAATCAATAATCGGTTGGTTTGATTACATACTTATTTGGACAATGATAAACATACTCGGGGCGTGTCGAAAAAGTCTTGCATCTGCTAATTTTTATAATTTGAGGACTAGACCCAATTGCCTATCTATTAATACATATAATTGAACGACCTCTTGAATTATATTATCTCCTCAGAACTAAGTCGTTTTTCTAACAAATTTCATTAGATAAATTTTGTGTCATATTCCAGATCATGAAAGATAATTGTGCCAATTGTCTATATAAAATAATAGACGATACAAACAGAGGGGACAAGAAGAACGAGTTTTTTTCAATTTAAAAAAATAATCTACTTTAGCTTAACTGTATTTGTGTGATTACAAACATTGCTTAAAAATCTCTCACGCCCACTTGATTTGTATGCAAAAATTAAATGTAAATTAATGTTTACACAGACATCGGTTTAACAACTTGAATGTAGCTCAGATGTCGGATTAAATGCAATTAGTAATTTTAAGCTAATTTCATGGGTGTAAAGTTTTTTTGTAGTTATGTAGAGGAACATGTATGTATATGTAGTGGAACATGTGTCCAGGCCACTAATTGTAAGTGGCACAACTAAAGTCTTAACTGTCACCAATTGTAGCAAGTGTTCAATGACATGTGTTATTTAGAGTTTTTTTTTTCTTATTCCGAAAACATGAACAACAGCAACACCACCTACTTGAAAAGTCGAAAAAGAAATGTTAACAAAGTTGCAAGAATTGGAATAAGAGAATGAAAGGAAGACAACGCCAGAATAAAATAGGAAAACTTCCTCAAAACATAAATAAACTAAGAAGAAAGTAAAGTCAATCAATTCCGACTATATAATACATTACACCGAATATAAGGCCCATTATTGAACAAACTTTTAAACGTTATGTAGATATGAAAGGCATTTGTGTTGGTTTATACCTCGATAATAACATTCATACTGGGTGTCTATTTAGGGATCAAATCAACATTTAAAAACTTTGAAAGTGATTTTGAGTAGATGGATTTACTATACGTTAGATGTAGGGTATAATAAACATTGAAGCAACTAATACGTGTAGATGCAACATAATAAATAAGTAGAAGCCAAACAAACTTAAACTTGACTTTCTTAACAAAAGTCGATAGCAAGAAAAAGAGGAAGAGAGATAGTTGCATAAAAAAAAAAGAAAACGGAAAGACACCTTAAGACATGACCTGGCTAACTAGAGGGTAATTGTACATATTACTTGGTAAAAATTACTTACACAAATACAAGTTAGTTTTGTTGAAATCTTTATATATCTTATGTTAAAGTGTCAAGAACATTGTGAGTCTCACTTTAAGTCCGTCCAGTTGTCTCTCTATGTAATAGTTAATGTAACTTGTAAAGTGTTTTTTGTTCAACTTTTACTGTTGACTGTGTTAGGTGAATGTTAGAAGTTTTATATAGCAAATTTCTTAAGTGTTTTATAACGTGTACTTTCTCTACTTTCTTCTTTCTCTTTAAATCTTAAGCTTTTATAATATTATAAGCATTTATTTAAATATATAAAACGAGAAAAAAAGCATGATTAAAATATTATTTTAAATTTCTCGTAATCCAATTACAGTGTGATGATTTAATTTCGACCGGTGACATTGCTGTCTTTGCAACACGTTTGGGTCCAAATGCATCTTGGCATCCTGGCTGTTTTGTTTGCTGTGTGTGTCGTGAGTTGCTCGTCGATCTCATTTACTTTCATCGTGATGGACGTTTGTATTGTGGGCGTCATCATGCAGAAACTTTAAAGCCGAGATGTTCAGCCTGTGATGAGGTAAGTTTTTATTATAACTATTCAGTAATGTTGTCAGTCAACAAAATGTTGGGAAAACAAAATGAGTATTAATAATTATGTAATTCTAAGGTCAGATAGTTGTAAATCAACAGTACATCACTTCAAAGTGATTTTAAGATTTAAGTCGTTTGTAAATTGTTAGTAACATTTTAAAGTAAAATTGTATAAAGTTGTTATTATTTTACCTACAAGTGTGAAAATCTCAAATGTCAATACGAAGTTCTTGTTTCAAAAGTTATTTCTAAAGAAGTTTTCTTTTGTTCCCAAGGAGTATTCTATAAAAGTTTGTTCACTGGCGTAAAACTAGTCACTATTGTCCATTACTTCTTATTTTTATGTTAAATATTGTCGCATTCATTTCCACAAGCCAATTAAGGGCATCTTTCGGTACATACGAGTTTTATATAAAATGGAGCTTTTCCTCTTCACCCTTAAGTGGATAAACTGAAAAGAATAGTTTACTTTTCGAGAAAACTTCAACTAACTCTTACTTTATTTAAAATTATATATTACAACCCTGCCTCTTTCCAGCCACTGTGCACAGTAGGTAATCAATAAATGCATATAGTTATTTGAAAATCTCTGCCATTCCTAAGTCAAAAACTTAATGATACAGAACTTTTAACAAAACTCCAAGTGGCTCATAAGCAGCTCCCTGCACAACACCTTTAATAGCATTAACTTTTCTTTAACAAACTCCACAACAACTATAGAAGCCGAAAGGAAAAAAGTTTATTCTTCAATACATGAAAAACTTTTCTTATTTGTCTTTACAGATTATCCTGGCAGATGAATGCACCGAAGCTGAAGGACGTGCCTGGCATATGAATCATTTCGCCTGTCATGAATGTGAAAAGCAATTGGGTGGTCAAAGGTATATAATGCGTGAGGGTAAACCCTACTGTCTGTTGTGTTTCGATGCAATGTTCGCGGAGTACTGTGATTTTTGTGGTGAGGCTATTGGTGTAGATCAAGGGCAAATGAGTCATGACGGCCAGCATTGGCATGCAACTGATGAATGTTTTTCTTGCAATACATGTCGTTGTTCACTGTTGGGACGTGCATTCTTACCCAGACGTGGAGCCATATACTGTTCGATAGCCTGTAGTAAAGGTGAGCCACCAACACCTTCTGATAGCTCGGGTACTGGCATGTATACAACGCCCACGCCACCCACTCAACGGGTAAGACCTCAAACACGCATACCCAGCAGTCATGCTTCAAGTTCACCACCAATGTCACCCTTGCAACAGCATCAACATCAGCAAAACTTCAATCAAGCCATGTATCAGTTACAAAGTCAGCAAATAGCAGCTGGCATTGGCAGCAATGCTTCCAGTGGAGGACTGGTGGGTATAGCAACGAATACGGATGGTGCTAAACAAAGTTATCCTACCTCGGATTCTGATGCAGGTGTGGTCAAGGATATGGAGCATACAGCAGGAGATTTTACAGATTTCTCGGGTGGTTTACCCTCCTCATCTTCTCAGAATATGTCACCGCTAACATCACCCGGAGAATTTAATCACTCCATGCCAAAACCCATGGAACTGAAACGTGATGGTCCGTATAACTTCAATGAAATGTCACTAAATTTGGAAAATACTTGGCCCGCAAAACCCATACTAGCAGGAGCCAACAGTTACAATTTACAACGCCAATTGCATCAAATTTCAGAAGTAGAAAATGCAAAAACCTCCAGTATGCCAGAGTTGTCACAACCAGGAAATTCCTCAACATTTCCCCAACAAAATCCAAACAATTTACAACAGCAGCAATTGCCGCAGTATGGTTCCGATTATGCTCAGCATATGCCCCACAGTATTACCTCGCCTCCACCTTCAGAGATACCAGATCTTCCAACACCAAATCTCTCCGTAGCATCTACAGCATTACCACCTGAATTAATGGGCTCTCCTACTGCCTCGGCTGGTGAGCGTTCAATACTCTCGCATCAATCTACACAATCCAATCCTGGACATCAACCTGTACATCCGGTCTCTATATTAAGTGGAGCTTCTTCCTCTTCACCCATGAGTGGTGAAACTAAGAAAAAAGGTGTACGCTTCGAAGGTATACCGTCCGATACTTTACCACGTTCACGCAGTTACTCCGGCAATGGCGCCGGCACGCAACGTAGCAGTGAAACTACAGCAGAGAAACATCGCCACGGTGGTAATGGTGGTCATTCTTCCAGACGCCGTAGACGTCGCAAATCTCATCGTTCTGGCAGTGGTCATCGTTCCAATTCCACAACCCGAGCCGACACCTATGCTACAGCTCAGCCACTTTCTTCTTCCTATCAAGGTCCACCTTCCATATTACAAACAGCTGGCTTGGATCCCACACGCCATCATCATTCTTCCCAAATAACTGTGGGAGCCAACGATGACGACTCTGACGATGCCTCTAGTGTTTGTTCAACGTGTTCGTCTAGTTCATCTAGTTCCGAAGATTATATGTATCAAATTCCTTTGCGACGTCATTATGGTGGCGTACGCGTTAGTTATGTACCCAATGACGCCTTGGCGTATGATCGTAAACGCAAGCCTTCGGATCCAAATGATAAAGATAAAAACTGTGTTATATCGTGATTTACAAGTGAGTGCGTGCACAAACTGTTGATGTACATGAATTGATATTAAAGTAAAACTAGTTGTTGGATGTTTTTGATGGCTGGTCCATTGCTCTACGCAATTCTCATCTTAAACACTATTATTAATTTATGCGGTTTGTGAATTTGAATTAAGTAAAGGTAACGGAGTGATAGCAACATAGAGGCAACATTAGATGCCACATTTTAATTAAGGGTATTTTATTTAGTTTTTGGTTTTTCTGCTTAAGTTATGCAGCAGCTAACTAATGCCTAAAAGCGTTTACAAATAACAAGTTTTGTTCTACATTCACATCTAATCCTTTCAGTATACAAATTAATAAAACACATATTCAATTCATCCAATTTAATTCGTAAAGCAAGGCTTAGGTGTGTGTTACACATTTAGAAGCAATAAAACTATTTACAAAATAATGGGGTATTGGCATCATTTAAACATTGCCTATGGCTGCAACAACTTTAAGACTTAATAGTTTCCTCATGTTGCTAGGTTCATTCTTCATTCTCTATAATTTAAAACAAAATTTATGATATAAATTAAATTTTTCCAATAAATACTCTAAAAACTTAAGTCTAAATGAAAAACTATTAAAACACCAAATTTACAATTTATGAAATTTTTAGTTATTTAAGTTCTTTTACTAAAACTAATTCTATAAAGAAAACTAAACTATCATAAATATAATAAAAAAAATTAATATAAATTATTATTTCAAAGGACTATAGTTTCTATACCCAAATAGTTACTTAAATGCATAAAATACTATAATTTATTTATAAAACTTAGATTTAAATTAAACGAATAGAGAAAAAAACAAAGCAAATACAAAGTAAAAAGTACAATTCAGTAATTCTTCTATATATACATACATATAGTACATACAAAATAGGCTTAAGGACTTCAAATAGGACACACATCAAAACATTTTAAAATCATAAAATATTTATAAACACACACACACACACAAACAAACTCTCATACATATTCAGTAAAGGAAAAAGCAAAGCAATAATTTTTAAATTAAATAATTAAATCTAAGTATTTTAGGAGGAAAAATAATAAATCCCATTCATATTAGTTTTGTCTTTATTTTTCAATTTATATTTAATAATTTATTTATGAACATTTGTTTGTTTGTACAATTAATTGAAAATTATTCATAATTTATTCAAACACATGATAATAATTTAAACTATTCAAAAGCATATAATTTTTAATTTAATGTAAGAAAAATATAAAACTCTATTCTATATTGTAAATTGAATAAAATTATAAAAAGTCTTCAAAAAATATTTACGAAAAACTCCATGCATATTTTTAAACCAAGTTTACTGTAATTTATTATTAAAAATAATATTTATAAAATATAGAATTCAAATTCTAAATAAAACTAAATAATTTAACAAAAAAAAAATTGGTCAATTTTATTACATTTCATTTGAAACAGATAGGAGTGCACTATGGGGTACAAACGAAGTTTTAAATATATTTGCCAATATTTAATTAAGTTTTTTTAAGAAATATTTATTTTTACATTTGTGTAAAAAACATTCCAGATAACATGATAAAGTAACTTCTTATTGGAGCATTGAGTAAGAGAATAAACTAATAAACATGGAAAATAACTGTACAACCGGGTTTAAGTCCGCAAAAGTCGGGTAAGTACCAGTCATTTTTTGATCATCGTCGAACAAAAATAAGTAGTTATTCACCCACTTACACTTTGCTCCAATATTACTTGCCTACATACCGGGTAAATAAAAATTTTGCTGGGAATTATCTAAGTCTTGTCCGTTCGTCCGAAACCTAATACGAACCGTATTGAATTTGGTTGAAATCGGCATTATTATTTCACATAACCGTTACATAACCAGACTACCCGAAAAATCTGCACCAATAACTTCTATATTAATGCAAATTGCATTGCCGATTTTTTACTTGCAATTTGCATTGGTATCGAATAACATCCCAGCAGTTCGGTCGGACAGACTCGAACTACCTATTTAACCTACCACTTAGGGTTAACCCTTGCCAACGACAGCCCAGGTGACTATCTATTTTATCATGTGCTTGTCCTTCGAGAAATCAATCGTCACCTCAGAGATTGCGAAGAGACAGACTAAAAGCTTACAAACGGGGCACTAAAGTGACGATTATCTTCATCCTCGTTTACAAAGATTACATCCATGACGAAAGACGGATCCAAATTACCTATGTAAAACCACCGAGGACTCCCTAAACATGATATTAGGCTGGACTTAAACAAGACAATGGAACGTTAACCCGGTAAAGACTGTAATGTATCCTAACACAGAAAAGACGAAAACTCCTGAATACATCGAATCCAAGAAGATATTAGCTACCGTCTATTTTAACTACTTTGGTGTAATCCTTAATCAGAAATTAATATGGAGACATTACATATGTAAATGATAAGGCCAACAAGCCACGTCGTTGCTGGGCGCTATGTAGGAGACTATAGACATGAAATAAGATCTTATCTTTTATAAAAACGTTATTCGACTAATTCTAACTTTCGCAACAATAATCTGTTAGACTTCTTTTGTCTAAAATGCCATAATTTTACTTCAGTCATTCTACGTACATGTTGCTTGGAGCTACGTTGACCAAAGGGACCGAACGAATCAGTTACCTTCGGTACAGGTTTCCTGTGAAGAGTTATAGGACTTTCATTTATCATCATCTTCCAGGCTTCAATTCGCATGGTAACCGATTTCGCTCCAGACCTTTGAAATTGTTCCTTAAATAGCTCCCAATTAAGAGTTCTTGTGGAGTTGGACAAAAATCTTTATGAATTTTTGCCTGTAGATCTTGGTCTTCAAACTATTTTGGCTAGCCTGGGCGATCTTCGCTTTTTAAACGCCATTTAAAGTGAAATATTTGTTCATTCCCTTAGAAGGATAATTGCTATCGTGAACTTGCAGCGAAAATTTTTTTCACAATACATAGTTGATTTTATTAGCAACAGCTGTTCATTGCTTAAAAAATTCCATTAAACATTTTCACAACAGGAGGAATTTTTTCAACTCAAAAAAACTAAATAAACGGAAAAAGTGAAAAAGATCATATTTCAAGTGAAATTTTGTTTGGCGTTATGGGTGAATATCAACACTTCTGAGCCTCACAAATCATTTCTCGCACGTTGAAACCAATGGAACCTATTCAACATAAGCTTCGGTGAGCGTTATTATATTAAATAAGCCCCTTAAACATTTTTTATTCATAATTAATTTTTAAATTTTAATCGAAACAAATTTAAAATTTAGAAAATTTAATAATAGCATACTGATTAAAATATGTGCTTTTGCCAACCAGCCCTTAATTGAATCATTACACTCAATTTGCAACATTTGTTGCCAGAACTTGGACGCTTTTTCTTTTTGTAACAAAATATTTTTCTTCCAGTTCTAATACCAAATGAAAATGTCGTCTGTACGAACTACAAGAACCACAAAATAACTAAGATGTCATAAATTCATAATAATATACGACCCCAATTGTAAATGACCATAAAGCGATAGTGAAGCAACCAACAACTTGCACTAACGGACGACACAATGCAATAAATAAACTCGTTCTACGGATATAAAAACAAGAAGAAGAAAATAAATAAATTTTTGGTTGGACAAAGACTATGATTACGACCACGAAAATCAAACGAATAAATGAACAAACATATATACATATGTACATGTGTGTGTATAATACATATGTATATGTATATGAACCAAAAAATACATTGACTCTCATAGGAATGTTGCTAGACTAGCAAAAGAAATCCTTCTAAAACGAATATTGAATTTATGTGTGTATATTATAGTATGCTTAAGCATTCCTGTGACAATGTCCTGTTTATATTACACACATTCATTAGTAATAGTATGAGTATGTAAGTGGACTTATAGCTTTATGTGAACAAATAATCGTTATATATACTTTTACTAACAATACTACAACACTATTACTATCAGCAAATACTATTTACTGCCGACTACAATCTACTGTCCCCACATACGTATAACTATACTAAAGTTGCAATGGCCCAAAACAAAGGCAGCCGAAAAAAGTGAAATGAAATTACTTTTACGATTATTTGAGGTTTAGCAAGCTCTTATTGTGGCTGCCCATTGCTGGTTTGTTTCATTATCATTATAAGCCTTTTGGAATATTAACCACACACACATACCCACCAATGTATCATACACACCCGTAATAATATCTCTATATACCTACACACGTTAGATATCTACTATTCATATTTACACATTTGAAGCAATCTACTAGCAACATTAAATTTCATAGAATTAAGTGAAAGAAATAGTATATTTAATTAGATTTTGCCTATTCGTCCATTAGAACGAGTAAAATGCATTTGCAACATACACAATAATAATCATCGTTACATAGTCAAACTGAGTAAAAACATTAAATAAACTATTTAAAGATGCTTTATATGCTGACCATGTTATTGGTTAAAATACTTAAACTAAATAAATATTAGTGTACATGGACTATGTCATGTCCTGGGTATATGTTTAGTATCTAAAGGATTTTATCGAGAGTGCCAATGTTTTTACCACCACTACCTACAAACTAATAAATAAGAGTAATAAAGTTAAATATACACAGAAAAAAACGTATTTATGGTGTTTTTCTTCATTATGATATAGAAGTTATTAAATATATTTATGCGAGCATGTTTTCTTAAGGTGGCGTTTAACCAAAAGCAGAGTATTGAATGTATCTTTTTTGTTTAAATTTAATTTTTTTTTAAAGTCTTAACTATGTTTTCGGGAATATCAAGAGGATGAGTTTAGAACCAATCTAAATTTATAATTGTCCAATTTTTTATTCAAAAATATTCCGTCAAGTCATATATGAGGTGTAGATCTCATTAGATCAAAGATCTCAAGGCAGTAATCTCCATTTTTCATGTTGTCGAGGAATCACATTATTTCTAATATATTTATAGGAATTTATGGATACTTATTGTTTAGGAACTAGAGTTTGGGGTTCGGGAAATCCCGTCCGGGAATTCTCGGGAAAAGTTTGTCGGGATTTCCCGGGAATTTTTTTTAATCATTCCCGGGAAAACGGGAATGATTATTCCACAAAATAACGGAATAATTGATCTTTTCTTATATTTAATTACTTCTAAGAAGTATGAATGAATATTATTAATTTATGCCTATATGAAGTATATGATCTGTTTAGTCCTACGGTATGCAAACTATCTCACCAAGGTTGTCTATGAAGTAACTGCCAAAAAACAGTTTCTCTTAGCGGCTAGAGCAGGGCATTGACAGAGAAGATGGAAGACAGTTTCTTCCTTTTCCCTGCAACTGCGACAGTACTCATTGCAGGGTAACCCAAGCCGACTTGCATATCTGCCTAGCACTCAGTGTCTTGTTAATACTGCTATCAACCGCGTATTTCTGATTATAATGTGTCTTTTGCCTTTCTTATTGACAAAAGGACAAAATTCCTTCCATCTACCTTCAGCATTCTGAAGAAAGAATGTGAAGATACTGCTCTTTATAATACCTAACGGAATTACTACTGAAACGGCGTTGGAAATATCAAGCGCTGATCCCGTTCTAGCAAACTCATCTGCCTGTTTATTTCCATAAAAGCCCCTATGCACAGGGATCCAAACAAAGACCAGGACAGATCATTATTGCATTGTTTAAATAATAGGAAAGTAGTAGTATAAGAGTTTAGTGGAAGAATATTTCTATGTTGCCGCGAATATTGAGATCATGTAGTACCCTACAGGCTTGATTTAAATAAAAAATGGTTTGATTTGTTCTCAAAAGAGAGAATATTTTAGATATCGCTAAATTTATGAAAAAGTAGTCTGTTTTTGTTAAAAAATGTTGTTATTACAGTTAAAAATTAAGTTTTATATAAATTCCCGGGAATCCCGGGAAATTAATTTTTTCATTCCCGTTTCTCGGGATATTGAAAAGTCCAGGAATTCCCAAACTCTATTAGGAACCTAACGTTAGATAAGAGCTCCGACTGATTTCAACGATATAGCTAAACTTACGTATTTTAATTGCTGTAGATGATGCTGAGTTACAATTGATTGACTGATTAGAAAAGAGAGGTACCCAGTAAAAACTTTCATTACCATGTAAGGGGTTAAAATGCCAACATTTACTTACACAATAGCATTTTAAGTCATTATTTATTTATACATTAACACGGTGATGTCATTGGAGTCAAGTACTTACCACAAATGATTGCAAGTAATTAGAAAAAGTAGTCTTTGTAAATTGCATGAAAAAACGTATATATATCTTCACTGCCAAAATGACTAAAGAATTAGAAAGTATTTATATAACACATTATTAGTTAGACGTTATTAGACTACTTCTATGCAATCCAGATGATATGTAGAAGTCATTGAAAAGTATTTTGTTAGGTAAGTAATTACAATTGAAAGCCATTACCTAGTTTTTGCTGGATATATTTTATACCAAAAAGAGGGAAAGTTTTGCAAACAGAATGAAAGACGTCTAGAGTTCTTCGCGTCTATTGTTATTTAAATTTAACAATTCTGAGAAGGATTAATTAGATATACAAATCACCACACATCTGTTGAGGCATCGAAACACTTATTTATAGAAAAACTTCTTGAATTTGAACATTCTAGTAACTTGGACTTGTGATCACCCTTTTGAAGTTACAAAAGTATCCGATATTTAAGAAGTAGATATTATGAAGGATATATTTAATATAAGTTGATGAAGTTAGGTTAAGATAGGAGGATATATACTACATTAAATTCGAAGAAATACACCTTGGCCTGTTCTGAGATCATTACATGGACATGTTGGTGGAAAAAAACTAATATTGTGATCTATTAAGGTTATTATCTTCCGATGTTCAGAAGCTCAGTTTTCTGGATGTAATTGCTAAGAATTTTCCAATAAGTGTTCGTGATGGATGTTACATACTGAATAAAATAGTGTCCAAGATATTTGAATCTAGTTTTCATGAAAGCCAGACAAATGATAAAGAAAGTAATCCAGAGTATCCTGTTCATCTGAATACACTCATCCGATTTTTTATAGTTGTACCTGAAAACCTGTATGTTTACTTATAATTCATACCATAATACTTACCTCGAACTTTATCATTCTGAGAATGTTTCTCATGCTGCTCTCGTTTAGGTTTACCCATAAGATTTTGTTGGTTCTACCCACAGTTTCATTATTTCAAGGGATTTGGAATTTCTCTAGCCCATATTTTTAATTCCACCTTCATAGAGTTGAATGCCTTTACATTTAAGTTAATATCCTCTAATTCACGTCCTTTAAAGTAAGTACATTTGCTAACATATTGCCGATTATTCCCGAGTGGCCTGGAACCCATATGATGCGAAGCTGACTTCTGGTGATTATAGATTTCTTACAGTCCAATACGATCTTAGATTTAATATTCTTATCTGTCTGTTGGTAAATATGTTAACCCCTGTTTATTCTAATCTAGTTTACACATTCTATTATTGGACGGACTTCTAACTGAAGGCTAGTGTTGTGATTAGGTAGATGATAGTATATTTCTGTTTCTGGGTTTTCAATGTAGAACCGCAGACCTATTTTGTGCCAAAGCTTAGAGCTATCCGTGTAGCAATGGTTAACGTAGTGCTCATGGCCCCACTAAACCCAAGCAGTATGTAAATATATTGAATTCCATATATGTACGTGATTTTATATTGCACATTGTCTAAAGTGGTCTAATACATATATAATTGAAGCATTGAAAAATTTGTCTAATGTCCTATTTTTCTCCTACATAGAGCCCAGATCCGAAGTGCTTTGTTAATCTTACTTAGGGAATTTCATCTTTCTAACGTCGTTGCCGGGTTAACTTTCAGCCCTCTTGATTGAGCCCAGCCAAAGGTCGTGTTCAGGGCCTAAGTTTCCCACATTATGCAAAATTGAAATAGTACAAGATTTGTCCTTTAAGGTTACATCAGTGTAAAACTTAAAATTTTTAACGAAAAATGTCTTCCAATAGGTTTAGTAATATAGTAAAGTTAACTCCTAAAAGTATGCCTCTATATTTTTAATAAATGTATACCTTTAAGTTCTGCTAATAATAATGAATGATGTGATAATATATTCGGTTAGGATGAGAATTTTGGGGTCAATGTTGGTTAAGTGAAATAAATGTAACTTTGTATTCTTGTCAAACAAATGTGTATTGCTTTTTATGAATCTATTGTATATTTTTATGATACATTGCAGAATTACAACACACATACATACATAGGTACTATACAAACTTACTAAATGTATGTATATGCGCCACAATACACAAACACATGTTACACTCGGAAATTTCATTTTCGTTGGTGTTAATAACCATAATAATTTATGTTTTTCCATAAACAAGTAAAAATTAATTAAACGTTTTTCCTTGCCAAACAGCAGAGAAAGACCCTAAAGAAAATCTTTAATTAGTCTGTGTATTCGAGTCTAAGAAATTTATGACTGTATTTTGAGTTGGTAAGAATCTGATAAAAACTCTACATAGTTTTCTTATTAATTTAATGGAATAATATTGCGTGTATTTGCGAGCGTTATAATAATTTTCGATTAAACATAATGATGATTGCTACTTTAATTAATTTTATTTTTCTATATATTACATATTTATGATTGAACATTAAACATCAAGGATTTTGTTTATTCGTAAATTTTGAGAAAATTTAATAAACTGAAAAAATTAAGATGATGCTAGTGGACCGCGAAATTTTTCCATAAGCGACTACTAAATTTAAAAAATTAAATTAAAATAATGAGGTAAAATATCAAGGGATAAGTAGTATACTTACTATAGCTCATCAAACCTGGTTTGACTCGAATGAAACTTACTTATGTCGAATTTCATCTATATGCTCGTATTTTTAGCCCAGTTATAAGCGTTAAAGTAATTTTCTGAAGGGGACCTTATATGGGGGGTAGGGTCAATTACGGGTCGATCCTCATAAAATTTGGTAGACAGAATTTGGTTAGTATTAAATTTATTTGTGTCGAATTTCATCGCTACACTCGTATTTTTAAGCCATCAATGAGCGTTGCAGTCATTTTCTGAAGGGGACCTTATATGGGGGGTAGGGTCAATCATGGACCGATCAACATAAAATTTTTTAGATAGATTTTGACTCGTATGAAACTTACTTATGTCGAATTTCATCTATATACTAGTATTTTTAAGCCAGTAATGAGCGTTAAAGTCAATTTCTGAAGGGGACCTTATATGTGGGGTAGAGTCAATTATGGACCGATCCTCATAAAATTTTGCAAAGTGATTTTGGATCACAAGAAACTTACTTATACCGAATTTCATAGCTATATTCGTATTTTTAAAAAAGTTATGGCTGTTAAAGCTACTTTTCGAGGGGCCACTTGTATGGGGGCTATCCGAAAACGTGGACCGATGAAATATAAGAAATATTTATGTGAAATTTCAACCCTCTAGCTCTTTCCATTCGGACTCTATCGTGCTTTCAACAGACAGACAGACAGCCAGACAGACGGACGGACAGACGGACGGACAGACATGGCAAGATCGCACAGTGGTATAGGAAAAAAAAAAGAGGGAAATAATTCGGTAACTTCTAAACGGTTAATCCGATTTTAATGAAATTTGGTATGCACAAAGAGGAGGTGTTGTCGAGTTTAGGTTTTGAATTTGGACCTTATAGGCCAACCAGGGGCCCGGCGGGGGGTCCTCAAATTAGGACACCTTGGCTATGTTAAATTTTTAAAACGATCCTATTTCTTCATTTGAGTTCCGATTTAAAAAAAATTTCGTATATAGAATCTCCTCATCGAGCACTATAAAAAATGTCGTCGTAGCAGTAAATTATCTCTTATAGTTTAGGAGATATTCGCATTTGAATATTAAAATTTTAAAATTTTTACCGTCCTTACTTTAGTTTTTTTGATAATAGCAGGTCCAAATATTTCCGATTTTCCCCATTTTTTTTTATTTGCTTAACAACAAGTTTATATACCAAGCAGTGAAAGAATTATGTAAAAATCATGACTGAGTCCAAAGTTATAGGCATTTAAATTTAAAAAATTAAAAAAAGGCGATTTTTTGTCATTTTTTTGGGAAAAAAGTATCTTTTTCTTTTTAAGTTATCTAAAAAGTTTCTAAGAAGATGTATATAGAATTTATACTGTTTGGAAAGCTGACTTTACATAAAATACGATAAATGAAACAAAACCTAAAAATTTTTGATACCGAGGGGACCAGGTCCATCCAAAAAAACCCTATTTTTTATGGAAAATTAAATTTTGAGCAAAAATTCTCAAATCGCATAGTCGATATCAAATTATAGTGACCTGTTTTATATGACCCAATAAGTTCTTAATCATTTTGTAACGGGTTTCGATAACCCCGCCCCTGGTATGGATATAATAGGCAAAAAACCAAAAAATCCCATTTTTGGGATTTTTTAAAACTTTTTTGGGAATTCCGGGATTTCTAATAAGAAAATTCGAAATTTTTATTTAATTTTGGATTTTGAGTAAAAAAATCTACCTAACTGTAAAATTTCATCAAAAAATATTCATAAATAAAATTTTTATTGCAATTTGAAAAATTTGTATCTTCGCAAAAACTGAATAAAAAACATTTTTTAATTTTTTTTAAAAAAAGTATTCCGCGAATTTTTTAATTTTCAAAAATTATATACAGTTTTGAAAAATAGACAAAATTACCTTTCCATTGATATATAACATGCCTACCTAATGTTTTTTAAGTGACAAATTAATTAGGGAAAACTCAACATCTTTTAGAAAATTTACCTAGCACTATTATTTTCATCCATATATGTAACAAATTTAAGAGTTAACCTTATGGATGAAAATAATAGTGCTAGGCAAATTTTCTAAAAGATGTTGAGTTTTCCCTAATTAATTTGTCACTTAAAAAACATTAGGTAGGCATGTTATATATCAATGGAAAGGTAATTTTGTCTATTTTTCAAAACTGTATATAATTTTTGAAAATTAAAAAATTCGCGGAATACTTTTTTTAAAAAAAATTAAAAAATGTTTTTTATTCAGTTTTTGCGAAGATACAAATTTTTCTAATTGCAATAAAAATTTTATTTATGAATATTTTTTGATGAAATTTTACAGTTAGGTAGATTTTTTTACTTAAAATCCAAAATTAAATCAAAATTTCGAATTTTCTTATTAGAAATCCCGGAATTCCCAAAAAAGTTTTAAAAAATCCCAAAAATGGGATTTTTTAGTTTTTTGCCTATTATATCCATACCAGGGGCGGGGTTATCGAAACCCGTTACAAAATGATTAAGAACATATTGGGTCATATAAAACAGGTCACTATAATTTGATATCGACTATGCGATTTGAGAATTTTTGCTCAAAATTTAATTTTCCATAAAAAATAGGGTTTTTTTGGATGGACCTGGTCCCCTCGGTATCAAAAATTTTTAGGTTTTGTTTCATTTATCGTACTTTATGTAAAGTCAGCTTTCCAAAAAGTATAAATTCTATATACATCTTCTTAGAAACTTTTTAGATAACTTAAAAAGAAAAAGATACTTTTTTCCCAAAAAAATGACAAAAAATCGCCTTTTTTTAATTTTTTAAATTAAAATGCCTATAACTTTGGACTCAGTCATGATTTTTACATAATTCTTTCACTGCTTGATATATAAACTTGTTGTTAAGCGAATAAAAAAAAAATGGCGAAAATCGGGAATATTTGGACCTGCTATTATCAAAAAAAACTAAAGTAAGGACGGTAAAAATTTTAAAATTTTAATTTTCAAATGCGAATATCTCCTAAACTATAAGAGATAATTTACTGCTATGACAACATGTTTTATAGTGCTCGATGAGGAGATTCTATATACGAAATTTTTTTTAAATCGGAACTCAAATGAAGGAATAGGATCGTTTTAAAAATTTAACATAGCCGAGGTGTCCTTATTTGATGACCCCCCGCCGGGCCCCTGGTTGGCCTATAAGGTCCAAATTCAAAACCTAAACTCGACAACACCTCCTCTTTGTGCACACCAAATTTCATTAAAATCGGATTAACCGTTTAGAAGTTACCGAATTATTTCCCTCTTTTTTTTTTCCTATACCACTGTGGATCGTCTTAGAATTTTATGAGGACCCAGAATATATATACTTTTGTGGGTCTATGACCAATATTTGGATGTGTTACAAAGGGAATGACAAAATGATGGTGGGTATAAAAAAATGTTTCATATAGCTTTTGAAATATTTAACTATGTTTCCCAGTGTTCTCCTTGTCGCCTCCTAAACTGCTGCAGTAAATGTATGAATTCCAGTTATTTTTTACTTAAGACAAAATATAAAAAAACGTTTAGATGATATATAGATAAAAACAATATTAAACATTTTTTGTTAAACAATAGTTATAAATTACTGTCAAGTGCAGATGCATACGAACCGACTTTGGTAAAATAACAGCCATTGATACTGGACGATATAATCTGTGAAATTAATTTCAATTCATTTCTAACGAGTTTTATTACATTCGGTGCAGTTTTTGTTTCTACTTTATGTCAGACATGCATATTGGACATTTTACAAGGACGAATACTAAACAATTGAAATTGCCAGTGCAGTGGTTCCGTTCGATCATGTTGTATATATATTTGTGTAATTGTATGTTGATATGTGTCGTAATTACAATGTGCAGGAAGGATGTCATAACCAAGGGCCATAATGCAAACGATTTATTAATTCTCCTCCTAATATTCATCCAAATGACAAAGTATCTGCCTTTTGCAGTTTTTTTTTCTGTTCAATAATAAATACTACAAACAACACAGGCAGCAAAAAAATCACTAAAGCTGAAAATAAAAACTATATTCAGTGCAATGGTAGTCATGTGGTTGCTATAATACAGGACTTTGAAATAATTAATTTATAAAATATAAATTTTTATTGTAACGTCTAATATGTTGGATTTCATCCCCAAACAAGGATTAATTGGCGACATACTTATCTTCTGATGAATGACTTTCAAAGACCTTAGAGCTTTTATTTAAATAAACTTTCTTTGGCCAATAGAAATAAATTTATGATTAAACTATAAATAATTTCAAAACGTTAACATTCCCTTGAATTTCTGCAAAATCACTGTCTGTGTGAAGGTGATGTCTGGATTTACATGAATGTAACAACCATTTCCAGTTCGAATACACACATCTGAACCGGTAGAGAATTAAGCTCCAGAGGAAAAAAAACAACAAACGGTATAAAAATAAAATTAATATTCGAATAATCATTGCATTTGCATAAACTTGAGCATAAAACAACATGAATAAATATGGAGTATTAAAAAAAATTGCAGAGGAGTTTTGTGGTTTAATATCCATCTAATGGTTTCGTAATTATACCCTTGTTAAATGTGTTGCATTAAATCATTCCATCGACATGTATGACCATGGCTGGATGGCGTTGATACATGCTATGCAAATCATGTAAGGAAGCAGACAAAAGGCATTCAACATAGCAAAAAAACAAAAAAACTCAGGCGTAAATGGTTTCAACACAAATGGTAACTAGTCGTTATAGACATACAAACAAACACTCTTAAAACCTGTATATGTAGTTTTGATCGACCATCATATTTTGCTGCAATCTATACTTTATCCATTGTAATTGATAAAAGTGATCAAATGTCCCATCAGTTCGACATATGCATATGAAAAAGACAGTGATTTCCACTAACGTCTAACCATCTGATTGGCTCTAATTCGTCTTTCGTCAGGAATGTTCTCGTTGTAAACGATGGTGAAGATAATCATCACTTTAGTGTCCCCTTTGTAAGCGAGAGAGTGGATAGGTACTTAAAAACACTTGTCTGTCTCTTCGTAACCTATGGGGTGACGATTGACTTCCTCGTAGGACAAGCACATGTTAAAATAGCCTGGAACGTCGGTGGCAGGGGTAACCCTAAGTTTTTTGTCTAACATATATCCAGCATTTCATACTAATTTTTTATGTGGGAGTGCCACTTCCTCCACTTAAAAATTCAATTCCTTCTAGACATAAAGGAGACTCTGTGAAAATGTAAAAAATGGTCTGTCGATTGTCAGTCTAAAGACTTAGGTAGGTAGGTAGGTCGATAGGAGGATGTATACTACATCAAATCCGAAGAAATACACCTATAGACTTAAAAACTAGAAGAAATGATCTAAATGTTCTAAGAGACACAAAGTCGTTAAGATTTTGTAACAGGCAGTTTGTTTCAAAAAATTGTTTTCTTTCTTACACACAGAAAAATTATTGGTTGGAAATCGGTCACAGTTGCAATTATTTATTTACTATAAAAGAATATTAGTTATTAAAAAACAATACTTTCAACATATTTTATATAATTACAACTGAAAAAACAAAACTGCAATCGAACTAAGGTTCGCCTAACTATACATTCAGTTAATCTAACCAACTTGAGCTTTATAAACGGTTATTTTAATTATGTCATTTAGCAAGACCGAATTAAATATACAATTATTTGCTTCAACTGTAAATATCAGTACTTGTAATCACAATTTTGTTTACAACTTTTTATTAATGCCAAACATTTGTTTTTAGTTGTGGCACCCACATACTTCAATTAAAAGTATAGAAAGTTCGGTTATATTAATAAAATAGAGAATAATTCGGTATTTCCTACCGATATTTATTACAATAAAATCTAATTCGGTATTTCCAATCGAATTCAATATACAAATGGTTAGTTTAATTGACATTTAAAAATATTTAGTACTAATATAATAAAGAAATAAAAAAGAACAAACATTTACAAATAAAATAAAAAATTGAAAATAAATAGAAGTTTTGTAGATTTTTAAAAGAAATTGTAAGTAAAAATTGTTTCCATGTATAAAATATGAAATAAACATCACATGTTTAATTTCAGAACGCTGTGTGTCCATACCTACAAGCATTTTTT
Organism: Lucilia sericata; assembly: GCF_015586225.1. NCBI lineage: Eukaryota > Metazoa > Arthropoda > Insecta > Diptera > Calliphoridae > Lucilia > Lucilia sericata. The sequence goes on from NW_023994043.1 coordinate 2,811,950, forward strand.
AAATATTGATAATCTTAAATTTCAAAGAAAACCAAAAAATCGCTCTTTTAAAATATTTTATAGAAAAATCCTTTGTTCTGTTTTCAGATACTGTGCAGATAATGTTTGATACAATTTCCTCGCACATTTGTATGAGGGCATAATTTGACCATGCAGTTGGCAAAAATACAGGACGAATTTAGTAAACAAATTTCAAGATTATTTCAAACATCAAGATGTACATATTTGCATTTATTTTAAGAATGCGGTAAACAAATTGATTGATGATGTAGCCAATCACAAGGAAAATATAACAGCTTATCACATATCTCTGCAAAATATGTATATATTCAAGATGTATTCATATGTTCATATATGTGTAATTCAATTTATCGATAATATTTATACAATAGTAAATAAACAGTAAATACAAAAAAAAAACAAGTAAGAGTGTTATATTCGGCTGTGCCGAATCTCATATACCCACCATCAAACCGTATGCCGTAAAAGGAATGCTCCCATATAAACATCAGGGTGATGTTTGGAATATAGCTTAAGACAATTATGGACCGAGCTCTTTTGAACTAACAAAATATTAATTTTTAATTTAATTTAAATTTTCTAAAGAGGATCTCATATGTGGTGTATGGTCAATTGTTGACCTATCCTCATAACTTTACATTCGCTGTTCTCGCATTATTATGCCAGCAATTAGCGTTCATGTAATTTTATAAAGGGCTTATATGGGGGGTAGGGTGAATTACCGACACATTCCGCATGAAATTCGGAGCGAATTTCATATTTTTAAGCCAGTAATGATCTTTTAAGAAATTTTCTAAAGGGGACCTTGTATGGGCGGTAGGGTAAGTTATGGACCGATCCTCCCTAAATTTAGTGGAGAGATTTTGGCACGCATTAAACTTATGTGCGTCAATTTTCGTCACTACATTCATATTTTTAAGCCAGTAATGAGCAGTATAGTTATTTGCAGAGGGGGGCCTTATATGGGGGAAGGGTCAATTATGGGCCGATCCAAAAAAAAAAAATTGTTACCGAGATTTGGCTTGTAAGAAACTTACGTGTGTAGCATTTCATTTCTTTACTCTTATTTTTAAGACAGTAATGAGCGTTAAAGCTATTTCCTGAAGTGGACCCAATAGGGGGAGAAGCGCCAATTATGGACCTATCCATAATAAAAGTTATTAATTGAACTTAATTTGTGTAAAATTTTATTGCTATATTCGTATTTTTTAGCCAGTAATGAGCGTTAAAGTCATTTTCAGAAGGGGACCTTATATGGGGGGTAGGGTCATTAATGGGCCGATCTTAAAAAAAATACGTAGAGCGATTTCGGTTCGTAAGAAACTTATTTATACCGAATTTCATCGCTATACTTGCATTTTTGGACCAGTAATGAGTGTTAAAGTAATTTTCTAAAGGGGACCTTATATGAGGGGTAGGGTCAATTATGGACCGATCCTCAAAAAATTTGGTAAAAAGATTTTGGCTCACATGAAACTTATTTATGTCGAATTTCATCGCTATACTTGCATTTTGGGGCCAGTAATGAGTGTTAAAGTCATTTTCAGAAGGGGACCTTATATGGGGGGTAGGGTCATTTATGGGCCGATCCTGAAAAAATTTGGTAGAAAGATTTTGGCTCATATGGAACTTATTTATGTCGAATTTCATCGCTATACTTGTACTTCTGAAGCAGTTATGCCCGTTGAAGCTGTTTTTTGGAGGTCCACTTGTATGGGGGCTATCCGAAAAAGTGGACCGATATTGCCCATTTTCAATACCAAACAAACCTTAGCAATAGAGAATATTTATGCAAAATTTCAACTGTCTAGCTCCCCTCGTGTGGTCCCTATCGTGATTTCAACAGACAGACGGACAGACGGACGGACGGACGGACGGACGGACGGACGGACAGACGGACGGACATAGCTAGATCGTCTTAGAATTTAATAAGGACCCGGAATATATATACTTTTATGGGTCTATGAGCAATATTTCGATGTGTTACAAACGGAATGACAAAATCAATATACCCCCCATCTTTTTTGATGGTGGGTATAAAAACATAAAAAAACGTGTATTTTAATTGGTTCTTAATATTGATAGTTTCGGTTCCTATGACCGAATTGTTTTTAAAAATTAGTAGTTACGCCAACATGCAACCGAACAAATTCGATTGGAAACAAATTCGGCTGTGACAACGAATCTGTTTTCTCTGTGTACATTTTAAATTTTCAGCTCTATCGGTGAAGAATTTCCAGAGTTAGAAGGTGTCATACTTGGACATTTTGGTCATACAGGGTTTTTTTCAAATTATCATAACTTTTCACCTATTAGTCAAAAATTGTTCAAAGGGCTTTAGATACACACAGAAAACAGATCAGTAGAAAATCAGTTCCCAGTGCAGAACTATGGTAGCTAAAATTAAAATTTGATAACAACTATTGAAACATGAAGTAAATGTTTTTCATGTTCGGAATCATAAAACTATGATTGTAATCAAATTACGTTTTTACCAATTTTCAAAATAGTTAATGTAACAGATTTGTATCGGTAAAATTTCATTCTTAATAATTCGTTGAATACAACCGAATGAAATTTAGCAAATATTAAAGGTTATAACCGAACAAGTTAGAGTGCTATATTCGGCCATGCCGAATCTTAAATACCCTCCACCAGCAAGCTACTTTTTATTGAAACCCATTTAACTATCTAATTTTTAGATAACTTGGAAAATTTTTGTTTCCTTATTGAGGGTACTAACATTTATGCATATGTCAAACTAATTTTAATTAGGTCGAGAAAAATGTATATTAATATGGGAGCTAAGACAACCTATGGACCGATCCGGAAGAAAAAATCCGTAGAATGATTTATATATACAAAATACACATTTATGTCGAATTTTATCCCGATAACTTTGATTGTTAATGTGCATTTGAGTAATTTTCGGAAATGGTCCTTATATGGGAGTTGTGACCAATTATCAACCGTTAAGGAAAAAATTTCGTATAATGATCTATATGCCAAAAAAATTCAAGTCGAATTTTACTACAATAGATTTATTAATTAATGAAATATGTGCGTTTAGGTGATTTTCGGAAGTGAACTTTATATGTATAGGAGCTACGACCTTACACAAAACATACTTGTGTCGAATTTTATCAAGATATCTTTATTTGTTAATGAAATATGTGCGTTTAAGTGATTTTTTTGAAGGAGCTATTACCATATATGGAACAATCCGGAAAAAAAATTGGTAGAATGATTTATATGCTCACAAAACATATTCAAGTCGTACTTTATCCAAATAGCTTTATTATTCAAAGAAATATGTGCGTTTAAGTGATTTTCGTAAGTGGACCCTCTATGGGAGCCTCTCCGGAAAAAATTTCGTAGAGTGATTTATATAAAGACAAAACATATTTGTGTCGAATTTTATCAAGATAACTTTATTTGACAATGAAATATGTATTTTTAAGTGATTTTCGGAAATGGGGTTATATGGGAGCTATGACCAATAATGGACCGATCCGTAAAAAATTTGGTGAAATGATTTGAATGTACACAAAACGTATTTTTGTCGAACTTTATCCCAATAGCTTTAGAATTTAATGAGATATATGTGTTTAAGCGATTTTCGGAAGTGGACCTTATATGGGAGCTATGACCAATTATGGGCCTATCCGGAAAAAATTTAGTGGAATAATTCATATTTATACGAAATATATTTATGTCAAATTTTATCACGATAGCTTTATTTGACAATGAAATATGTATTTTTAAGTAATTTTCGGAAATGGGGTTATATGAGAGCTATGACCAATAATGGACCGATCCGTAACAAAATTAGTAAAATGATTTGTATGTATACAAAACATATTTGTGTCGAATTTTATCCCGATATCTTTATAATTCAATGAAATATATGCGTTTAAGTGATTTTCGGAAGTGGACCTTATATGGGAGCTATGAACAATTATGGACCTATCCGGAAAAAATTTCGTAGAGTGATTTATATTTAGACTAAACATATTTGTGTCGAATTTCATCAAGATAGCTTTATATGACAATGAAATATGAGCTTTTAAATGATTTTCGGAAGTGGGCCTTATATGGGAGCTATGACCAATAATGGACCGATCCGTAACAAAATTAGTAAAATGATTTGTATGTATACATAACATATGTGAGTCGAATTTTATCCCGATATCTTTATAATTCAATGAAATATATGCGTTTAAGTGATTTTCGGAAGTGGACTTTATATGGGAGCTATGACCAATTATGGACCTATCCGGAAAAAATTTCGTAGAGTGATTTATATTTACACTAAACATATTTGTGTCGAATTTCATCAAGATAGCTTTATATGACAATGAAATATGAGCTTTTAAATGATTTTAGGAAGTGGGCCTTATATGGGAGCTATGACCAATAATGGACCGATCCGTAAAAAATTTCGTAGAATGATTTGTATGTACACAAAACATGTTAACCTCGAATTTTATCACAATAGCTTTATTCATCAATGAAATATGTGCGTTTAGGTGATTTTCGGAAGTGGACCTTGTATGGGAGCTATGGCCAATTGTGGACCGACTGAGATCTGCGTTGACAGTATGATTTCTGTTCACATTATATTTGCATGTGCAAAATTTTGTGTTGATACCGATATATTTGAGGGAGTTATTAGCGATAAACTAATTTCCGGGAATATATACCTTTGTATGGGGGCTATGGGAAATATTGAATCGATTGTAAAGATTTTCAACATAATTGATCACTGCCATGAAAAAATAATGTGTGACAAAATTCATCGAAATATCTTTGGTAGTTTCTGAGAAAACTTCAAAAGAATGATGAAAAAAACGTAATTTTTTTCGAGGTAGTCTGAAATTTTTACTCATAGCTTTTTACGTTGTGAACCGATTTTGCTGATTTTCAATACCAAACTGCTTAGGATAACAATAAATATTTTGGGTGAATTTGCTTAGTTTTAACGTGAGCGTGTTTTACACAGACAGACAGACAGACAGACGGACAGACGGACATAGCTAAATCGACTCAGAATTTCATAAGGACCCAGAATATATATACTTTGTTGGGTCTTAGATGAATATTTCTTGGTGTTACACACGGAACGACAAACTTATATATACCCTCTATCACCACTGATGGTGGTGGAGGGTATAAAAATAGTCTGTTTACTACATTGATTCTAACTAAAAAATATTTTGGTATTGTAGCCAAAAATTAGTTACAACTAATATCAAATTCGGTAGTGATAGAAAATCCCAATTCGATGTTCACAACCGACAAAAAATAAATTTAGTAGTTTTATGAGACGTTTAAAAAAATTATTAAATAAAATAGAAAAAAATTTTAAGATTATGAAAAAAGCCATATTTGGAATGTTAATACGCACAAATATTAACTTTATGGTATACGCACAATTGGGACGAACGACGAATTTCGTATAGCACGACGAACTAGTTGACAAAAATTCGTTGCGTAAATTCGTCGAATGGAACACAATCAAATTATTCGTATTACGAATTCGTTTCAAAATTTGTTTCTTCGAAATTGGAAAAAAGGAACAAAAATTATATTTTTGTGAATCTCCACGATTTTGAGATAATTTTAACAGCTTTAAAATTTATTCGAACATTATTTCGAAATTAGAAAATGTAAGAAATTGGCCTCGAAAAGAACTAAAATTATATTTTTGTGAATATCGCCAATTTTGAGATAATTTTAACAGCTTCAAAATTTTTTCGAACATTACTTCGAACTTAATTTTAAATATTCCAACATAGCATTGTAGTGTCATCAAGTGTACTCCAGACTGACAAATTTCCGATAATTCAGGCCACGAGATCTGGTTCGAATTTTCGAAAATTTTATTTTTAGTTTTTATGACACAGAGATTATTTTAAGAGCATAAACAATTTTTCGAACATAACTTCGAATTTTCGAATATAATATTGTATTATGAATAGCTGTACTCACAACCGCCAAATTTCAGCAAATCCGGAATTGGTTTTAAAACAATTTTGCCCAATTAATTCGTCGTTCGTCTGCGTAAGAATTATAAATAAACCTATCGCATAGTTCGTTACGTACGACGAATTTCGTCATACGCAATGATTGTGTACATTTTCATAAACTCAAGTGTGTTCTATTTCTGTCGACGAATATTCGTTCCGAAAAATTCGTCGTTCGTCCCAATTGTGCGTATACTATTAATCGTCATATTGGGATAAATACGAAAACTTCAGGTAAAGTCTATTTTATAAATAATGTTGGTTTGCTTTTAATGATTTATAATACGTTTCCAGCAGTCAATATGTGTAAGAAATCATGGAAAGAAACGGATAATGGAAATGATTGGAATGCTTATAAGGAAGAAAGTATTTACCGTTTATAAACCCAAAGCAGACGCGTAAAGGATTTTAAACGTGTTTTAAGTAAATAAATTTGCATATTTTTATTTTTTGTTTATATTTGTAATAAAAAATGAAATGTTAAAATACAATCCACAAATATATTTGCAATAAATAATATTTCAATTGCTAGCACTAATAGTATCAATTCTAACTACCGAATTATTGTTTGAAAATAGTTTCGTATTCGACTTATTCAATAAAACAAATCGAATTTTTCGGTCATAGCAATCGAATAGTGAAATAGTTATTAGAACCGACTAAATTCGATAGGAAAAAAATTCGGTTGTCCCAACGAATCTGTTTTCTCTGTGTAGCTATTTCTACAATGTTTCCAAAGAATTGTTTTTCTTGAGTTAAAAAATAATTTTCTTTGATAGAACTTCCACTCGTATCCCATTAAGCGACTACAAAGCCCTTAAAGGAAATTGTTTTAGTCTTCTTTTGAGCCAAAAAGGGCCATTTTGAAAAAAAATCAAAATAAAATTTTTTGGAAATCAAAAAGTCCAACTTTTACCCCCTCTAACAGAGATATAAGCCGAGACGGCTCGAATATTACCGGCTTGCAAAATATTACCGCCGCCGCGACTTCTTTCGGCTCAAAAGCTAAGCCGGCTTAAAGATTAGATAAAGATTAGAATCGCACATGTATTTCAGAAAATAATTTCACCAATTTGAACGGAGTTGCCACTATTTTAAATTCTTATGGCGAATTGAAAAGAGTTGCCACACAATATTGTGCTACTATTAAAATAGTTAAAACTACTATATATGCCCATTTTCTGCAGGAAAAACTTATATAGAGACAAGTTTCTATATAACAGACTATAATAAGCCGCCGCCGCCGCCGCCGCGACCTAAAATGGTTGCGCCGCCGCCGCCGCCGATCATTTTGCATCGGCTTGTATCTCTGCCCTCTAACTCTGTTCTTGACCGATAGATCAATTTTTTGAGTTGGGTCACTTGACACAAAATTGCCTATATATATTTGCCTTTTTGCAGCTAAATGTACTTTTTGATTTGTTCATGTAATGACAAACTTTATCATTAAGCAATATGAAAATATGTCAAAAATTACAGAAATATTAAAATCATATACAGTTATATACACGATATTTAATTCCTTATTAAAGCCGTCTTTATTACAAAAAGTTTGTATGAATATGAACACCACGCTTAACATGAAAACTTGCCAAGAACTTCATTTGAAGAGATTTTAAGAAAACGATAGTTGGACACAACAGTTTAGTATAAAAACTACAAAATTGTTCATACATGTATGTTTTTTTATCAAAATCAACATAAAGATGTAAACAATGTAGTAAATGTTTTTATTTTTATTTTGTATAAACATTTTCCATATTTGCACAATATTATACTTGTACACACGTATTTTATATTTTATTACTTGCCATTTCCGTTTCCTGTTTTGTTTAAACTTTTATACAACTCTTTTCGAATTTACACTGAGAATGAATGAGGATATGGGTTTATACATATGTATGAGTATTAGTATTCACCCACATGCTCCCACTATATTAATATCCTCAAAAACTCATATATTTTAAATCCAAATCTATTTCAGTGCAAATGCAATCCCTACCAAAAGGCACACTTGCATACATACAAAATATTCATCCAAATATACTAAATGGAAACAAAACAAACAGACGAAGGAACAAATACACATGCATCTGTGCATACAAAAATCATCAGATAAAATAAAATTTATATTCGTATTTCCTCTGCACGTCCTTATCAGTGGACCATTACCATTGCAACCGGATGCAACAACAACAATATCAAAAGAAATAGCAGTAACAACAAACATAAACAACAACAACAACTACTGTTATGACCTGCGTAAATATCCAGAACATTGGCATTTTTCATGTCCTTTTTATGTTTTATTTGTTCCTTTGTTTACTTCGGAGTAGGGATGCATCGAGTGTATCCTACGTGTGTGCATTTTGTTTGATTTTTTGAGAGAATGAGATGCAATTTTTATTATTAAATGACAGTAAAGTTTTTATTTGCATTGAATATTTTATTTAAAATATAAATAAATACAAGTAAATAAACAAATAAATAAACGATTGAATGCAAGTTGTAACTCTATGAATGTTCATAATGTATTTACATTTTATTTTTGCGAACAATTACGAATATTAAATTCACGGTTGGATGTGCTTTTGATTTTATTGTATTATTGACTTTTGTATAGAGTCAATCCGTGTAATTATTTAAGTAGTTAAATGCTATTTTTATAGAATAAATAATGCAATGTGCTTGTTAAAGTATAATCGATAATTTCAATAATTGATATAACAATATATTTTTAACAAACATTTGTTACAAAAATAAATCATTTAATCAAAGTCGTACAAAATAAAATCTAATTATCTTTTCAATGTTTTTTCTCTTGGATCAGCACTAACACATAAGTTGAGGATTCGAGATACATACATAATTGACGGTAACAACGTGAAACATATGGGGAATCTCAGATTAACTGACCCAACTTTTTAAACCGATGTCTTCCAATCGGAATGAAACCTGCACCAAGTGTCCTATTGAATAATAATTTAGATCAGTCAACAAGAACTCTTTTAGTAACAGTGTATCAAATTTGTACCTTTTTTGCAAACAGTTGTTTTTTTTTCTCATCTTTGTAACTTATTACCTATTGTTCATAGCAAAATTTGTTCCATTTAGTTTAGACAACTATTTCTTCAATCTTTTGGATAAAATATAAAAAATATAACAATTTTTTTTTTGCAAAATGATTATACCCTCCACCACCTCCATCACTTTGTCATTCCTCTTGTAACATTGGAAAGCATTCATATTATACCCAACGAAGTATATATATTTTTGGTCCTTACAAAATTCTGAATCGATTTAGATAGACAAAGTTAGAAAACAGTATATCAAGGCTAAAAAGTAATTACTTACATAATATATTATTTGTAAGTCATTACTACTCTCAATCTAAGTAATGCAGACGATATGTACTAGTCATTAAAAACTAAGTGTTTGTGTAAGTACAATTCATTACCATGTTTTTGCAGGAAAAGTAGCTGGTGGAGGGTAAATACCCCCCCAGACTCAGCCGAATACAGCTCTCTAACTTGTTTCCAATTCATACATTTATTTTTGAATCCAGAAAATATATTGGTCTGATTTTTTTGCATTTGCGTAAAATCAGATCAAAGGTATTGCAAAATATTTAGGTTAGGTTGATAGGAGGATGTATACTACATCAAATCCGAAGAACTACACCCAGGCCGCTATCGGTCCTGTTGTGCGCTTCGAGCTCCCTTCCCTTTAAAACTATTACATTCGCCCTTTCCAGAGTGGCCTGGTACCTTACCTTGGGAGAGTATTCAGTTAAAGCTTTCTTACAATACAAAACGGTCTTAGACCCGATATCGCCCTAATTGCCTTCTGGCTGTCGGTAAATATATTAATGGCTGTGGGCGCCATATTTATTCTAATCCAGGCTCTAACCCCAGGCTCACAGTTTTGTGCCATCCGTGTAACTACGGATTCCAACTGCTATTTGCTCTAATGTTCTGCTTGACCATGACGTTCTATCTGGGATCAGCGTTCCAAAGTTTCCGACATATTCTGTGTCTGGTATGCGATCAGGCACGTTCGATTATTGTGTATAACCTTTCAATGTGTCCAGTATACATTGATTATTGAAGCATAAGCTAGAATTGGTCTAATTACACTTTTATAAAGCCAATTTGTCATAGTAGGACTAAGACCCTATTTCATGCCTATAGTTGTGCCTTGTTGACTCTATCCTCTATGTGGTGTCTCTATTTTAATTCCCGGTCAAGGATTACACCTAAGTGCTTAACTTTGTCTGTCACCGATATCTTCTTGCCCAGGAAGCAAAGTTCAGTATACGCAGAAATTTGTGTCTTTCTTGTGAAAAGGCAGATTTCCGTCTTCGCCGGGTTAACATTAAGGGTTATCGTTTGAGCCCAGCTCAAGGCCGTATTCAGAGCCTCCTAAGCTCTTCTACACAAGTAGTTTGCAAAAAGTTTAAATTTTAATTTTCAAATATCTATAAGCAACTTTCAAATCGGATGGATAACATAACAAATTTTATAATTAAAAGCGTCTTCAAGCTTTTATTTCGTCTCAAATATGGTCAAAAACGTGGGTTTTACAAACATAAAATGATGTGATGGGTAAATTCCGTGGCCAGATTGGGATTCAGCGCTGCTTGATCTTTTAGAAAAGTTTACTTTGATCCCCGGCTTTTGACGTTTTTCAAATTTTGTTGACCTGTGTTATTTTCTTTTCGATGTATAGGTAACATCAACAAACTTGAGTCGGTAAAAAAATGTTTATTTTAAATTTCAGCAATTATATTCCAATTGGATTTTAAAAATTGTTGCTTGCAATAAAACAAATTAGTTGTACCCTTATCGTCTAAAATAAACAATATAAAACTTATAATTATTTGTAAAATTCGTACTTAAAATTAACAATATTTTTAAAACAATCTTTTTATATTCAGATCTATCTGTGCTGCAAAACTTTTCGCCATGTTAATTTAGTTCACATAAACAAAACTTTATTGATGTCTATTAAAGATATTAAACAAAATACTCATACTTAAACAAAACTAAGAACCACCTATACAGATTATTTACGTATCATTAGGGTAGCCCAAGAATATCAATAAAATGAGCAACACCATATATGGGACTATATGGTTAAATTTGTATCATGAATAAGAATCATATGAATTTCATATAGCAATTAAACCGCAAAAGTTCCTAAGATCCTTTAAGAATATATCCATTCCTTTTAAGGAAATTTATTATACAAAAGTTAGGACGACATTTTATTAACGATTTCCTGAATCCTAAAATTAAATTCCTATACTCCATTCAAATGAGGTGATCCTAATATTCTCTCATAAATAAACAAATACAAGTACACACACACCAGTACATACAACTAAATATATAGTAATACATCAATATGCTGGTAATAATTCACAGAATGAGAAGGAGACTCATAAAACAAAATGCAGAATTGTTATTGTTGTTGCTATAAAAGTAAAAACACCTGGTTTTAATTAAGTTCTCTCTCGATATCAAAACCGAAACTCAACAAAACAACAATAACAAAAAGTTTTAACAAACTTCTATATTACAAATTTAAAAAAAAAAATAGAGAAAAAGGCACAATACAAAATGTAATACGTAAGAGGAATGAAAAAAGGTTTAGCATCAATGGCGGTTTAGCTTCCGGCGGAAAGACAACACAGCTCTTGCTGTGCATATTGTCTGAGTTCCTCTAGTAGTGTGTTTATTTGTCAGTGTATGTATGAGTTTATGTTCTAATATATTATCAACTCGTGTCCTTAATACAATCTAAATAATTAAAATATGCAAATACAGTATAATCCTCTCCAACACATTCATACAAACATTCATATTTTGTTAGAACTGGCAGTAGAGAATTTTCCAGTCAACCAGCTATTGCTACTGTCGTTATACAATACACTACCGTTTCTACCAGCACCTTCATCAATGGTCCAAATATTGAGGTATAACAACTGATCCGATTTGTATAAATTATTCATAGCAGTAAAATTATACTTATTCGTTTAAGTTTGAAAACTTTTACAGAAGTAGTACTTCGTCGTACATGAGTTATTGTTGTTATGCCGACAATTGTTCATTTTATATAGTTTATAGAGTATACACCCTACTTTTCAATTATTTTGGTGTCTTGTGACTGTTAAAACGTTTGATATTTAGAGAGTATTTAACAGCTGTTCGTTAAAATATGAAAGTCAAAATTGAAATTATTTGAGAATAATAGCAACAGTTTGCTTTTGTACACATTTTCTGCTTAGGATCTATAATGACTCTCCTTTGGAAGCTATTAATAGCTCAAATTACGAACGAATGCCATCTCTAATTTCGTTGGTGTGTCATAATGCCTAGGGACGTTACGCCACAACAAAAAGTGTCATAGTCTCCATGGACATTATGACGGTTTCAATAGTAATGTCCGACACTTTTCCAGTCGACCTTTGGGCACGTACAGGCATTTGCAGCTCATTTTTGATAAATTTACTATTTGTATTCCATGGACTTTATGTCACTATGCTAATGGGCACCACCTCGCTACTATTTTTCAGAGCCTTCAATCTTCGCTAAGAGATCTGAGTCGTTGGATCATTAAAAGTTGTGTCAACCCTCAAAACTTCGAACTTGTTTTATTCTCTTCTTTCCCGCTATCTCATCTGGAGAGTTAAATTAAGTCTATCGGATAGTGCCAAATGCTAGGGCATCATCTTCACAGCCATAATGAAAGATCAGATGGTGAGCCTAGAACTGCTCTGGGTACCGAAACATTGCAATATCCCAGGGAATAATATAGCGGATAAATTAGATAAAATTGGCTCCCGCCTGCACATGGAGGAAATCAGCATAATTGTTAGTGTTCCTCTCTCATGTTGTAAATCTTTAGTACAGAGATACATTTATTGGTCTGCTCAGACCAGATGACCATCACTAACCACTTACTTAACATCTAGACTGACCTGTCGTCCGTAATTTTTTTAGCTTTCAAAGGCTACGCACAGTGTTTTAACTTCAGATAAACATTAGCCAAAAATAGAAGGAATCGTTGCAGATGGATTAAATTGGCATAGATTGTTTTCGTAAATAGTAAAGAAAAAGTTTTTTTTATATTTCGAATAAAATTGGCATATTATTTGAAACTTTTAACCATTTTTGAGATTGAAGACAATATTTTTCGGATTAACTTAAACACAATTCGTAATTTAAGGCTAGGTTAGGTCAGGTTTATAGGAGGATGTATACTACATCAAATCCGAGGAAATACACCTAGGCCACTATTGGGCCTGTTGTGCGCCCCTTTTCATAAAAAAAATATTCACTGAATGTATTATTCTTCAATGATCAGAAACTCAGTTTCCCGGACGTAATTCCTAAGAATCTTCCAAGCAGTGTTAGTCAGGAATGTTATTTCCGGAATAACATTACTTCAAAAACACTTGGATCTAACTTCGGCGAATGCCTGACAGTGGCAAAGAAAGTACTCCAGAGTTTCATTGTCCTCTACACCTGCTCTACATTTGTCTGAATACGCACATCCAATTTAGCTTAGATGTGCTCGTAATCCTATGTGTCTTCTCAGAATATGTACTATCATACTAACTTCAGACTCTCTGGCCTTATGGGATTCTCTAACCCATACTTTTAATTCAGCTTTTTTTGCGTCGAATGGTTTTGCGTTTGTCAGATTAACTGCCTTTAAAGCTGTTACATTCGCCCTTTCGTTGCCCACTATTCCCGAGTGTTTTGGTACCCATATGATGTAAACCTTACCTCTGGGAGAGTATTCAGTTAAAACTTTCTTACAACCCAATATAAACTGATATCGCCTTCTGGCTGTCGGTAAATATATTAACGGCTATGGGCGCCATATTTATTCTAATCCAATATACACATTCCGTTATTGCTCATACTTCTGACTGGAAGCTTGTGTTATGATTAGGTAAACAGCGGTATATTTCTGTTTCTGGGTCTTCAATATAGAATCCCAACCCCACTTTGTCCCCAATTTAGAGCCATCCGTGTAACAACGAATTCCTACTGGTATTTGCTCTAATGTTCCGCTTGACCAAGACATTCTATCTAGGATCAGCGTTTTAAAGTTTCCGACATATTCTGTGTCTGGTGTGAGATCATGCAAGTCCGATGATTGTGTATAACCTTCCAATATGTCTAGTATACATTGATGACACGTCCTATAACCTCTTTTGGTCAGTTCGCCGAAAGTAAAGAGCAGTTCGGCTGCAAGCTCCGCCTCATATCTTAAATATGTTTCAATGGTTGGAATATCTAGCAACGTTTCCAGAACTTTGGTTGAAGTAGTACACATGGCGCCACTTATACTCAAGCAGCCTGTACGCTGAACTAGATGAAGTAGTTTGATATTACACTTTTTGTCCAAAGCAGTGCACCAGATTATTGAAGCATAAGCCAATTTGGCATAGTAAGACTAAGACTCCATTTCATGCCTATAGTTCTCCTACATATCGCCCAGCACCGATATGCCTTGTTGATCCTATTCTGTATGTGGTGTCTCCATTTTAATCTCCGGTAAAGGATTGCACCTACGATCTTAACATTGTCTGTCACCGGTATCTTCTTCCCCAGGAAATTTTTGTCTTTCTTGTGAAATGACAGATTTCCGCCTTCGCCGGGTTAAAATTGAGGGCTCTCGGTTGGGCCCAGCTCAAGGCCGTATTCAGAGCCTCCTCAGCACTGCTACACAAGTAATTTGAATCCTTTCCCTTTAAAAGTATTACGATATCGTCTAGATAGCAGACAGGTCTAAGCCCTTTCTCGGTTAGGGTCCTTAGGAGGCTATTAATCGTGGTAACCCAGAGATTATCTATCTGTTCCTTGGATTGGATAAGAGTATCAGTGTGCACGTTATTGAAGGCGCCTTCGATGTTAATACATACCGCCAGTGTATACAGTTTGCTATCGAAGGATTCACCTATGTAGTGGATAACTTCCTTTAAAGCGGTTTCCACCGATCATCCCTTTAAATAAGCATGCTGCTTAATTTAAGGTCTTTGTCTGGTATACTGCTTTTACGCATAGTAAAGACAATCCGTACCAAGGTTTTAAGTAGGAAGGACGTAAGGCTTATCGGTCGATAGGACTTATGTGTCGCATAGCTAGGTTTCTCTGGTTTGGGTATAAATATTAACCTTACATCTTGCCATTTAACTGGGGACAGTTGTACGGAAACCAGTCCCGCATCCATCTGCAATAGTGCCGTAATTTAAAACTATTGTCAAAAAATAAATCCAAACTAAGTCGACCATTATCAAATCTAAATTACCATTTCACCTGTTTATTCATAATGTAATGAAGAAGTACGTTGAAAAGTAGTAAATTAAATAAATGACTTTCTACATAAGTCGCAAAACAAAATCCACCACCCCTTAATAAGGAGTCTTAGGGATGGTGCAGTAACAAAAACACAAGCTTGTCGCATGTTGGCTACAGATACTTAATTCAATGTTATACTCGTAATTTCTATTACTTACAGTAAGAGGAATGTATGCAAATGTGTATTTCTGAACAGAGAATGAAGTAATACCATTCCGTCCCAAATAAATGAACGAATATGGAAAATTTTTCATTGTTGTAATGTGAAGTTGTACTCCAGTGTATTTAGACTCGTAACCAATGATGGTAATCGAGAACTTAATTATCCACATCCAACCAACAAGGACTTTTGTTTTCTTGTTTAAATGTATTCATATTAAGTATTTGCAAAAAAGGATTAAAATTCATTGTCGTTAAGGAGCATTCTACGTTTGTAGCGATCAAAATATACAAAAATGTTTGTAAGTATAGAAAAAGTATAAAAAACAAGGATAATTAAAAAATAATATTATTTTACTATTTGTTTTTATTTAAAACAATTTCAATTTTATTATCAATTTTTTCTAACAATAAAAAAAGTTTAAGATTGTAGTAAAATATACTTTTGCGTATATGTATTTTTGTAGAAATGTTTGACAATAAAAATAATTTTAAAATTGCAATAGTATTCCATCCAGCCACTCCTAGACAAGGAATCTTGTATATGTGTCTGTTATAAAAGGGAATTTGTTTTTTTTTTATATTTACTCACTAGTCATATGATTGTCTGCATGCAAGTATTTACTTTTCCTTAGATGTCTTATGATGCCATGATGTTTTCTTTGAAAATATTTCAGTAGGAAGCAGCAACCGATCCTTGATGTTAAATCAATATTGTGTATGAGTAGTAATATTACATCATATTTTATTTGCTGTTGGAATTTGTTGGAATCTGTCTGCCTTCGAATTGTCTGGCACTCATCTTGTTTCTAGTACCAGAAAGAAAAAGTTTTGTTGACCGTCGCACTTTAATTACTTTTTCCAATATTGGCAATCGGAAACTTATTGTTTTTATTGAATACACTTCTGCAGACATGAAAAAATACTTGTGTAAATAAATACACATGTTTAAGTTTAAATATTTGTATTTCTTTATTACATTAAAAATATTAAATAATTTTTGATTTAATGTAATGCCCATAACTGGCTTAATAATAACAATATAAGAACTCAAATCTCTATGCGAAATTAGATAAGGATCAGTTTATAATAGACCTTAGGTACCCCCCATATAAGACCCCTTCATAAAATTATATTAAGGTCCCCTTTGGGAAATGGGGAATATAATACTCTTACTTGTTATGTTTTGGAATATTTTTCTATTTTCGCTAGTTCGATGAGTATCGTTCTGCGAAACGTGGTCCTGTTCCGACAGAGGCATGGAAATCTATGAGGACTCCAATCCAGGAGCTAAATTCTGGCATTTGAAAGCTATCGAAATTTTCAATAATTTTTTTTTAAAATCGTATTGATATTTCGATGAATTTTGTAACACAATATTTTTTAATGCCAGGGATCAAATATGTTCAAAATCATAACAATAGATCCACAATTTCCCATAGCCCCATACAAAGCTATATATTCCCGGAAATTAGTTTATCGTTAATAACTCCCTCAAATATATTGCTATCAACACAAAATTTTGTACATGTAAATATAATATGAACAGAAATCTTTTTACCCACGTATGTCGGAATCGGCCCACAATTGGTCATAGCTCCCATATAAGATCCACTTCCGAAAATCACTTAAACTCACATATTTCTTGAAATATACAGCTATCAGGATATTATTTAACTTGAATATGTTTTGTGTACATATAAATCATTCTACCAAATGTTTTCCCGATCGGTACATTATTGGTCATAGCTCTCATATAAGGCCCACTTCCGAAAATCACTTAATCGCACATATTTCATTGTGAAATGAAGCTATCTTGATAAAATTCGACACAAATATGTTTTGTCTAAGTATATATAAATTACTCAAGGACATTTTTTTCAGGATAGGCCCGTATTTGGTCACAGCTCCCATATAAGGTCCACTTCCGAAAATCACTTAAACTCACTGAATTACAATGCTATGGGGATAAAATTCGACTTGAGTATGTTTTGTCCACATATAATTCTACCAATTTTTTTCTGGATCTGTATAAAATTTTCCACTCCCATATAATTTCCACTTCCGAAAATCACTTAAACGGACACATTTCATTGTAAAATAAAGCTATATTGATAAAATTATATAATAGCAAAATCCTTATAGTTATTTTGTAAGATAGTTTGAAAGGACCGGAGAAATACAAGTAGGCCTCCAACGAACCTATTGTGCACACCTTTACTATTGTCTCTGATTGGTATCGAACCTACAACCTTCTGCCTGACAGACTAGTACACTAAGTAGTAACCTACCAAAAATACACTTCAGTCCTTATACAAAGATTTCTGGTAATTTCGAGATAACAGAAGCCAATTAAAAACTGTCTTTCAAAAGGAAACATAAGCAATTGACCATTAATATTCAATTAAAGGAATTTTCTTTCATACTAGTTGCCTTGTAAAGCCAATAATTGTAAATTTACATTTGCCTCGACACATGAAATTGACGATAAATTAAAGGAAAGTGATGTATGATCAAAAAAAAAAAAACATTAACATCAATTAATTAAAAAATAACAATTAAAGTTTTTTATATTCCCACAAACCTATTTATTTTATGAAAAAAGAGAAAAAAAACAACCCAAAAACAACATGCGTAAATACTCTTAATTCTATTTATGTTGAAACTCATTAAAATAATTTATGTAAAATGATTAAAAACCACAATTGAAAATCTATTTTAAATGAATGTCACCAACAAGCGTACACACGTGTGTGTCTGTATGGAAAAACACTCACACTAATGTTGTGTTTAATTTCCGGGAGTACTTCTGGTGGGTGTATGATTCGTATGTATCTACTATATTGCAATTTACAATTTGTTTTAACCAAAGGCAGGCAAATATACAAATACAAACTCACATACATATAAGGAATGTTTATATTATTCATTGTCAATGTATAGGCGAATTTTGTAAATGTATTTGTAGATATAAAACACACAAATATGCCCACTAGTTCTAGAGACTATCTTTGATTCTCGATTATATAATTTACCAAAAAAATGTTTAAAGTGACTACCAGCTACATTACTTGGAAACACTAAAGGAACCATTGACTTTACTCTAAATTATAAAGAGAGCGTAAGTTTTAAATAACACAAAAATACATAAATTTGAATCAATTTGGCGAAAATACCAAGGTGTACAATGAGTACTTGTACAATAGTACTTGCAGGGTAGAGTGTATGACTGTCTTCATACCTTTAAACATTAATAAAAGCATACTATTGATGCATATGAATTCAATTATTTTAACACTACCCTTTTTTTTCGCTTTCCCATTCCTTTCACGTCTTTTCTGTTTTTCAAAAATAGCAACGGCCTTTAACGTTTGTAGAAAATAGTGTAAAACCGTAGAAAGGTAAAAAGTTGTGTGTTTGTAAATGCCGCTACTTTAATGAAAACGATGGTTAACTTTGAATTGCCAACATGAAAACGATTCTTTTAACGTTTATTTTATTTTTTTGTGTTAACCTTGTTAATTTTATGCAGAATTCTAGGTCCTCTTCTCACTGTAATATTATGTCCTTTTTATATGTTTTGCTTTAAATAACTTGACACGGTAGGACGAAATAAATACATATTTATAATTTGGGGAATATTGTTTAATTTCTAAGAGAATTATAGAGCCACATAATGGAGTTGGAGTGAAAGTCTTTGCTTGGAGTGAAGTAGCAATCTCCAGGCACAGTCCGATACAAATCATCCCATTTGATCTTACTAAGTCTGAGCAAGTATCTATAGATTCTTAAGGTTTAGCATAAGAAGAGTTATACACCATAAAAACGGTGTATATACTCTCGGAGAGCATAAAGTCCATTGTGATTCCCTTCAAAGAGTGAAGATACAAAAACAGAAAAACAAAAACACATGTTAGTACCCTAGAGAATAAAGAGATGAGAGAGAAAATCTTTGTCCCAATATAAAGCCCAGTCGAAGAAATGACTAACGCCCTTTGCAAAACCTAGTAAACTGCGAGGGTCAGGACCCGAAATATCCCCCATTTCGTCAAGGAACCTATTCCCTAGCCATTTCAGCCTGAGATTCTGTATCCTAGGACAGTAGCAAATTATATGCTCGATCGACTCTATTTCCTCATCATTCTCGCATAACCTACAATAGTCCGGTATACTGCTGTCCCACTTACTGAGCAATGCCCTGTTAGCATCCCTATTCGAATTCTTAGACTGCATCTATCCAGTCCGGTATTTTGGTAGTCACCATATCAAGTTTTGGTCATAGGTTCTTTGATACTCTGCAATCCAATGAACAAATCCAGGACTGGTTTATGATGCCACATATTCTTTCGAATATCAGCCTATAATAGTGACAAATGGGTGGTTTAACCATCATGTCTCTCATCTCATTGCAACCTCATTAGCATGCAAATTACAGTGCCCCGGCACCCAACACAATCTAATGACAAACAGTCTCATGTCAATGTCCCTAAGGTCATTTCTACAATCTACAACTAGACGCGAATGTACCATGTGGCCAGCCATTGCTCTGATAGCAGCTTGACTATCAACATAAATTGTCACAACTGATTAACTGACCTGTTGTGATCGATATGATTCCGTATCAGTTCAGTCGCTTTCCAGATCGCTAGGGTCTCTGCTTTGAAGACACTACATTCGTCAGGGAGTCTGAAGGACCTTTTTATGTCGATATCAGCGATAAATACACCGGCACCAGTGTCGGTATCCATCTTGCACCTGTCAGTGAAAACTGCACACTCACCAAACAATCTGTCGGATACAAGCCAATCATCGCTAGTTGGAAATTATATCAGAGGTGTTTCCCCGAAGTCTAGACTCTAGAGATCCTTAAACTTTTAATGGAATGAACAATGTCCAGGGTTTGAGGATGACACATTATTGGTGACTAGTGTTAATGCCTCCATATGCACAAACCTCTCACGACACGTAAGACAACAACAATGCTAGCCCTCGTAAAAGGACAATATATTCATACCTCTGAAACTCACATAGATATTCAATGAAAAAGTGGTCCATAAGGAAGCTGAAACTTATTCAAAGGACCTAGTGCATTTGTACTTAAATGGAAGTTAATTTCTCTTGGTAAGTTCTAGGCAGAATTATAGACCTTAAAAGAACTCAACAAATCTCAAATGATGAGAATCAACGAATTGGATTACTGAATCTATGTATCGATGCCGAATTATTAGTAGAAAAGGTTCCTGAAATATGCTACGTTCTTATTTTACAAACTGAAACACTGTGCCTTGGTCGAGGATATTTTCGTGATTGTTATTATTCTTTGTGAATACATATACAACTTTTTTTGTTGATGTTTTTTTTTCGGTGCTTGTATTTGTGTGGTTGACGCTACATTTATATTTCCAACTAATTTGCATATTTTTCTTTTCCTACCGTTTATGTATCAGACTGCCTCTGGCTACTTGTGCTGCTACCAATTTTAATGGGAAACATACTTTTACTTCTGCCCAATTCCAGGCAAAATAAAAACAAAAAAATTAAAAGTAAAATGAAGGTGCTATAGCATGAAATAAAAAGCAAACCCGTAGGTGAGACTTAAATATGCCCAAGGATACTAAAAGTAATTTATGAACTTAGTTTTATGTTTGTAGTAAGTAGAAGTTTACGGTTTTTTCTCTCTTTACACTAAACTAAAATAAAAAGAAAAAAAACTTTTCTAAAATGTGATTCGATTTCCTGTAATTTCTAAGAAATCTTAAATTGTTTAGCTTTTTTGTAACTAGACATAAAATGTATAAAAAAAAGTTTGCATAAAAACCAAATGCCTACCGGAAGTGTATGCCAACATACCAACTTCCTTTTGTAAGATATAACAAAAGAAACTGAAAATATTTGAATAAAATTTAAATGTCGCCTAATATTCATTTCTTCGTTTTTCTTCACTATTGTTGCCAACACTTGGTAATTTATGACCTCAACCGTTTAAAAACTTAATGAAATTGTATGCAAAGTATGGAAAAAAATACTGTTGCAATTTTTGCCTTTGAACAAAAGAAGCTCCTATCTTATTACATTTCTTGTAACAAAAAATACAGAATTTCATTTACATTTAATAGTACACCAAACTGAACAATCACACACACACGTACACTAACATAAAAACAGCAGGTTATTTTCATTTTCACAAGTTATTGTTTATGTTTTTATAGAAGTCGTCCTTTGCAGCCATCCTTTCTGGGTAAATCCCGAATATTTAAGTTAAAAAACAACAACAGCAATAACAGAAGCAGCAGCAACATAAATAAATTTCGAGTTTGTATAGTGATCTTCTCTAGCACTTGACACCTCATAATAGAATATAAAGTATACGCCACTTAAGTCCCAATATCAACAGCAACCACTTCATAGTCCTGTTAAACATTAACTAGGCAAACTATACCAACAACAACATTATTGTTTATGATTATTTATCAGAGTGTGTGTGTGTGTTTGTTTGTTTTTATGTTTACAATTTTACAGGTGCCTTTTATTTTTTCCATATTGTGGCTGGAGTTTTTCATTAAGTTCTCTGTAGGTGATTTTAAATGTTTAACTCGCTGTGGCAAATAGTGTCGGTGATAGCGGCATCACAACAAATTTATTGGCAACAAGACTTTATGACATAATGAAACAGATTTTTAATCTCATACTTTGACAAACTTGTTGACGTTTCTCTTCTCTGTGTGCTTTCCGCTACAGTATACAAAATCCTCATTCGTACATATTTCCATACTCTTCACCTTTGTGAGTGGCGAATATACCCTACTTTGTATATTATACATACATACACATGTATGTACATGAGTTACTTATAAGTATACATATATGTATGTAACGTTTGTAATTTCTACAATATAATTCTCCTTCCCTTTAAAGTATACATATGCTTTCGAGATGTTTTCTATTAAAAATCAGCGAAATCGCTCAATAAAATTGTCCGTAATTAGAGACAAGATACAAAAAAAACCATGTCTCCCAGTTTTCGCCAAAGTTATGCATGCTTTTTTCATGGTCCGCCAAAGATTAGGGACCTCGTTGTCATTATTGCAAAAATGTGATAATTACAGAAACTTGATTTAATTTTTGAGGCAAGTTGTCATAAAGAACAAAAAAAATATAAAATCAAAATAACTTTATCTTAATTTTTTATTTCGAGTGGAAAATGTTTCATTGTAAAATTGCACGCTTTTATTAACAACACCTGTACGTATACGTGTTAATGATTTAACGATATTGCAAATATTAAGTATACGCCTAAATTATAGAAGTATCTATGTTAAATTCAAATTACTTGTGGAAGAGCTGAGGAAGCTCTGAATACGGCCTTGAGCTGGGCTCAATCGAGAGGCCTCAATGTTAAACCAGCAAAGACGTAAATCTGTCTTTTCATAAGAAAGACAAAAATGCCTATGTATGTATACTGAACCTTGCTCCCTGGACAAGAAGATACCGGTGACAGACAAAGTTAAGTACTTAGGTGTAATCCTTGAGCGGAAATTAAAATGGTGACACCACATAGAGGATAGGATCAACAAGGCACATCGGTGCTGGGTGATATGTAGGAGAACTATAGGCATGAAATGGGGTCTTAGTCCTACTATGACAAATTGGCTTTATAAAAGTGTAATTAGACCAATTCTAGCTTATGCTTCAATAATCTGATGGACTGCTTTGGACAAAAAACGTAATATCAAAATACTACAGGGAGTTCAACGTACATGCTGCTTGGGTATAAGTGGTGCCATATGTAGTACCTCAACCAAAGATCTGAAAACGTTGCTAGATATACCACCCATTGAAACATATTTAAGATATGAGGCGGCTTTTTCAGGCGAACTGGCCAAAAGCGGTTATAGAACACGTCATCAATGTATTGGAAGGTTATACACAATCATCGGATGTGCCCGATCGAATACCAGATGCAGAATATGTCGGAAATGTATTGCTCAAGCGGAACATTAGAACAAATACCAGTAGGAATCCGTTGTTACTCCAAATTGGGGGTCAAAATGGGCCTGATGTTCTATATTGAATACCCAGAAATAGAAATATGCCACCGTTTACCTAATCATAACACAAACTTCCAGGCAGAAGTCCGAGCAATAACGGAATGTGTAAATTGGATTAGAATAAATATAGCGCCCACAGCCGACAGCCGGAAGGCAATTAGGGCGATATCAGGTGATAGAGTTAAATCTAAGTCCGTATTGGGTTGTAAGAAAGCTTTAACTGAATACTCTCTCAGAGGTAAGGTTTACATCATATGGGTACCAGTCCACTCGGGAGTAGTCGGCAACGAAATGGCTAATGTAATAGCTTTAAAGGGAAGGGAGCTCGAGGTAGTTAACCTGACAAACGCAAAACCATTCGACGCAACTAAAGCTGAATTAAAAATATGGGTGAGAGAATACTTTAAGGCCTCTTAGAATAATGAAACGATGGGTAAAACCACAAAGGTACTTTGGGGTGACCCTGATGAGAGCAAGACTTAAAATCTCCTCAAAATGAGCAAGTCTGAAGTTAGTATGATGGTACGTATTCTAAGTAGACGTACAGGATTACGAGCACATCTATACAAAATTGGACGTGCGGATTCAGACGAATGTAGAGCATGTGGAGAGGACAGTGAAACTCTGGAGCACTTTCTTTGCCACTGTCGAAGTTTGATCCAAGTATTTTGGAAGTGATAAAAATTCTTAGGAATTACGTCCAGGAAACTAAGTTTCTGAACATTGAAAAATAATACATTCATGAAGTATTTTTTTCATGAAAGGAGCGCACAACAGGCCCGATTGTGGCCTAGGTGTATTTATTCGGATTTGTTACATCCTCCTATCAACCTAACCTAACCATGTAAAATTCATTGTTCTACTAATACTTAATTAGAAAGATAAAATAATACCAATTAAATGCTTACTTTAGAAATCAGTTTGAATATTTCAGTTAAATATATTTATATAAGGAGTTAATTAACTACTTAAACATATGCATTGTTTAATACATATGCATTCACTTGTACGTATAAGTAATTGACAATTAAATAATAATAATACGCTACAAAGGCATACATGTGTTTTTTATTTTTAAAAGACCACTAAAACTGTATGTGTTTTTTCTTTCGCCAATTCCAACTAAAATATTAAGCAATTATAATGAAACTAATTAGAAAGCAAAAAGTAAGCTTAATTTTATCATTAAAATACTCATTAAAAAGAACTAAAATTACATCCGCTACAAAAGTGAATGTGCAGTTGTTGCAAAAGTAGCGGAAGGCAAAAGAACCCAACGGAAAAGGAAATATAAAATGAATT
Source organism: Lucilia sericata (assembly GCF_015586225.1). Classification (NCBI taxonomy): domain Eukaryota; kingdom Metazoa; phylum Arthropoda; class Insecta; order Diptera; family Calliphoridae; genus Lucilia; species Lucilia sericata. The sequence continues at coordinate 2,836,880 of NW_023994043.1, forward strand.
TCAACACACAAACACATACGTATACTTAAATAAATGTTACTATATTGTGGTATCATACTTAAGCTGCTTAAATGCTAAACAACAAAAGCAGACCTAAAATGACAACTAAATTGTACAACATTATTATTCAAACACACAAACACTGTGTTTTGTGAAAAAGAGAAAATTCAAAAAATAAAAACTCCAACTAAAACGAAAAATAAACAAACAAATAAATAAACATCCTTTTACTTATGTATTTAGTTGGAAAAGGAACCACAAGTACTGAGAGGAAAAAACAGCAACAACTACAACTACAAACACTGACTATAAGCAGATAATTACACAAAAACAACATACCGCAGACAGACTGTGATGATGATTCCGCTTCACTCCTGACATTTGGGCCATCAGGACGATGATAATGTTGATAAAGTTGATGGGACACCATGTTAGGCCAACCACTGAGAAGAAAATTAGAAAATAAAAACGAAGTGATACAAGAAAAAAATCACAAGCGGAAAATTAACAAATATCATTGACAAAAAGTAATAACAACAAGGATGAAAATCATAATGAATAGAAAAATTGTCTAAGTATGTATTTCAAATGACCAAAAAAAGGGTCGATATAATAATGACCAAATTATCATAAAAATGCCACAAAAAATGGTGCTTCTTTGAAAGAAAAATGTTTGAAGAACCCTACGGCGTTTATTGAAATTAATATGGAAAATTCATTGTACTGTTCCCATTTGTATTTCGTGTAATAAAAAATATTTTTTTTAGTTTCGCTAGGGTTTTAATTTCTCAAGGTGGGTTTTCATTTTTCAAATTTAACAAAATAGATTTGAGAATTTATATCGAAAATATTTTGGTAATTAATCAATGATTTTAATAATTTTTTTAATAATGCAAGTAATACAAGCAATTGTAAAGTAGGCATTCTTGTACAATATGTCTGAATATTTTTCTCCGTATTTCGCATTGAATATTGTAATGTACACGTACAAAATCTTGAAATAAGATTGGATTTTTATATATTTAGAATTGGACAAAATAATATACCTTTAAGAAATACAAATGATATCCAAATGACCAAAACTAAATCCAGGAAACCAGGAGTATATATAAATACAATATCAAGCAATGCTCTGTTTTGAAGTAAAAGTCCATTACTTTGATTTCCGGTGCATGAAAGATAAGAAAAGGACGATGGGAGCCATTGATTCGCTAGCTAGGAGTCGGGTGGGGGAGTTCGTGTCCTATTCCTTAAAATTCAATGTTTATTACATGCTCTTATTTTAGACTCCCGGAAAAAACTATATTTAACATGTCGTTGTATTGAAAAAAAAGAAAATAACTAGATTTATAAAACAAAAGAAAAGAAAAGCCCCTAATCTAGTTATAGGTGGAAATCTACATAAAAACATAGTTGATGTTTTCTTCCTTTTGCCAAATTTTATGCAATCCAGATGTTAGTGGATGCAAATGCCTCGATACCCTCACCAACCTTCGTTCTAATGGCATATATATGTAAATTTCTAGAACCCCTAAGTTAAATTTTATCTTAAAGCTCTCACATTCTCACAATAAGAAGACCAAGTTATTTAAATTTTAAGCAAACATATTCAAACTATTTATTTTAGTAACTTTTAAATTAAACTTAATTACATTATTCATTTCTTTTAATATTTAACTTTAAATTTCAACAAACTTTCATTTACACCATTCTTTTAAATGTTAACATTATTTATATTAATATTCAATAAACATAGCTTTATATTATAAATTTTATAAATTTAAAAAACAAATTAACAATTTTAACAAAAGTAGGAAATGTGTAACAATGTTATCTAACTAGCAATAAAAATGTTAACGAATTAAAATTTAATGTTTTCGATAAAACAATAAATTTAATATTATATAGAGTTAAAGATTAAATAGAAAAATAACCAAATTTATATAGTTAAAATCCAAACAAAAGTAGATTATTTTCTTAGTTTCGACCCATTGTGCAATTTTTTATAAACGAAAATAAACAAAGAAACATAACAAAAAGATATTAAAGTTCATTGAACTTCGGTTGTAACAGCTGATCAACTTACACAGGTTTGTGTGTATGTTCAAAATGAGTTGTAAACAAATATAGGTCAGGATATGTTTGACCAAAGAGAGTCTAGGTTGTAAATGAACGAAATTAGGTTACAACATGTTTGAGTTGGAACGCGTTCGATTGATCTTTAATATTAATTTGTTTTGTTTGTTTGTTTCTTTATAAAATAAGTATGCAAGAAAATAAACAAAAGGAATTGAAATGTATTAATTTCACTCACCAATCGTACATTCTGCAGAAGGCCTTCTCCAGGAACGGTGTGCTAGATGTAATTTTTGGAAAATATATTAAATTTATGTTTTGTAATTTTCTTGCATGGGATTTGGTGGTTTTCTGGTTGTTTTGTTTTAAATATTCATATTATAATTGCTCAATTGTTTATGTTTTTAATTTAAGATTTGTGTTATTAGTTTGTTTGATATTTAGGGTATTTTAATATAAAATTTTAAACATTTTACAATTTAAATATTTCAAAGATTACTTTTAAATTTTATAATCATTTAGCAAATTCTTTAAATTTTAAATTTTGATTAACTTTTGTAACCATTTAAATATTTTAATTTGAAAAAAGTTTATTTTAAATTTCAAACTTTTAAACATTTCTTTTAACAAAATGTTAAAATTTTTTAAACATATTTATTCAAATTTGCATGGTCTTAACTTTTTAAGATAATTAATTTGTGTGATACTAGTTGTTTAGTTTAAATTTAGGTAATTTAATTTATTATTAATTTGAAATTTTAATTTGAACGGTCGTATAGTTTGCTAGTGCGACTAATACACATTATAGGGTACATATATTTTGTTCTTTTCTTTGGTTTCTCTTGGGTATTAAAACTTTCAATTCATTATAGCTTTAGCAAAGATGTTTAACACACAGTTTGTTAAAATTTTGTTTAAACTTTATTTGAAATTTTAAATCTGTGATATGTATTAGTTATTAAGCTTTCAACTTATTAATCATTTAAATTTTTCTTTTCACATATTTTAATCATTTAACAGTTTTCATAAGCTTTAATGTGATATTAGTTTAAGCATTGATTTTTAACTTTAAAATCATTTTATGAACTATCTGTGATATTAGATTTAGGTTTTAGAAAATTAATTTTAGTATTTAGTAAATATTTTTATAAATTGTGTATGGTTTTCACTAAGGCGACGATTGCCCATTATAGGGTGCAAATTTTATTCTCTTCTTTGATTTTTTTTTTTTTTTTTCGATAATTTACACTTAGAAACATCAGTTGTAGCAAATATTTTCTTTTCGCATTTCTTTTAAAACTTTTAAATCCTTACTGATTTTTTAACATTTCTATATTTGCAAACTACTTTTACATTTGAGTACTTTATCATTTTTAGTTAATTTAACAAAATTTTTTAAACTATCACAGATTATTTTGCATTTTTTTCATAAAAATTTTGGGAATCACTGGATTTTGGGCTAACTTTACATGTTTGGGGACCACTGTTTTAGTTATTTCTGTATTGTTTTGTTTTGCACTTTTACTTTTGTTTATGATTTGTTTGGAGTAATATATTATGAGGAGAATTATGGATTTGTTTTCATTGCAAGAGAACTATTGATTTGGAGTATTTGAGCATAATGTTGAGCACGATGATTTATGGTGGTGGTTTTTATAAAATGATGTTGTTGTTGTTTTAAGATGTTTTAGAGATGCATGATGAGAATGTTGATTATGAGATGTTGGAAAAAAGAGCAAACCTGTCTACTGCGCAATCGCCGGCAGATATCTGTCTGGTGAGTCACCAAAAAGGAATCCCCTGGAAGAGGATTCCCTCGTCAGGCTTGGGATTTGTGTTCTGAGTGTTTATGGGATTTTCTTGCAAATTGAGCTTGATTAGAAAATAACAATGAATATTAGGTGGAAATTTTGCTTTATTGATTTTTCAATGGATTTCAGATTACCTTGCAAATATTCATGAATGGTAAAGAAATTTTTACCAGTTGATGGGTTCAAATTCCAAATCTAGGTGTCAAGGTAAGATAACGATAGGCTAGAAACCTTTTCCTATTGTATGGGAAACTATTATATGAAAATTATCACAAAAATTTCATAAAATTTACCTGATGGTGTGTAATTGGTGAATATTCAGTGGATAATGTTAATAAATCTTTCTCATTTATTAAATGATTCTTGGAAAATTTACAGATTTTGTCTGAGAAGATTAAATTTTCGATGTTGACACTCCAAAAGATCACAGGAAAAGGATCTTTTGTAAGTTTTCTTCTATACAAGAAACTTTTGGTTAAGAATTTTTTAGTCAATTTTGACATTAAACGTCAATAAATTGTCAAAGATTTGTATATTGCCACTTAATCAAAGACTACAATCAATCAGAATGACCGTTTCTTCAGTCTTCATGCAGACTGATGGTAATACGGTACACAATAAAATGTAAATATATTATGTTCAAAATTGATTTTATTTATTTATTACACACTCGGAATTACAAAGAATTGGATAAATTCTAAATTTTTCATGTTTAAGTATTTTTTTCCCCACTGTCTGAGTCATAAAAACATTGTTTTTCCATTATAAAGAATTTTACAATCCCTGGCCACATTTAGCTCAGACAAAACTCTTATACGTTTTCCTAGATTGTTCTCATGCATAAATCAAAACAAATGATATAAAACAAAACAATTGTTCAATTCACAATCGATGTTGTAGCGTTGTATGCGTTGTATGTCAGCAGCTGCTACAATAGTCATAACAATGTTGTTGGTATTTTCTATGCAAAAGCTCTATATAACTCCTACGACAATTTTTCATATGTTTTTCGAATGTTGTAAGAAAGTTTAGTGTTGCCAATTGTTTATTTCAACATATAAACAAAAAATTCAAACGATTTTAGCATAAAAAACGATAAAGTGGTAACACTGAAATCAAAAACAAACAGCTGTTTACCAAAACAAAAAAAAATAAAATTTTAATAAAAATAGTTTTTTATTAGTTTAAAATGTGGAATAACAAAAATAAAAGAATTGAAAATTCAAAGAAATTAATTTGGTTTATTTCGCAAGTTTAATTAATTTAATATTTTTTGATTTTTTTATACTTTCACATTGTTATGTATATTTGTTTTGATTATTTTTTTTTCCATTGAGAACATAAACTTATGACTTTCTGCAAAGATCTGTTCACAATCACTGTTACTACACTTTAGTAGGTACAATATACAACTTGATTGTGAATTGAACAAATAAGTAATAAAACATATGATCGTGAAGACAGATGAATAACTAAATGTTGTATAAATAAAAAAAAATGTAAAAATTGTGAAAATTATGCCAAAAAATATATAAATATGCAACAAATAAATAAATAATTAATAAGTTGATTGATTAAATAATTGATTAGTGTTAATGATCAATAAAATAAATAAATAACTTAATAAGTTTTATGTAAGAAAAAAAAAATAATTATAAGTTGGTGACCAAAGTTTCCAAAATTCAAACATTTGTGGATTATGGGGATAGGAGGTGATGTTTCTATACAAAAGTAAGTTTTTATGCCTTATATTATTAGAAAAAAGGTTTTGTTTGTTATACAGGACATAAACGTCCATTACAATATAAAAAAAATCACTGTCAAAAGTATTTGATGACAATTTTATGCAGATTTATTTTTCACTCATGCAAACAATGAAAACGAACGCGAATAAGATTTCTTTCAAGTTTCAATGAATACATTTTCTTATGGATGCACACGTTTTAGCAAAAGAAATGTAACAATAAAAAAAGGAAAAGATGTACAATACAATCAACTCGTTTAAAATGCAAATTTTATAAAGTTTTATAAATCAGAATCAACAAAGGAAGAATGAGTAGATTTTTTATTAAATATTAGCAGGAAAAATGTAAATTTATTTCTAAGTTGGGTTTAATTTAATTAAATTTAAAGATATATGTACAAATAAAATGTAATAATCGTAATTTAAAAAAATATTTAATTAAAAGAATATTTCATACATGCAGAATTGATTTAAAATTCCGTTTTCAAAGATCTTAACCCTTTCACGCACAAAACTAAACCGTTGGACTTTTTATGGATATGACTTCAGCACACATTTTTGATGAAAAATTAAAAAAGTGTTTTCGAAGGATATCGCAGGATATTATACTTTTAGCATGTAGTAACATCAAGTTCTAAAAAGTAACTTATTTTTCTTTGGAAATAAAAAAAAAATCTAGAAAAATTTTAAAGAAATCTTGGGACACCGGTGTCCCGTATACGTTAAAGAGTTAAATAAGGGAATTCGTTAAACGCGTCTGCAAAGAGAACATTTAGTTTAAAATTATCAGTTGTATCAAATGTATCAGTGTTTTGGAAGTAAAATCCCATACAATTTGTGACAAATTCCATGTAAAATCGGAACTGCACAGATTGCTCAGTTTGCGAGGCTTTTGAACGTTTATATGAAAACCCTTCATGTATTTAAACCCTCACCACTTTACAGGGGATGTTTGTAACCCACAAAAACACTCGTCCTATACCCACCTTAAAGTATACCAAACGGCTTAGAATCTGTCGATTAAGCTATGTCCGTCCGTCTGGCTGGCTGTCCATGTACACTTTGTGCGCAAGCCTATTGAAAATTGTTAAAATCGGCCGGTTTGAACAAAATCATTTTAAAATCCAAGTCTAGAGTAGACCGTGAGTCATTTAGCCAGTGCAATTGAGCTGACTTTAATTTTATTTTTGTATCCTTGACTTCAATATGCCGAGTCCATGTTAATCAGCGATCAAGATGTATACCAAAATATCTGACATGGCTCTTTTCTATAGGGGTTTACAGTTTTCTCATCATAGAGCAAATGATTTGTGAGTACATTTTGTTGTAATGACTTTTAATATTCAGTAGAGCCTCAAGTTGAAGACTCTTACTCCAGAATTCCATACGTATGGGGGGTGTCACGCCCATTATTGCAATTTCACCCATTTTTATACCCACCATCAAAAAAGGACATATCGAAATATTGGTCATATACCCACAAAAGTATGTCCGTCTGTCTGTTGAAAACACGATAGAGTCCGAACGGAAAAAGCTAGAGGGTTAAAACTTTACACGAATATTCCCTATAGATAAGGTTTGTTTGGTATTGAAAATGGACAATATTGGTTCACGTTTTCGCATATCAACCATACAAGTGACCTCCCGAAAAACAGATTTAACAGTCATAACTGTTTTTTTTTTAATAATGGTATAACAATGAAATTTAGCCTAAATATGTTTCATATGACCCGGAAGCTCTCTAGCAAGTTTTATTAATATCGGTCCATAATTGACCCTACCCCCCATATAAAGCCTCCTCAGAAAATGACGTTAACTTGAACATAAGTAAGTTTCTTATAAAGCCTCTTCAGAAAATGAATAGGCTAACGCCTATTACTGGCTTATTACAAGCATAACGGTGAAATTCGAGATAAGAAAATTTCTTACAAGCAAAAATCTCTCAAAAACTAATTTTTCGAGGATCAGTCCATAATTGACCCTACCCCTATACATATAAGGTCCATTTCAAATATCACCCTGATGTTTATAGGGGAACATTCCTTTTACAGTTTGATGGTGGGTATAGTCTGTGTAACATTTATGATTTCTGGCTCTAATGGTTTTCCTGATATACGAATTTTGTATATGGAAGGTCCCACGCCCCTATTGCATTTATTACTCAAACGTTTACATGTTGCCCAAGTTGTAATAGTTTCCCAGATTTAAAAACATTTGTATTAAATTCATTTGGAAGGGGCCACGCCCTCTATTTTTAGTCCGCCTATTTTGTCTTAAATATTCATAAAGATACTAAAGAGTCTCCGAAAAAATTTTTGTACTCTATAGGCCAATATCTTAACCTCCAGTTATCGTTTAACAGGTTGATGTAAACTGTCAATTTATCGTTAGGATAAAAGTTTATCAATATAAACTTTAAGGACTCTAGATTTTGCAGTTTCTGAGATATGAGACTTTAATACTAATTGTGTGTAGGCGTGGCACATAGTCTACTTGAAATTTTCAAATATAAAGAACTGTCACTGTCTAAATTTCAAGAAAATCGGTCCAGCTGTTTAGGCGTGTTAATAAATAGAGTCCCCCGTTATATATTTTTTGGTGGCGAAATTTTCTTAAAAATATAACTTACCATTATGTATTGTTAAATGAGACACAAATTATATTAATAACAAATTAGAGTGCTATATTCGGCTATGCCGAATCTTAAATACCCTCCACCAGCAAGCTACTTTTTATTGAAAACCATTTAACTATTTAATTTTTAGATAACTTGGCAAAATTTTTGTTTCCTTATTGAGGGTCCTAACATTTATGCATATGCCAAACTAATTTTAATTAGGTTGAGAAAAATGTATATTAATAGGCCAGTTTGAAAACATTTTAATATAATGATTTATCTGTACACAGAACATACTCATTTGGAATTTTATCCGGATATAATCATTTAATTACGAATTAAGTGGTATTAAGTGATTTTCAGAAGTATACCTTATACCGATCCGGAAGAAAAAATCGGTAGAATGATTTATATATACAAAATACATATTTATTCGGAATTTTATCCCGATAACTTTGATTGTTAATGTGCATTTGAGTAATTTTCGGAAATGGTCCTTATATGGGAGTTGTGACCAATTATCAACCGATAAGGAAAAAATTTCGTATAATGATTTATATGCCAAAAAAATTCAAGTCGAATTTTACTACAATAGATTTATTAATTAATGAAATATGTGCGTTTAGGTGATTTTCGGAAGTGAACTTTATATGTATAGGAGCTATGACCTTACACAAAACATATTTGTGTCAAATTTTATCAAGATATCTTTATTTGTTAATGAAATATGTGCGTTTAAGTGATTTTTTTGAAGGAGCTATTACCATATATGGAACAATCCGGGAAAAAAATTGGTAGAATGATTTATATGCTCACAAAACATATTCAAGTCGTACTTTATCCAAATAGCTTTATTATTCAAAGAAATATGTGCGTTTAAGTGATTTTCGTAAGTGGACCCTCTATGGGAGCCTATGCGGAAAAAATTTCGTAGAGTGATTCATATAAAGACTAATATGGGAGCTATGACCAATAATGAACCGACCCGGGGAAAAGTAGTAGAATGATTTATATGTACACAAAACATATTCAAGTCGAATTTGATCCTTATAGCTTTAGAATTCAATGAAATATATTCGTTTAAGTGATTTTCGGAAGTAGACCTTATATGGGAGCTATGACCAATTATGAGCCTATCCGAAAAAAATTTCGTAGAGTGACTCATATAAAGACAAAACATTTTTGTGTCGAATTTTATCACGATAGCTTTATTTGACAATGAAATATGTGCTTTTAAGTGATTATCGGAAGTGGGCCTTATATGGTGGCTATGACCAATAATGGACCGATCCGTAAAAAAATTTGGTGAAATGATTTGAATGTACACAAAACGTATTTTTGTCGAATTTTATCCCAAAAGCTTTAAAATTCATTGAAATATATGTGTTTAAGTGATTTTCGGAAGTGGACCTTATATGGGAGCTATGACCAATTATGGGCCTATCCCGAAAAAATTTAGTGGAATAATTCATATTTATACGAAATATATTTATGTCGAATTTTATCACGATAGCTTTATTTGACAATGAAATATGTATTTTTAAGTGATTTTCGGAAGTGGAGTTATATGGAAGCTATGACCAATAATGGACCGATCCGTAACAAAATTAGTAAAATGATTTGTATGTATACAAAACATATTTGTGTCGAATTTTATCCCGATAGCTTTATAATTCAATGAAATATATGCGTTTAAGTGATTTTCGGAAGTGGACTTTATATGGGAGCTATGACCAATTATGGACCTATCCGGAAAAAATTTCGTAGAGTGATTTATATTTACACTAAACATATTTGTGTCGAATTTCATCAAGACAGCTTTATATGACAATGAAATATGAGCTTTTAAATGAAATGATGAGCTATGACCAATAATGGACCGATCCGTAAAAAATTTCGTAGAATGATTTGTATGTACATGTTTAACTCGAATTTTATCACAATAGCTTTATTCATCAATGAAATATGTGCGTTTAGGTGATTTTCGGAAGTGGACCTTGTATGGGAGCTATGGCCAATTGTGAACCGACTGAGATCTACGTTGACAGTATGATTTCTGTTTATATTATATTTGCATGTACAAAATTTTGTGTTGATACCGATATATTTGAGGGAGTTATTAACGATAAACTAATTTCCGGGAATATATATCTTTGTATGGGGGCTATGGGAAATATTGGATCGATTCTAAAGATTTTCAACATAATTGATCACTGCCATGAAAAAATAATGTGTGACAAAATACATCAAAATATCTTTGGTAGTTTCTGAGAAAACTTCAAAAGAATTATGAATAAAACGTAATTTTTTTCGAGGTAGTCTGAAATTTTTACTCATAGCTTTTTACGTTGTGAACCGAATGAATCAGAATTTCATAAGGACCCAGAATATATATACTTTGTTGAGTCTTAGATGAATATTTCTTGGTGTTACACACGGAACGACAAACTTATATTTACTGATATACTGATACTGATATGATATAAGAATATAAGTAATTACATGAATATTCAATTTCAATACATATATTTCAACCATTTAAAATTCCTTCATATTTCTAAAAGTCCACTTTTTCTCTCATGATATATTGCTACTAAATATCATGAAATATTTTCGTATCTTTTGTTAAAATAAATTGTTTCTAGACCATAAATATTTAAAGAGAATTTTAACGACGCAACAGAAGTAATCAACAAGTAAAGATTAAATGTATTTATGTATTTTTAAAAAAATTTCTGCTTAAATGATTTGCAAATAAAATTTTCTAAATCACATCTAAGCCATTAAGATGATGAGATGATTCTTTGAGAATTTTTATGGGCCACATGTCATAAAACAAACTTTAAGCATTTTTTTATTTTATTTTTACTTTTTTTATAATACAAAGTACCAACAACTGGAAGAGAAAAAATCCCTAACAGTAAAAATTTATATTTTTTTGTAGCTGAAGAAAAATGAAAAAAAATATAGTTAGGCAAGTCAGACCTTATGATACCCTACCCCAGGTGTGAGTGAACACAAAAAACTGACTTTCAAGGATCGGATATTTATTTATCTATTAGATGTATCACGAGGGCTACAATCCTAACAAATTTTGATAATATTATACAATAACTTTCTCAATACGATAAAGAATTTCGTAAGAATGGACTTATAATCATAAAAATTGACTTACTATTTAAAAGACTTTTTATAAGTCAATTAATATATTCCGATTTTCATCATATAATATGTATATGTTTATAATTTTTGGACACTTAAAACTAAATTCTGAACCGATTGTATTACAATTATTTCTATTTATAACAAACTTCAACACAACTGAATTATACTCTCCTCACTGTAGTGATACAGGATATGAAAAGGTAAAAAAAACTGAAAACAAAATAAAGAAGGTTTTTTCCTGTATATGGGTAAGATTTACTCATGACTGAATACACTTTGGCTTTACAAACACTCACCCAAAAAGTGAAAGTACTTTTTTCATATTTGTAGAATATAACAAGTAAGAGTGTTATATTCGGCTGTGCCGAATCTCATATACCCACCATCAAACCGTATGCCGTAAAAGGAATGCTCCCATATAAACATCAGGGTGATGTTTGGAATATAGCTTAAGACAATTATGGACCGAGCTCTTTTGAACTAACAAAATATTAATTTTTAATTTAATTTAAATTTTCTAAAGAGGATCTCATATGTGGTGTATGGTCAATTGTTGACCTATCCTCATAACTTTACATTCGCTGTTCTCGCATTATTATGCCAGCAATTAGCGTTCATGTAATTTTATAAAGGGCTTATATGGGGGGTAGGGTGAATTACCGACACATTCCGCATGAAATTCGGAGCGAATTTCATATTTTTAAGCCAGTAATGATCTTTTAAGAAATTTTCTAAAGGGGACCTTGTATGGGCGGTAGGGTAAGTTATGGACCGATCCTCCCTAAATTTAGTGGAGAGATTTTGGCACGCATTAAACTTATGTGCGTCAATTTTCGTCACTACATTCATATTTTTAAGCCAGTAATGAGCAGTATAGTTATTTGCAGAGGGGGGCCTTATATGGGGGAAGGGTCAATTATGGGCCGATCCAAAAAAAAAAAAATTGGTACCGAGATTTTGGCTTGTAAGAAACTTACGTGTGTAGCATTTCATTTCTTTACTCTTATTTTTAAGACAGTAATGAGCGTTAAAGCTATTTCCTGAAGTGGACCCAATAGGGGGAGAAGCGCCAATTATGGACCTATCCATAATAAAAGTTATTAATTGAACTTAATTTGTGTAAAATTTTATTGCTATATTCGTATTTTTTAGCCAGTAATGAGCGTTAAAGTCATTTTCAGAAGGGGACCTTATATGGGGGGTAGGGTCATTAATGGGCCGATCTTAAAAAAAATACGTAGAGCGATTTCGGTTCGTAAGAAACTTATTTATACCGAATTTCATCGCTATACTTGCATTTTTGGACCAGTAATGAGTGTTAAAGTAATTTTCTAAAGGGGACCTTATATGAGGGGTAGGGTCAATTATGGACCGATCCTCAAAAAATTTGGTAAAAAGATTTTGGCTCACATGAAACTTATTTATGTCGAATTTCATCGCTATACTTGCATTTTGGGGCCAGTAATGAGTGTTAAAGTCATTTTCAGAAGGGGACCTTATATGGGGGGTAGGGTCATTTATGGGCCGATCCTGAAAAAATTTGGTAGAAAGATTTTGGCTCATATGGAACTTATTTATGTCGAATTTCATCGCTATACTTGTACTTCTGAAGCAGTTATGCCCGTTGAAGCTGTTTTTTGGAGGTCCACTTGTATGGGGGCTATCCGAAAAAGTGGACCGATATTGCCCATTTTCAACACCAAACAAACCTTAGCAATAGAGAATATTTATGCAAAATTTCAACTGTCTAGCTCCCCTCGTGTGGTCCCTATCGTGATTTCAACAGACAGACGGACGGACGGACGGACGGACAGACGGACAGACGGACGGACATAGCTAGATCGTCTTAGAATTTAATAAGGACCCGGAATATATATACTTTTATGGGTCTATGAGCAATATTTCGATGTGTTACAAACGGAATGACAAAATCAATATACCCCCCATCTTTTTTGATGGTGGGTATAAAAAAATACAGACGTTCTAACAAACGCAATGACACACACACACACTAATACATTTGAGTTGAATTGAGCCCAGTATATCCTTGGGCAAATGTATGTGCATAATTTTATTACAAAAACATTTATCTCTCTTTTTGCATCATTATCGCAGACAAACAGACACAGTGACAATCTGAAATATAAGTATAACAATATGTATACATACGTACATACATATACAATATTTTTGTCTTTTATAAATACATACAATAACAACAACTTAAACACAGTCTGGCTATATACTGATGTTGATAAACATAGATAAAAAGGTAAACTGAATGAATGACAGTCAGACACATAGAAAAACAAATAAACAAACAAACGAACGTACGACATTCCAATGGATTTGACTAACAAAGTCACCCATTCCCCTGCGACAGTCGAGTCAGTTACAAGATTGTATTTAAATATGGTAAAAGTACATGTTTTAATGAGAGTGTTCTGCTCCTCTCACTGATATATTTTGGACGAATTTTCACCTTCTACCACTTAATGACGCAAATGTAAAAAATATGTAAATGAAGGGAAAAAAATTAAAATATTAAAGGAAATATATATATAGTATATCTAATAAAATTAACAAAATAATATATTTTCCCTTAACTTAATAGACGATACTTTATGGCCTGAAGTTGAAATAAATCATATAAAATATTAAAGATCAATGAATATATTAGAAAGATAAAATATCTGACTATTTAATAGAAATCTCCTTTATGATTTGTCACAGCTAGAGTAATATGAATAACTTTTTGCGAAACAATTTCGTCCGAGGACAATTTGTTAATTGCTCATTCGCTGACAACTTTACTTCCCCTAATGCCCTCGTGCCATAAAATTTCAATAGTTTATGTAATGATACCACATAACAATTGTTTCTGCAAGATTTGGAATAGCCATTTTACCATGAAGATTGAAAGGGCATTATCCATTCCACGTTTACAATTGAACTTAGTAGTTCATCTAGAGGATTTGAGATTTCACAAGCTGTTCTAGGTAGCAAACTTCTAGTCACGTGTATGCCAGTGTCTCAATAGTATTTTCTGTAAAGCTATCATCCAATTTCATTAAGAATCATGGAATGCCAGGGTCTTTAGAAAATACCTTAAGTCCCAGAAACAAAGCTCACAAGGCTGTACAGATCTTGGACTCCTATCAGGAATCTCCATTTGTAACTCTAGGGTTACTACCGTTGAAGCACAGAAGCTATATTTGGATGAACGTCTTTTCCCTGTTTTGCCAAAATTCGTTACCGAATTCCTCTAACCTTGTAGGGTGCAAGCGAATTACAACCATGTGAATAACTTTTAAAGCTGATTCAGTTCATATTAGATCACACAGTGACAATTTTGATCCAAAAATCATTACCTTTTCCCTGTTCCTTTGTGCGTTCTCGTTCAAGTTCATAATTCTGATGCTTAATAGTTGTAGTTCTGAATTGAGGTAAATTTGTAAAAACCCGACAAAAACTTGGTAATCACTTTCAGTTACAACCACTTACCTATGAATTAACATAATTTTCATACAAAAAGATACCGGTGACCAACAAAGTTAAGTACTTAGGTGTAATCCTTGACCAGAAATTAAAATGGAGACTCCACATAGAGGATAGGATCAACAAGGTGCTGGCGATATGTAAAAGAACTGTAGGCATGAAATGGGGTCCTAGTCCTACTATGACAAATTGGCTTTATAAAAGTATAATTAGACCAATTCTAGCTTATGCTTAAATAATCTAGATGACGGCTTTGGACAAAAAGTGCAATATCAAACTACTACAGGGAGTTAAGCGTACATGCTTGGATATAAGTGGTTCCATGTGTAGGTACAACTTCAACCAAGGCTCTGGAAACTTTGCTAGATATTCCACCCATTGAAACATATTTTAGGTATAAGGCGGCGCTTACAACCGAACGGCTCTTTACTTTAGGCGAACTGGCCAAAAGCGTGTATAGGACACGTCATCAATGTATACTGGATACATTGGAAGTTTATACACAATCATCGGACATGCCTGATCGTATATCACACAGATAATATGTCGGAAACTTTGAAACGCTGATCCCAGATAGAATGTCTTGGTCAAGCGGAACATTATAGCAAATACCAGTAGAAATCCGTTGTTACGGATAGCTCTAAATTGGGGGCAATGTGGGGCTGGGGTTATATTGAAGACCCAGAAACAGAAATATACTACCGTTTACCAAATCATAACACAAGCTTCCAGACAGAAGAAGCAATAACGGAATGCGTAAATTGGATTAAATTAAATATGACGCCCACAGCGCTTAATACCTATATTTACCGACAGCCAGAAGGCAATTAGGGCGATATCAGGTGATAGAATTAAATCGAAGACCGTATTGAATTGTAAGAAAGCTTTAACTGAATACTCTCCTAGAGGTAAGTCTTACATCATATGGATACCAGGCCATTCGGAAGTAGTCGGCAACAAAAGGGCGAATGTAATAGCTTTAAAGGGAAAGGAGCTTGAGTTAGTTAACCTAACAAACGCAAAACCATTCGACGCAACAAAAGCTGAAATCAAAATATGGGTGTGAGAATCCCATAAGGCCTCTTGGAATAATGAAACGGTTGGTAGAACCACAAAGATTCTATGGGATGACCCTGATGAGAGGAAGACGAGAAATCTCCTCAAAATGAGCAAATCTGAAGTGATGGTACGTATTCTGAGTGGAAACACTGGATTACGAGCACATCTATGCAAAATTGAACGTACGGATTCAGACGAATGTAGAGCATGTGGAGAGGACAGTGAAACTCTGGAACACTTTCTTTGCCACTGTCAGGCATTCGTTGAAGTTAGATCCAAGTATTTTGGAAGTTATGTTTTTCCGGAAATAACATTCCTGATTGGATGATTCTTAGGAATTATGTCCAGGAAACTGATTTTCTGGACATTTAAAAATAATACATTCAGGGAAGATTTTTTTTCATAAAAAGAAGCGCACAAGAGGCCCGATAGTGGCCTAGGTGTATTTCTTCGGATTTGACGTAGTATACATCCTCCTATCAACCTAACCTATCACAGATAGAATGTCATGGTTAAGCGGATAATTAGAGTAAATACCAACCCGTAGTAATATTTCCTATACAGATTGAATAAATGTTGCTCCAGGATTTAATTGTATTTGATTGTAAGAAAGCTTTAACTGCATTGTTTCCCTGAGGTAAGGTTTACATCATATGGGTACCAGGCCACTCGGGAGTAGGCGGCAACGAAAGAGTACTAGCTTTAAGGGGAAGGGAGCTCGATGTAGTTAACCTGACGAACGTAAAACAATTTAATGCAAAAAGGACTGAATTACATAGGATGAACCTCAAAGATTCTATAGGGTAATCCTAACGAGAGCAGTACAAAACTCTAAAGCACTTTCTTCGCCATTATCAGGCTTTCGTCGAAATTAAATCCAAATATCTTGGTAGTGACAATATTCCGGATATCCCTTTCGAACACTGATTGGAAAATTCCTAAGAATTATGTCCAGGAAACTGCGTTTCTGAACGTCGCATTTGAATTTTGCATATCGTCATTTTATTGACGAAATTACGGCTTGAATAACGCTCACGAAGCCCCTAGCATAATCTTCTCCATGATAATTTAGTTGGTAACAATGCAGGAGACACCGTTGACAGTTCTAGAGCTTACGTCTCAAGTCTTTCCTTAGTCAAGAACTAGACCTTGATATTTTGCACATTCAAAAAGACCTCAATGAGGCGAGATAGCAGGAAAGGTACTATTATGAATATAATACGTAGCACGAGATTACGTAAATCTATTAAACTAAACAAATTTCAGATTCGAATTTTGTAAAATACGGATTAATACAAAGTAAAAAATTGTATATTTATTTCTTTTTCTCGAATGAGATAAAATGCATAATAATATTTAAATGTATGATGAGCTTGTTAACCAAAGAATAAACATAAAAATCCTTGAACATACATAAAATAAAACATTACAAAATATGAAATAAACTCAAATATATTTACAAACATATACACTCACACCCGTATTCATATAAAACAATCCAAATACATGCACATGAACATTAAATAAGTTGAACGTTTAAATTTTGTGGCGCCATAAATGTTGTTGTGAATCCCCTCTGCAACACTTTGAAAAAAAATGTTAACGTATACGACTGCGATACGATGAGCCAGCCTCAGGTTGAAAAGCAACACTTGGCATTGATAATGTTGTTGTTGCTGGTGTTGGGCTCCTGCCGATGCTTCTGCTATATTCGTTAGTCGTTGTATATATAAGTTACTGTTGTTGTTATTGTTATTACTTTTGTTTGCTCTAAGGATATTGAAGTTACTAAAGCATAAAATCAGTGCCAAACAATATTCGGGAGCTAAATATTTCTCAAAACAGTCAATAAAGGCAACAGAGCAGCGCTATAGCAGCACAGGAAATAGAAAATACCAAATACGTACAAGAACTTTAAGCAGGGGTAAACACATACACTTGCACAAGCAGATATAACAAATCCTCAACCCAATTTCCATTATCATTTCCCAAATATTTTTTCAAACTGAAAAACAAAAAATGAAAACTTCTATCCACTCCTGTACTACGGTTTTTCCTCTATTAAATTCAAACATTTTAAAGCAAACAGAAAAAGTGAAAAAATAAAAGGAATATTATACCTTTAAGGCAGACATACGTTTCATTTCATTTTGTATTTGTCAGATAAACAAATAAAAAAAAATCTCAAAAATATTTTATAAGTGGCATTGGAGAATCAATTTTTATTTGCATTACTTAAGGTTGTACTAGTTTGCAGAATTGAAAAATAATTAATTCTTCTTACAATTCTTATAATAATTTAAAAATTTAGCAACTAAGAGTTATATATGCGGTTGTGTTCAATCTTAAAAGTTTGTATTTTATTACAAAAAAATCAAAAAATACAAGTTATGTATGGCTTAGTTTTTTATGATAACCTTTACATAGTAATGATAAAAATTCTGGTGCTAACATGTATAATAATTCTCTTGTTTATGTAACCTATAGGCATTATGAGATATAATTAGAAATAGAGCATATTATTCTCACTAGTGCACTTGGAAACCGACCCTTAGATGACAATATTAAATTGATAAGATAGAATGCATGAGGTCTTACCTTAGTTCTAAGTTAGTTTTAAGCTTTTGTTTAAAAGTTCATAAGTCTTTAGTTTTATAACTCAATTTAGTGTTTTACGAGACCACTCGCGGTCTCTTAAAAACTCAAGTAAATTTTGTATTTTATTTTAATAAAATTTTATATTATTTATTTAACTGGAATATATTCAATGGGAGTTTCCAAAACAGCACCAGTACCTTTACTTTCATCTTCTTCAGCATCTCTATCTTCATTTCACATGGCTTCTTCAACATTTGATTTTGCTACAGTATATTCAGCAGAAGCAGGAAAGTGTTGTCACTATCATAAAATCCTCCATAGTGAGGACCTGCCGGCGAAATTTGACCAAACCTCTAACTGAATCGAAATCTCCATCTGCGGTTTCTTTAGAGTGTTGAATTGTTGAAACATAACTGTATTTGTATTAAGCTTCATTATTCTCGCCTTCTGCTTCTTTATCAATTTCTACATTCCCCTGCATTAGTAATTGAAATACTTTTTCGTACTTGCAATTTGATGCGTTCCACTGCATTAAAATGTCCATTTAGAACACACCTCAACGGGAATAGTTGCTCATAAGTGGAATACTTTTGCCAAGATCACTTACAGATTTATACAAATCTATAACTCTGGTAATCCCTTCTCTTGAACTTCTCATTCTCTTTTCAAACTCCGAAAAATTTTCTCTCATTCGAAAGAGATACAAATTTTGGAGATTCTTCCAATGCATATTTTAAATTCTGTGTCTTGTATCTAGCACTCTTGTTCTCTAGGAGCAATTTCTGAATATCTTGAAGTGGAGTTTTTACTAGTTCTCTTGGAACCTGATTTGGCTCTTTTGTAGCCTTTTTTAGCTCTCTTGAAGCTTTTGTTGGTTCTATTGTAACCTTTTTATATTTTGACGCCTCCCTTGGAGAATTATCTAGCTCTCATGAACTTCTATTTGTTCTCTTGGAGCCTCTTTTGGCCTATTTGCAGTCTTTTTTAGCTCTCGTGGAGTTTTTTTCAGGGTTTCATGGAACCTCCTTTGGCATTGAAGTCATTTTTAGCTCTATTAGAGGTATTTGCTCTTTTTGCTGTTTTCAACTGTCGTGGAGTTTCTTCTAGCTCTATTGGAGCTCTTTGCTTTTTTTTTCAGTAATAGATTTTCATTCAATCAAGACGCTGTGTATTTAATTCTTTGTTTCTAGGCTTAATATTAAAAAGAATCAAAAAGTACCAAGAACCTAACCTAACCTATAAATTTTCAATCCTTCAGGACCCTATGTGTACCATTCTTGGTTCAATAATTCAGAAAATCAAAAAGTACCATTTGAATTACGAAAAACTACTAGAAACTGCATGTTTAATTTTGCGTTTCTTAGGTTCTATATTATAAAAGATTCAAAAAGTACCAGTTGAAGAACAAAAAGTTCACTCTTATCAGGATGTCTGATTATATGTTTCTATTTTCAAAAAGTACTAATTGAAGAACGAAAAAGTACCAAAAACCTTTCCTACAGATTTTCATTCGCTCAGGTGTCTGAATGTTTGATTTCATGTTTCTAGGTTCAATATTATAGAAAATTCAAAAAGTATCAAAAAGCCCTCTTTTATAGGCTCTCATTTACTCCGGGCTCTTTATATTTCTAGATTCAATATTATAGAAAATTCTAAAAGTGTCAGTTATAGAACGAAAAAGTACCAAAAAGTCCCTTGAATAGGTTCTCATTTTCATGTTAATTTTAAGTTTTTAAGAAAAATCCAATAACTAACAGTTAAAGAACATAAAAGGACCGAAAAGTCCCCCTTTAAAGATTAAGGGTATGTAAATAATTGAATGAATTTTTATTTAATATCATGCAATAGGAAATGTAATTGTAATTAACCTGGAATAAGTATTATCCAGAAGAATGAGTTTCAGCTCTTCCCGAAATTCGATAAGAATGAACTAATTCATTTACAATCTGTATGTTTTTGTTTACTTGTATATATTTTTTTAGATGTTCATATGTATAAATATTTAAATGTCTATATAATATCCCTGCAGTTTAAAAGATTTCTAAGCTAAAGTTAAATTCGCCAGTTGTAAGCCATAAAAGTAGGCTGCTGGGTAACCAATGTTGAGTGTTAATATGTAAGTAGCGAAAACGTTTTTCATTATAGATATAGTTCCAAGGTTAGCAGGGGCGTCTAATGCCAAAACACGGTCGTTTATATACAAACGTTACATAAATCTACATAATAATCATCATTGTCATATTATCAGTATACTGTACATAAATCCCAGCAGTTCGTCGTTCCAAAATTAGCAAAGTGACCCTTTACAGTCCACAACTGCACTACATTTCGATTACAAATTGACAATTGGCTCTTCAAGAGATTCATTCTGTTAGGTAAAGCTCGTACAATATATTCCAAATTACTTCTCTCCAGATTACTTAGGGTTACTGAAGGGACGACTTTCTAACTGGTTTAAAAGTGACACGAAAATTTATAAATTTGGGTCAATCAAATAGTCATTTTGGGGAAAATACTATTCAATAGGGATACATTGAGTCCTAGTAAAATTGCTGGAATATATTACATGTGAGTCTGTGCCTGTAGAGTATTCTTGTATGAGTGTATTTATGTATATGTGTGTAATGTTATTTTTTGGCATTTTATTCCTTTTGCCAGTCAAAACTCCCAGACACAGAGGCATTTATGGAATGGCACTAAAGTTGTAAAATTTCGTAAACAAGAATTTTACATTTTCATGTGATAAGAATCTTTGATTAAACATTACTTTTGTGTTTTTTATTCAAAACGAATGTTTGTGTGTGTGTGAAAACTTTTTTAGCCTAGTAAACATTGCATATGCTTAAGTTGCTATTAAATGGATTTACAATTTTAATGTATTTCGGAAATTAATCTTTAATAATTATATATACTTTCTCGTGGGCTCAATTTAATATTATATAAGAAAAAAAAGATGCTAAAAAATTAATTTCCTGTAGCAACTTTTGATTTAATAAAATGTTTATTTCATGTTATTAAATTATAGTCTGAGATGTGTCCAATTATTTAACTTAACACAAAATTGCGTTTTACCTGTAATTTTATAATTTGTAAGTTTCGAAATTGGATTAGAGGAGAGCAATGTCTAGTTAAAGAATTATAAATCCACTTAAAGTCCTGTAATGTATTTCGAATAGTCGTGCTCCTCCGTAATTGTGTAGTTCTATGTTGGGATATGGGCCGAATAGGGCTTTTAAGTTCATAATTATGTTTAATATACTCGTGTCTCTGCAAAGCCAAGTTCTATACTAGCCTTGATGACCCTGATGAATTTTATAATGAAAGGGCCTCATTTTAGCCCAGCCCCTATACAAAGTCCCCTTCAAAATATGACTTAAATGTCCACAATTTTATTCAACAATAAATGGCCTCAGTATATCTGAGGCAAAGTACAATTCATCTTAATGCTTTATTATAAAAACTAAATAACATAACTTGTGTAGGGCATTATATGGTCGGCCTGGCCCGACTATAAATTCTTAATTTTTTATACCATAAAAAAAGATGGGGGTATATTGTTTTTGTCATTCCGTTTGTAACACATCAAAATATTGGCCATAGTATATATATTCGGGGTCCTTATTAAATTCTAAGATGATCTCGCCATGTCCGTTCGTCTGTCTGTTGAAAGCACGATAGAGTCCGAACGAGAAGAGCTAAGGAGCTAAAATTTTGCATAAATATATTTTATCGATTCAGTTTATTTGGTATTGAAAATGGGCCATATCGGTCTATGTTTTCGCATAGCCCCCATACAAGTGGCCCCCCGAAAAACAGTGTAAACAGTCATAGCTGGTTTAAAAACATCAGTATGTCAATGAAATTGCACATTAACAAGTTTTATATCAACCGAAGTCTCCCTACCAAGTTTTATTAAGACTCATAACTTGCTTCAAAATTATAGCAATGCAACGAAATTCAACATAAACAAGTTCTAAAAGAACGAAAATATCTCTGCAAAATTTTATGGAGTTCGGCCCATAATTGACCCTACCCGTCATATAAGGTCCCTCTCAGAAAACGGTTATAAGGCTCATAACTTGCTTCAAAATTCCAGTAAATCAACGAAAGTCAACATAAACAAGTTTTAGAGGAACATAAATCTCTCTACCAAATTTTATAATGATCGGTCCATGATTGACCCTACCCCATATATAAGGTCAACTTCAGAAAATGACTTTAACGCTTATAACTTGCTTCCAAATGATAGTAAAGCAACGAAATTCTACGTAAACAAGTTTTAGGAGAACTAAAAAATTTCTCCCATATTTTATTGAGATTGGCCCATAATTGACCCTACCTTCCATACAAGATTCCAACCAGAAAATTACTTTAAAGCTCATAACTTTCTTCAAAATCCCAGTAAATCATCTAGAACTAAAATCTCTCTGGCAAAATTGAATGAGAATCGGTTCATAATTGACCCTACCCCTATATAAGGTCCAATTAAGAAAATGACTTTAACGCTTATAACTTGCTTCCAAATGATGGTAAAGCAACGAAATTTGACGTAAACAAGTTTTAGGGGAACTTAAATATTTCTCCCATATTTTATTGCGATCGGCCCATAATTGACCCTACCTCCAATACAAGGTTCCCCCCAGAAAACTACTTTAAAGCTCATAACTTTCTTCAAAATCCCAGTATATCAACAAAATTGACATAATCATGTTTTATAGAAACAAAATATTAAGAGGATCGGTCCATAATTGATTCTACCCAGCCATATAACAAATTTATTGAAACCAAAATTATGGTCCAAAATTGACCATAAGTAAATTTACAGGAAATCAAATCACTAAAAAAATTATATATGATGTGAACAAGTACTACCATCACCCTGACTATATTACTATTTATATATGATAAATCAATGTAGAAAAAAATCCAATAAATAAATAAATTATAGCAAAATCATCGAATTATATAGTATTTAATCTATATAAATTTAAGACAGATGATTTGATGGTGGGTATATAAGATTCGGCACAGCCGAATATAACACTCTTACTTGTTTAATACTACTATTATGTTTTATTTATTTTATTTGATATTTGAGTTATGCACGAAAATATTTTTGCAAAATGGGGTTCATTTTCATTGTTAACACAAATTGTTAACATTAAATATTTTCTAAAACATCAAATAATGATATTTTCTTTTATAACAACAAAATAGTTCTTAAAAGAATTAATTGATTTCATATAAAAGAAAATATAAATTATAAAATAAAATTTTAAAAATTTATGTCTAGTAATGCTGCCGATAAAATTTAAGAATTATTAATTTTAAAGTAGTTTTTCTAATGGTGTATAACATCCAATGTTTGCATTCTATATAAACTCTGTT
The DNA here is from genome assembly GCF_015586225.1 of Lucilia sericata. Lineage (NCBI taxonomy): Eukaryota > Metazoa > Arthropoda > Insecta > Diptera > Calliphoridae > Lucilia > Lucilia sericata. Next base: position 2,860,836 of record NW_023994043.1, read on the forward strand.
TATAAGAAAATTCTGTATCTAACAATGAGTACAAGTTTGAATGATTGAAATTTTATTTTAATAAACATACCAACATAGTTTATTGAATATTTTCAGAAGTTTTTATACATTAGGGTACTTTGTTTTTACTATTTTTAACTCATTATTATGATTTATATACTCGTCTAAGACGATTTTTCAAATCAAGAAAGGGCCGAAAAGTATTCCAATATTCTATTAATTCTACGGGGCGAGGTGCAATGAAAACGTTTGATATCCATACAAACTTTTTATTTAATGCTATTACGCTCTTAGAATGCTGAACAGTATCAGGTATTAAGTCCATCGGACTCAATTAAATTTTCAATTTGCAATTACATACATATTAAAAATTTCACAATTACTTCCCTAATGCATGTAAGAAAATGCTCATGCATTCCTGTGGCAACAAGGAAAAAGTGCATATTTCAATTTATGAAAAAATCGTGTATTTATAATAGAATTTTTCTAATTTTTGGAATATTTTTATACAATAGAAATGGGTAAGATAACGAGAAAATGCAATCTATATATATAAAAAAGTAGCGTTACTGACTGACTGATTCATCATTGCACAGCCCAAACTGTTGAACCTAGAATCATGAAATTTTGACAGTAAATGTGTTTTTGGTTATGTATATCCATTAAGGACGGATTTTTGGAAATTCGCACATTTAGGGGTAAAAGAGGGGAAAAAGGGTAAAACAGGTTTTCTTAATTATCATACCTAATATTAGTGATACAAGAAAAATTTTAAATGCACCTGTATGTACTCTTAAATTAAGCAGATGTGTCTCTGGTACTTTTTTGAAATTCGTACTTTTAAGGGGTGAAAATATGTTACAAAGGTGATTTTGGTACCTTTTTTGGCCCTTTATAACTTTTTAACTAATAAACAAAATAACATTTTTATAAATATTTTTAATATACATATCTCCCAAAATTAGGAGACACCTGTTTCGTACTTTTTTAAAATTCAGTCCTTTTGGGTGTACTTTTTGGTACTTTTTTTAAGCACATTAAGGCAACTTTTACGATTTATTGAAGTATTCCTATTAAATTACGGACTAATTCATTCATTTTTGCTATTTCACTGGGGAAAAAGGTTCCAAAAAGGGGAAAAACGGGAAATTTTATTCAAACTCATTGAGATAATTTTTATAAAATTTTAAAAAGTAGTTTATTTACTCACACAAAATAAGCTTTTGGTATATTATTATGGAATTCGAGTACTAAGGCCTATATAGGACCAAATTCGAGTAAATTGTTTGGTACTTTTTTGAAAGTACAAATTTTCTGGAACAAATGAATGCAGATTTGAATCGTTTGAGTTTTATCTGTGATATATAGATTTAAATACGGAACATTTTGTAAACATAATTCTGAAAAAAGTATATTTCTAAGCGAAAAGGGAAAAATTGTACTATTTTTATTAGTACTTTCCACTAAGGTAGAATTTATTCCTCTTTTGGTACTTTTTCTTTCCATAAATGATACTCTGTATGTTCTGTAATATGAATTCAAAACACATGATTATTAAATATACACGGTCCTCATTGAATAAGATTCTTTAAGAGAGAACTTTTTAGTACTTTTTATCTCATAAATGTTACTTTTTGAATTTTCTAAAATATTCAACCTAGGAACATAAATTTGAACATACATGGTCTTGACTGAATAATATTTTGTAAGTGGGTTCTCTTTGGTACTTTTCCATTCTTAAAATGGTACCTTTTGGTTTCTCTATAATGGTTAACCGGAACACATCCTTATTAAATGAGAATTTATTGAGAGAGATTTTTGTACTTTTTCGTTTTTCCGATGGTAAGTTTTGATATTTTTACGATATTATATGAATGACAATCTACTGAAAGGGTCTTTTGGTACTTTTTCATTCATCAAATTATATTTTTTGAATTGTATATAATATTGAACACAGAAATTTTTGATTAAATAAAAGGTATTTTATAGTACTTTTTTTTAAATAGTACTTTTAATCAATTATAGTTTTCTATAAAAGTAAACAAAATTGTGTATGTATTTAATTTTGATTAGGGTAGCGAAGCAGCCAGGGTATGGTAATTTAATACTTTTAAAATGTTCTTTTGAAAAGTTAGAAGAACAAACTTATGTATTTTTTATTTCTTACCACAAATTTGTAACTTGTTTTTATATTTCTCTATATGTTTCAATATTCAAAGATTGTTGCTGTCAACAAATATCTTTGATGTATGAAATAAAATATTCAAATATACAAAAACAAATTAATCGATATATGTATGTATGTAACAAAAAAAAAAAAAATATTCATACAATCTGATGATATTTCAACAAAGAAATATGTCTCAAGGGTTTTTTCTGTTCTACCAATACATACATACATGCATACATATTTTGTCGAATAATCATTGATGAATTTAAAATAAAAATAGAAAATTTATGGATTTAAAACCCACATAGTATTTTACAACATTTACATGCAACATTGTGGTTGCCTCAAAACAATTAAATTTTGAGTTAGTATTTGTTATAATAGTTACTATTACTAATTGACATTAATATCAGTTATTATTATGCAACTTTAATTTACGATCTATTCCAGCCTCTACCAATATCCTTGACTTGTTTTTAAAGAGCATTCATCTATGTTGTTTTAATATACATATTTATACCCTACACCACTTTAATGGGGAGGTATATTAAGCTTTTACTGATATTTGTACACAAAAAATATTCATCCTATATCCACCTTAAAGTATACCAATCGGCTTAGTATCATTTTTGCAACCTGGCTGGTAAAGGTTGCAACTTTCAACATAATTGGATGACATTTGGTACCAAAGAATAAATAAGAAATGAAACTGTTGTCAAAAGTACCTAAGTCTACTGTCATCCGGTACCTAACTTTAAGAATGTATTAGTAGAATTCTCAAGTCAACATAGTTGCAAAAAATCGTATTGAAAAATATTGAAAAAAATATTACATTTCAATTTATACTTTGAAAGGTTTCTTAAGATATTTTCCACATATTTTATCTACAAACATTTTATAAACACGTCTATTCACGTCTAAACACGTCTTATACGCTTTTTTCGGCCTATTATTTCACCTAGCCCCCATACAACAGAACCCCCGAAAACGGCCTTTGAGCTCATAATTATGTTAAATATCTCGATAAAAGCGGGCTTCATTCGACACTAGCTCCCATCAGAAAATGATTTGAATGTCCAAAATTAATTTATAAACACTAATATTCACAAAATTTTATCGGGATCGGTCCACATTTGCTCCTATCCCCCATATAAAACCTCTTTTAGAAAATAAGTTTTTCGTCCATAAATTGCTTAAATGTATCGGAAACAAGGTTATATTAAAGATAAATGCTTTATTATGAAAAATAAATTACAGTTAATATTCATAGCTGGTGTAGGGTATCATATGGTCGGCCAAGCCCAACTATACTTTCTTACTTGTTTTTATTATACCCTACACCACTTTAGTGGAGAGGGTAAATTGGGTATGTGCTGATGTTTGTAACGCACAATAATATTGGTCCTATATCCACCTTAAAGTATACCAATCGGCTTAGAATCATTTTCAGTGCCGTTTTAGCTATGTCCGTCCGTCTGTCTGTCTGTCTGTTTGTCCGTCCATGTAAACCTTGTCATCAAACTACAGGTCGCAATTTTGAAGATAATTCAATGAAATTTGGTACATGATATTGTCCCAGGGACGAAGCCTTTTGAAAATGGTTAACATCGGTACATTATTTCACCTAGCCCCCATACAACTGAACCCCCGAATGGGGCTTGTAAACTTTGTAATCAAACTACAGGTCGCAATTTTGGACATAATTCAATGAAATTTGGTACATGATCTTCTATGGTACCGGAGACGAAGCCTATTGAAAATGGTTAACATCGGTCCATACAACTGAACCCGTCGAATAGGCCTTTTAAGTTCATAATTATGTTTAATATACACCTATCTCGACATAAAGCTGTAAAACAAAGTTCTATACTAGCCTTAATAACCCTCATGAATTTTATAATTATAAGGCCTCATTGACCCTAGCCCCTATAAAAAGCCCCCTTCAAAATTTGACTTAAATGTCCACAATTTTATTAAACAATTAATGGCTTAAGTATATCTGTGACAAGATACAATTCAACTTAAATGCTTTATTATGAAAACTAAATCACATTTTATTTTTGTAACAGGTGTAGGGTATTATATGGTAGGCCTCGACCGACTATAATTTCTTACTTGTTTTTTCCTTATTCTAAACCATGATCATCGTTTGGTCACTATTTACAAATTTGTACATACATATTATCAAAGTAAGTATAGCAGCTTTAACCAGCAACATTGTTGCAATGATGGGATGCAACTTTAATTGTGTGGCTATTAAAAGTCAACTTTAATAAAAACAATATTTACTGGGATCATAGATGAAACACCTCACCCGATAACACCTTCATCTGTGCGTCAAAAATCAAATGCATGTAAATATTTCTTTCAATGTTAAAGTTTTAAGTGAAATTAATTTGTTCTACATATAAAAAATTGTTAAAAATGGAATAATTCTCTTCACAGTTCATACAAACACATTTCTAAATACCTTGACATCTTTTGAGTAACAGAATGGAGCCTAGAGCTTTACAAAGAAAACTCCAATATTTATTTAAACTCAACTACTTAAGTCCTTTTATACTACAAACTTCACCATTTTACTATGTTCTTTAATATCACTTTACTAATTGCAAAATAAGCATTATTTTAAAAAGCGCTTATCTTAAAGCTTATTTTTAGAAATTTTAGTATAAGTTTAATTTACTTTTTATTCTTCTTTATTAACATATTACAGAAGTTAGTTTGCCAACAATTACTTTTTATCACTCGCCTGGAGTTTCGGTCATAAACAAACTTAAACTTAATGTATTTTTAATTCCACGTTATGGTTAAATGCCATGATTTCTTTAAGTGGCCAACAACTATGTAGTATCTGACCGACTCATACCTACACGCATTCAACAACATGTTTGTTTTAACGTCTATGGAAAAAAGTGTATACACGCGAAGAAAAATCTTATCAGTATTTTTAATCCTGCTCCGAAGACCAGAAAAGTTCTAGTAACTTCTAAAATTCTGAGATGATCTAGTTTTGAAGTACCAAATCCACAAATGACAAAAGTATGTAATATCGGTCCAATCTAAAATAACAGCGAGAACACTAGAAGGCCATCTGCCCCATTGTGATATTCAATCATCAATCAATCACTTCAAAATCGACCTGCCTAAGATCGTTTCAATACTTCCGACTCTCTCTAAAATAACAGCGAGAACACTAGAAGGCCATTTGCCCCATTGTGATATTCAATCATCAATCAATCACTTCAAAATCGACCTGCCTAAGATCGTTTCAATACTTCCGACTCTCTGAAATCAAACAAATGCACTTTTGTTTCCACAGCTTTCCACCGTAGGTCCACTGAGTAATTCAGTGTTTAATGAAAGGTTTAAGATCCCATAATTTCCGAGTTTTTTTTTAAAGAATTAGAATCCAAAATTCCAAATCAAGGTGATCGAAATTCTGGGATTTTATATCTTCTGGTTCGAAAAGACTGATTCCATGAGATGACTTATGGTTGAGAAAAATTATCCTTTGATTCAGAGCACAACATATTCGACTATCTTGGTACCCATATTACGGAGCCTTAAGAGCTTTTTATTAACAACAAGGAGCTCTAGGGAGTTTCCTGTAATACCATATACAAAAATATATTTTTCTATAGGCACCCTTTTTATCCGAACAGATGCGATTACTTACATATCTATACCTTCTTGTCAAGTGTTTTCTGACTTTTCTTTAAGGTAGGCGTGTTGTGCTTTGCAAAAGTTACAGATACAATGTGTGGAGAGTTCTGGCATATACCAGTATGTCATACAGGAGATGTATAAGGTCGAATTTATACCACTTCTACTATTTCCTCACTTACAACGAAATGGCATTGGGATGCTCTAAAGTATTCTAAATCGGAACCTTTATTCTCGTCATCTTTGGAAGAGTTCCACTATTCTCTAAATTGAATTTTTTAAGTGTACGAAGTTTCTACAAAATGTTGGCAAAATACAAAAATTGTAAATTGTGCTTTTGGCTCTGTTCTAAATACATTGGTGGAATGACTTTGAACTAAAATGAAAATATAACAGCTCACCTTTCTAGAGTCAAATTTGTGTGCTTCTTTTCGTTTAAATTTTCACATAAAACAATTTGAATGTCATTATAATAAACGTTTATTTAGTTTTACTGCCAGTGCTTCGTAACAAATTTGAAAGTACTTCTTTTTTTCCTTGTCCAAATCATTTCTACTACATCTAATTGTGTGCTACCTGGTGAAAGTGAGAAAATTTTAAACTGTTTGCCATAAAGTACTCTATGTATTGTACTATTGTGGTAGTGGTAGTCATAATATATAATTTCAATTGTTCATTTAGTTTCAGGCCAAATGTAAATCCATTATTGATTGTACAAACCCCGCAACATGGTGAAATATGTGTAAGATGTATTAAGTAAAGATTGAAATGTAGCCAGAGTCATGGGATAGATATTACCAACCATTATCTGTAAAATGCAAAACTTGTAAATTGTAAAAGTGTTTTTAATAATTGCATTTACCTGTAAAGGCTTCTGTGTTCTTATTATGAATAATAACAATGTCTTACGAAAACGTTTGCTGCAATAATACCATGGTATAGAATAAGCTGCCTCCGACACATTAATACTCTGTAATTAAAGAAATATAATAATGGAAAGTATATTTATGAAATTGATTAAAGTTAATTAAAAATGACTTTTGAAGATTGTAGTCTTTATATTTATACCTCAATTAACATTTCATTTGCATGCCAATAATATGTGAACAGGACATACATCATGGTCAATATGTACATTATTATTGATATAAGTTGTGTAAATGTTTCAATCTATAAAATGCAATAATGAAAAACAATTCATTAACATTATCAACATCTCAAAGCTATCAATTATTTAAACTTACAATGTTCATGCAGAATAATAGGGAGCAAATTATGGTTCCAAATAACAAAAACTCCACAAAGACAATATACGTTACCAGGGAATTAAAATCCTTAGTGTAACTGAAATTATTTAAATATTGGGATTATCTCTATATTTGATTAAACATCGTATGTATTTACTAAACTATAGACTAGACTATAGACTAGACTATAGACTAGACTATAGACTAGACTATAGACTAGACTATACTAGACTAGACTATAGACTAGACTATAGACTAGACTATAGACTAGACTATTAGACTAAGAACTATAGACTAGACTATAGACCAGACTAGAGACTAGAGCTAATAGACTAGACTATAGACTAGACTATAGACGAGACTATAGACTAGACTATAGACTAGACTAGACTATAGACTAGACTATAGACTAACTAGACTATAGACTAGACTATAGACTAGACTATAGACTAGACGATAGACTAGACTATATGACTAGGACTATAGACTAGACTATAGACTAGACTAGACTAGACTATAGAACTAGACTATAGACCTAGACTATAGACTAGACCATACTAGAGACCTAGACTAAGACTAGACTATAGACTAGACTATAGACTAGACTATAAGACTAGACTATAGACTAGACGGACTGACTATAGACTAGACCTATAGCTAGACTATAGACTAGGAACATAAGACTAGACGATAGACTGGAACTATAGACTAGACTATGACGAGACTAGATACTAACTAGACCTAGACTATAGACAACTATAGACTAGACTATAGACTAGACTATAGACTAGACTATAGACTAGACTATAGACTAGACTATAGACTAGACTATAGACTGGACTATAGACTAGACTATAGACTAGACTATAGACTAGACTATAGACTAGACTATAGACTAGACTATAGACTAGACTATAGACTAGACTATAGACTAGACTATAGACTAGACTATAGACTAGACTATAGACTAGACTATAGACTAGACTATAGACTAGACTATAGACTAGACTATAGACTAGACTATAGACTAGACTATAGACTAGACTATAGGCTAGACTATAGACTAGACTATAGACTAGACTATAGACTAGACTATAGACTAGACTATAGACTAGACTATAGACTAGACTATAGACTAGACTATAGACTAGACTATAGACTAGACTATAGACTAGACTATAGACTAGACTATAGACTAGACTATAGACTAGACTATAGACTAGACTATAGACTAGACTATAGACTAGACTATAGACTAGACTATAGACTAGACTATAGACTAGACTATAGACTAGACTATAGACTAGACTATAGACTAGACTATAGACTAGACTATAGACTAGACTATAGACTAGACTATAGACTAGACTATAGACTAGACTATAGACTAGACTATAGACTAGACTATAGACTAGACTATAGACCAGACTATAGACTAGACTATAGACTAGACTATAGACTAGACTATAGACTAGACTATAGACTAGACTATAGACTACTATAGACTAGACTATAGACTAGACTATACTAGACTATAGACTAGACTATAGACTAGACTATAGACTAGACTATAGACTAGACTATAGACTAGACTATAGACTAGACTATAGACTAGACTATAGACTAGACTATAGACTAGACTATAGACTAGACTATAGACTAGACTATAGACTAGACTATAGACTAGACTATAGACTAGACTATAGACTAGACTATAGACTAGACTATAGACTAGACTATAGACTAGACTATAGACTAGACTATAGACTAGACTATAGACTAGACTATAGACTAGACTATAGACTAGACTATAGACTAGACTATAGACTAGACTATAGACTAGACTATAGACTAGACTATAGACTAGACTATAGACTAGACTATAGACTAGACTATAGGCTAGACTATAGACTAGACTATAGACTAGACTATAGACTAGACTATAGACTAGACTATAGACTAGACTATAGACTAGACTATAGACTAGACTATAGACTAGACTATAGACTAGACTATAGACTAGACTATAGACTAGACTATAGACTAGACTATAGACTAGACTATAGACTAGACTATAGACTAGACTATAGACTAGACTATAGACTAGACTATAGACTAGACTATAGACTAGACTATAGACTAGACTATAGACTAGACTATAGACTAGACTATAGACTAGACTATAGACTAGACTATAGACTAGACTATAGACTGGACTATAGACTAGACTATAGACTGGACTATAGACTAGACTATAGACTGGACTATAGACTAGACTATAGACTGGACTATAGACTAGACTATAGACTAGACTATAGACTAGACTATAGACTAGACTATAGACTAGACTATAGACTAGACTATAGACTAGACTATGGACTAGACTATAGACTAGACTATAGACTAGACTATAGACTAGACTATAGACTAGACTATAGACTAGACTATAGACTAGACTATAGACTAGACTATAGACTAGACTATAGACTAGACTATAGACTAGACTATAGACTAGACTATAGACTAGACTATAGACTAGACTATAGACTAGACTATAGACTAGACTATAGACTAGACTATAGACTAGACTATAGACTAGACTATAGACTAGACTATAGACTAGACTATAGACTAGACTATAGACTAGACTATAGACTAGACTATAGACTAGACTATAGACTAGACTATAGACTAGACTATAGACTAGACTATAGACTAGACTATAGACTAGACTATAGACTAGACTATAGACTAGACTATAGACTAGACTATAGACTAGACTATAGACTAGACTATAGACTAGACTATAGACTAGACTATAGACTAGACTATAGACTAGACTATAGACTGGACTATAGACTAGACTATACTAGACTATAGACTAGACTATAGACTAGACTATAGACTAGACTATAGACTAGACTATAGACTAGACTATAGACTAGACTATAGACTAGACTATAGACTAGACTATAGACTAGACTATAGACTAGACTATAGACTAGACTATAGACTAGACTATAGACTAGACTATAGACTAGACTATAGACTAGACTATAGACTAGACTATAGACTAGACTATAGACTAGACTATAGACTAGACTATAGACTAGACTATAGACTAGACTATAGACTAGACTATAGACTAGACTATAGACTAGACTATAGACTAGACTATAGACTAGACTATAGACTAGACTATAGACTAGACTATAGACTAGAGTATAGACTATAGACTAGACTATAGACTAGAGTATAGACTAGAGTATAGACTATAGACTAGACTATAGACTTGACTATAGACTAGACTATAGACTTGACTATAGACTAGACTATAGACTAGAGTATAGACTATAGACTAGACTATAGACTAGACTATAGACTAGACTATAGACTAGACTATAGACTAGACTATAGACTATATTCTACTATAGACTAGACTATAGACTAGACTATAGACTAGACTCTAGACTATAGACTAGTCTAGAATTGGAAAAAACGTCAGAAATGTCTAAACTCTGGTTAAAAAATTACCGTTAACCACTTAAACACATTTTTTTACCGAAAAAGTGGCAACAATACACACTCTATTTCATAGATTTGCTATATTTTCATACGTACTGGTTTAATTTTAAATTTGTTCACATTAATTTAACTTTAGCTATAAGTCTTACCACACCATACGATTATAATACCGAATACAGTCCTTTAAAGTCATAAATTGCTCCTCTTCCGTCTTACCATCATCACATATACTTTTAAGTTTATGTTGCAAAATCATTAACACTGATTTACCAAACATGGCAAATGAAGCGAATAAACTAACAAACGGCATGTACATGGCTGTCAAAATCATAGGTGTTGGAAATTGTATGATATAGAAAATTTCATAGACTGGCGAAGCAGTCATATCAACACCCGGTAGAGCGACTCCAAATGGATGAACTAAAATGAAAACATGTTATACATATATAGCATACATACTCTTCGAGGAAGTGTACAATACATACCTCTTCCGTCAACCAACAAAGGATATATTAAAGCTCCTATAATATCGAAAAAGGATGCTGTTAAATTGAAAATTGATACTTTCCTGGCTGATATGGCGGCGTCTTTTAAAATTCTGTTGGCATAAATATCATTGCTTTGCTGTTTATATATTACAAAGGAAAACAATACAGTATTGGGTGAGTAAAAGAGACAATTCGTATAGTTTTAAATAAATTCAGCTATATCGCTGCCATGAAACCTGTATCGCAACAGACTAGTCTGTTGACTACTCAGTAGACTTCCCTAAAATATTTCATACGACATAACATTTTCACCCAACCAATACAACACATTAAGGAAGACATTTATATGAATAAATATTGACTAATTTAAATATTTCTTTTAAATTGATTCTCTATTACACCAACAACACACAACTATGAAATAAAATAAACACTTACTTCAATTTCTTTATACATCGATAACAATTCCAAAATAAATGCTTCAAATTTATCCCGATTGATAATGACAAGGCACGTCCGTAATAGAGCATCAAATATTGCGGCCGCAAAAAATGTATTCAATATAAATGGAGTCAAGTCGCCCCACATGCGAAACAAATAGACAAATTGCATCGCATTCATTACGCAAACGGGCAAAACAAATAGATAAACACGCCAATGATTGTCACGACCCGGAAATATGACAGCGAAATATTTCCACAATTTAACATTTATCGCCAACATTGGATTGTCTTCAAGCATCCTCTACTGCCAGCAATTTCAAGTATGAAAAATATTATATTTTTAAAGAAATTTAAAAGAATTGAAAACATACCGCAGCCCTATACAATACGTACGATAATGATGTTAAGGAAACGGAAATAGTAAAGTTTTATGCCAAAGCACAGAGAACACACTGCAAACAAGTGTTAGAACAGTAGACAATCAGTGTCGAATAATATTTATATTTCAATTGAAAGTTTTTCACAAAATAGTCTTTTCACTTAAATATCCTTAAGAATTTTGTTGGCAATACCAACCACTAATTGAGGCCTGCATTTGTTATAAGGCAATATTTGTCTCATTGTGTGTATGTGTGTGTGAAGTTGGGAATACGTAAATTTTAAATTAATTTAAAACTGTTTGCCACTTTGTGTGGCAAGGATATCGTTATGACAAAATTGCCAATTAGAGCAATACAAGTGCCAATTTCACTAATTGAATGTTACACTATTACAGTGGTTGGATTATAGGTTTCAGCTACAATTGATATTGGTTTGTAGTCAATTGTATTAAAAAACGAAAAAAAAATGAGAAAACAAATTAGCTTAAATTAAATGATCATATTAAAGTTTAAATAGTTTCAAAATTTAATAATGTTCTAAAATTTGTGCGTATTTATTGAGGCACAATATTCAAAGTATCAATCTTACATTATATCGGTTCTCAGGAGAGTAAGAGGCATTTTTAATTAAATAATATATATAGTGTTTCTCATTGAAATCCAACAAATTTATTTAATATACATACATTATGTTAGGTTAGCTAGACAGGAGGTTATATAATGCATCAAATCCGAAAAAATACACTTAGGACACTATCAACCCTTTTCATATAGTATTCTCTAAATATACTTTCGTCCGATGTTTAGAAACTCAGTTTCCTGGGCGTAATTTCTAAAAATTTTCCAATTATAGTTCGTGAGAGATGTTATATCAGGAATATTATCGCTATCCAATTTCTACAAAAGCCTGATAATGACAGAGAAATTGCTCAAGAGTTTGACTGTCCTTTCAACATGCTCTATATTAGTCTGAATCCGCACGACCTATTTTGTATAGCTGTAATCCTGTGTGCCCACTTATAATACGTACCATCATACTAACCCCCTCTCGTTTGGGTTATCCCATCCTTGTAGTCTTGTAGTTTTCCCCATGTTTTCATTATTCCAAGAGGATTCTCTTCTTCTTAAAAGCTAGGACATTCGTTCTTTCTTTACCTACTCCTGGCCTGGTACATACATATATAATGCTAACCTTAACTCTGGGAGAGTATTCGGTTAAAGTTTTCTTACAATCCAATACTGTCTTAGTTTTAACTTCTGTCTGTCGGTAAATATGTTAAGCCCTGTGGAAGCCATACTTATTTATTATACCCTACACCACCATAGTGGGGAGGGTATTATACGTTTGTGCTGATATTTGTAACGCACAAAAATATTGGTCCTACACCCACCTTAAAGTATACCGATCGACTCAAAATTGCGACCTGTACCTGTGCGCAAGGTACAGGTCGCAATTTTCAAGATATTTTGATGAAATTTGGACCATACGTGTTTTGAAAATGGTTGAAATCGGTCCATTATTTCACCTAGCCCCCATACAACACTACCCCCCGAAAAGGGCTTTTGAGTTTATAATTATGTTAAATATTGTAGTATCTCTACAAAAATCGGCAAAACTTGGTTCTATATACGTCTTAATAATACTACCGATTTTTGTAATTATCGGACTTTATTTGACCCTAGCCCCCATACAAAGTCCCGTTCAGGAAATGACTTGAAGGTCAATAATTCACTAATAAACACTAGTATCACGATGAAATCCAGCATACACAACTCTAATTTATAAGGATAGGTCCATATTTACCCTTGCCCCCATATAACCCCACTTTTAGAAAATCACTTTTTTCAACAAATTGTTAAAATATTTCGGAATTAAGGTAAACAACTTAAATGCTTTGTTATTAAAAATAATCCATATTTTTAACATACTCAGTGGTATATTGATCGGACTTCTCCCGGAAGCTAGTGTTGTGATTAGGTAAACGGTGATATATTTTTGTCTCAAAATTTAGAGCCATCCGTATAGCAACGGTTTTCTACGTGTTTTTTTTCTAATGTTCTGCTTGACTATGCCATTCTATCTGAGATCAGAGTTTCGAAGTTTCCGACATATTATATGTCTGGTATGATTATGTATAGCATTCGAATATGTCCAATATACATTGATGACGTGTCCTATAACTGCTTTTGGCTACTTCGCCTAAATGCCGCCTCATATCTTATATATGTTTCAATGGGTATTCGAATGATTGTCCAATCAAGCAATGTTTCTAGAGCCTTAACATACATATTGCTCATGTCACCACTTATACCCAAGCAGCATATTACACTTTCCATTAGATTATTAAGGCACAAGTTAGAATTGTTGTAATTACACTTTTATAAAGCCAATGTGTCATAATGGGGCCTTAGTCCTACAATGACACATTGGCTATGGTTTTCCTACATAGCGCCCATCACCGATGTGCCTTGTTGATCTTCTATGTGGTGCCTCCATTTTAATTTTTTTGTCATGGATTACACCTAAGTACTTTACTCCGCCTGTCACCGGTATTTTCTTACCCAGGAAACAGGATTCAATATACTTAGAAACACTTTCTTGTAAAAAGACAAATTTCCAACTTCGCCGAGTTAACAATGGGGACTCTCGGTTGAGCCCATCTCAAGGCCGTATTGATATTCAAGGTTTTTCGGATTTGGGTATAAATATTACCCTTGCGTCCTGCCATTTAATTGGGGTATATGCGAATTTCAAAAATCTTTGACAGATGTACGGAAACCAGTCCAGACTCAGTCTACAAAAGTGTCAGGAAAATGCAATCCCGTCCTGCAGCTTTATATTGAAGATAAACTCATTTAAAAACGTTGGTGTTAAATTAAATACAGACATTAACTTGTTGCTGTTTATAACAATATAATTATTCTAACAAATCAGTTCTATCTATAGAGTAGAGTTCGATGCATAATATTATAGGACCTAAGCCTATACTTGTCCCAATTACCAACTATAATTCATATCTTGGTTTTCCACAAGATAAAGCTAAGTGTTATTTAAAAATTAACATGGAATAACACTATTGCACTTGCTTTCCATCAACAAATAAAAACAGAAAATCTCACATAGATATTTTACCGGAACTACCATAATGATTTATTATGCGTAGTTAACGTGTCTTCACACTCCATCCAGAACAAAAGGCACAATAACAGAAGTTTTGTTTTTGGCAAACGGACAAATGGACAAAAAACAGGAACGTCAGTAACAGCACACCTAACAATTCTTGTCATCTGTAACTGACATTATTTGGTTTTTTTTTTATTTAATTTTTGAATTTTTGAGACCAATAACAACCAGTAAGTGAGTGAGAGCCAGCCACATCATGGCCATTATTAATTTTTGTATCTTTTTTTATTTTTTGGTTGCGGTTTTTTGTTTCCGTCCGTTAGTGTCCTTGTTTGCACAAAATATTGTTTTTGTTTTAAGCAGCTTCATGTAAATACTCGCACATGTTCATGCAATTGTATTTGTTTTTCGTTTCGTTTGTAAGGATGTGCATATCCTTTGAGATACATACACTGTTCTGTATGGGTCAATGCTTAAGTATGAGTTTTTTGTCGCATTGTGTCTACTTGGATGTGTGTTTTCGTATTTGTCTGCCTTTGTGCTTTTTTGTGGCATAACGCTTCAGTAAGTGGTATTAAT
The DNA here is from genome assembly GCF_015586225.1 of Lucilia sericata. NCBI lineage: Eukaryota > Metazoa > Arthropoda > Insecta > Diptera > Calliphoridae > Lucilia > Lucilia sericata. Next base: position 2,876,458 of record NW_023994043.1, read on the forward strand.
GTTCGTTCGTTTGTTTGCTTTTCCTTTTATTTTTATATTACGGTTACAATTCGAGTATGAGTCCTTATAATATTTGAGCTGATGCTGCAATATTTTGTATGAATGTTTTTGTCTTTTCCTTTAGACCATGTGTTTTGCTATCATTTTGGCAATGCAATACATACTGCCAAAAATATTTGCCACCTAGTAAAACTCATATTTGTCGACAGACTTTTAAAGTGTAAATTTCTACTAAATAGAAAAGAATTTCTATTCAATTTCAAAAAATAATTTAAATTTTGAAGATTTCTGAAATTCTAGACTATAGTCTCGACTTTAAGCTAGAAAATAGACTAGACTATAGACTAGACTATAGACTAGACTATAGACTAGACTAAAGACTAGACTATAGACTATACTATAGACTAGACTATAGACTAGACTATAGACTGGACTATAGACAAGACTATAGACTGGACTATAGACTAGACCATAGGCTAGACTATAGACTAGACTATAGAATAGACTATAGACTAGACTATAGAATAGACTATAGATTGAACTATAGACCAAGACTGGACTATATTCTAGTCTATAGACTAGACTATAGACTAGACAATAGACTAGACTATAGACTATACTATAGACTAGACTATAGACTAGACTATAGACTAGACTATAGACTAGACTATAGTATCTGGCCGAGGCTTGCGGGATCTCGTATTCTTTTTCTTCTTAACTATAGCCCATCCGGCTTCTAGGTTATCCGACTCTGGCTTTCTACTAGGGAGTTCTTCTAGTGGAGTTAGTGTTGTCCTATTTTGTGGAAGGCTTTGCTTCAGTCTTTTCGGCGTCGGCATTTTTGGAGCTGTTTTGTCTTCTAAATTTCTTTTCGATTCCCTTTTGGACGGCCATGCTATTGGTGATGTCTGCATGGACTGTTCCACTTCTTGTCGTGGTGATGTCTGCGTGGACTGTTCTACTTCTTGTCGGTATGTCATATTTATACCATTACGTAGTTCTTCTCTTGTTTTATTATACATAGCTCGGATTGCGGTCAATTGATCTTTAATGGCATTGTGTACGTTGTTTTTGGGTTTTACAAAGTCCATCAAATCAACAATTAAGTTCCCTAAAAGGCAGAATGACTCTGAAGGCTGCGCATTATCACTAATTGCTTCTTCTTGAGTCGTGTGTTCTTTGCTGCTAGTAGTTTGCGGTGGCGTTCTTTTTGTAGCCGCACTTCTTTGGAAAGGGTTTATTTGATTTTTCCCACCTGGATTTGTCGTACCACTGCGAGAAAAACTGCTTACTGGAGTAAAATAGTGTTCCTGTCCACCAATAGGTTGGTCGCTATTTTCTCCCCCTTTATTGCACTCCTTCTGGTGATTGTTGCTTGTAGCATTATCTGTTACCTTAGCCAAGCTTACCGGGGTAACATTGCAGGCGCTGGATTTCGACGACTGGTAGCCTGCTCGCGCACTGTTTTGTTATTCCGGGATCCTACCCGTAGCGTTTTGACCTAACCGCCCCTTACTTGGGGAACAGACGCTGACCAGAGAGCCGTTCAATATGAAACAGACGCTTCTGGGTTTAAATATAACTAGAGGAACCACGAAGACGTCACTCTTCTAATTACACCTCTCTAGAGGGTACCTCCTATGGGGGATGCTTACTTACTGGCGGCATCTAATCGCCATGTCACAGAATCGTCATTAGGCTCATGTAACCTTTTTCTAGCACGCCCTCGAATTCTGCCGCTCATGGTCGGGGACTGCTTATCTATCGCAGCTGGCCTACATATTTGTAGGTCGTTCAGCTATCCGCCACCTGCTGACCCCGATAGTAGCCAGAGCCACGGCCCTAGACTAGACTATAGACTAGACTATAGACTAGACTATAGACTAGACTATAGACTAGACTATAGACTAGACTATAGACTAGACTATAGACTAGACTATAGACTAGACTATAGACTAGACTATAGACTAGACTATAGACTAGACTATAGACTAGACTATAGACTAGACTATAGACTAGACTATAGACTAGACTATAGACTAGACTATAGACTAGACTATAGACTAGACTATAGACTAGACTATAGACTAGACTATAGACTAGACTATAGACTAGACTATAGACTAGACTATAGACTAGACTATAGACTAGACTATAGACTAGACTATAGACTAGACTATAGACTAGACTATAGACTAGACTATAGACTAGACTATAGACTATAGACTAGACTATCGACTAGACTATAGACTAGACTATAGACTAGACTATAGACTAGCTATATAGACTAGACTATAGACTAGACTATAGACTAGACTATAGACTTGACTATAGACTAGACTATAGACTAGACTATAGACTAGGACTATAGACTAGACTATAGACTGGACTATAGACTAGACTACTACAATTTTTCATTGTCAAGCTAATTGCTTCAAATTCCCTGCACTTAATATGAAGAACATTATGGTACAGAGCTAACCACTTTCAGATAAGTCAATTACTATTTTTTATATTTATGGTTTATGATGACCACTTGACTATAATCCATTATATATGATCAATGATACGCAATTTTGTATATAACCAACATACACCGATGGCGTGAATTTTACAAGACTTTTAAGATTATAAAGTAGTAAAATTTTTTAATATTCTTTGCAGTGGTAGAAGGATCTGGTTGAGCTATTACTATTTCAAGTATATAACTTGTTAAGTAAAAAAAGTTATAACTTTAAATAATAATTTAATGAAGCAATTCATTTAATATTCTGCTAAATAATATAACTAATTCTAGTATATGAATTTTACTTGGCTTTTACTAAAAAAGAGAAAAATAATTTTCAAATGATTTTAATGTTTGCCAACTTGTCTGGTTATAATCCTTCGTTATTGTTTATTAAACCATATTTAATGGCTTATTGTTTTAATTTTTATTACATATTTAAAAAAAGAAATACATTAAATCTAACAAATCCCACAAAAGCATAAAATTAATAAAAATATACTTAGACATCCTTGTAGATTATTTATATACATATATTCATATATTAAATTCTTCTAATAAATTCCTTTAAGTTCTAAAAATTTTGTATTAAAATTCTAAAAAAATACTTTGGCTTCAAAATTTAAATTTGTTATGTTGTGGCTGTGGTTGTAGCAATATTTTTCAATACACATCTATTGAAACGTTCAATTTCCAAACAAACCAATAAACCACATGATGACATTAATTACTTCGTTCAGTGACCACTCATTCAATAGTTTGTTCAACACATTGAACTGTGTGCTGTATTAGAGTGTCCTTCTTTCCCTGTCATTGTTTCAGTGTTTAATGTTTAAAACAAACATCAATGTTTTCATCAACTTCACTCTCATACTCGAACTTATTGAATTAAACATGCATGGGTGGGAGTTGTACAATGTACGTGAATATTGTATGTATGCAACAAATTTTGTTCTGCTGTTGCGATTGGCAACCTATGGAACGCGTTTAACATTCGCTTTTCTTTAATGAATCCAGCAATTGTCATTCCACATCCGGCCTGTTAGTTCGATCTGATCAGATAAAGTACTTGTCAAATCATAGTTTATGATCATGTCTCTCTGCGCCCGAGACTTCTTAAGACATTATCTTCAGAAAACTTTCAAAACATAACAAGAAATAACTACATCTCTTGATACGAAATTAGAAGTATAAGTCGTATCGCAAAGGGTGGTATAAACGCTGACAAATTTGGATTTCCTCTCAATAATTATAGCAGTAGCTATTGTAATTAGTTCTAATAAGAATTTAAATCTATGAGTTTGGCCTTATTTTACGATGGTACTTTTCCAAACACGGGGTGAGCTGATCAGACGACATACCAACGCCCCTTTATAATTCTTTCAGGAAGGAGACCATTTTTGTTCTTCCGGTCCATGTACAATGTACAATCACTTTGCTCAAGTACTCAAGCTATGTAAACTCTGACCATTGCTGCCTCGTTGCTTAACTTCCGAGATGGGAAAACATCACTTCCGTTTACAACCACGCAGATGTGATGCCCTCTGTTGAGTCGGCAACAGTATCTAGAGACGTATTCGGTAGAAACACGAATCCATCAAATAAGCCGAGGACTTTGTTCTTATTCACAGAGAACACACTGGTAAACAGGTGGTAAATCTAGTATGAACAGAGTAAACCCTGAACCCGCCTGGACAAGGAAAGAAAATTTAATGGTATCACTTTTATAAGATACTTTCCATCCCTTACCATTTAACCCAGCATTTGATCATCATCAGTTTATAGTTCCGGCAGACTAGAAGTAGCACCACTTATTCCCGGGATTGCAACATGGGTTCTTTCTTAATATATCTTGTATTTGTAAAAATTATATTTATATATGTATTTGTGTATGTACGTATGTATGTATATATGTAATATCATCCGCCCATATAATTTACTACGAAGAATAAATAGTTGGACACTCCTTCATTTGATGGACATTGTGTGGAAAATTAATATCATGTAATTAACAGCAGATTTAATGTTGTACGTGATTTAACCGATACCAATCGAGTTCAATACACAAAGAGACATATACATACATACATATCTTCATACTTATGTACCTAAATACAAATGAGTAAAAATTTGATTTCGTACTGAACTCAAACAACAAGGACATGAACAACATGAATTTGTCTGTCAGAAGGAATTTATTGTAGAAATTTTGTATTTATCAAACGTGTTCAAATGAACATATGAATGAGAATATGTGTGTCCATTATCATGTATTGAGAAATTCATGTATGAAAGTATGCCTCTCTTATTATCCTTTTGTCATTGCAAGTGCATCTTATCAATACTTTTACACATTCAGACGATTGTATGAATGATATCTTTTGTATCAGATAACGTATGTACATATATTCACTAAAACAGACAATAACCCTGTAAAAATTATTAGAGTACATAATCCGTTTAGTAGACCTATGCAATGCAGGCATTGATCATGTTTATTATTTTTGAAAGCAACGTGGTCCATAGCCAGCACTTTTTACACTTTTCAATCGATTTCAGACACAGGTTTGCGTTATCCGATTGGACTAAAATTTAACACCAGACAATAACCCTGCAAAAATTATTAAAGTACATAATCGGTTTAGTAGACCTATCCAATGCAGACATTGATCATGTTTATTATTTTTGAAAACAACATGGTCTATAGGCTGCACTTTTTACACTTTTCAAACGATTTCAGGCACGGGTTCGCGTTATTCGATTGGACTGAAATTTAGCACCAGTTAGTTTTAGACACTAACCCCCATTATCTCAATGTCTGGTTATATTTTGTCGTAAGGTTAAATTGACAGTTTTCATACAAAAATTATTTTAACCGGCAGAATATCTACCGGTTAAACGATAACCGGAGTTGGTGTTAACGGTGGTAAGAACTAAATAGATATTTTTGAGCAGCTCTATTGTTAATATTAGACAACGCAAAAAGCAACCAAAAATTATAATCGGTCGCAATAAAATACCATGAACCAGATATGATGTTTGGAGTAAAATCTAGCCCATTTTTGCTAAATCTTATTGGGTTTTTATATTTATTAGACGTTTAAATTACATATGCATGTAGATATATCGTTAAATCCAGAACAATTTTTAACTCAATGATAATAACTAAACTGAAGTGAATGATTCCCGATATGAACAACGACCATTGCTTTGAATTGATTTCGTTGCAAGACAGCAGGCGACACGGGCGCATTGACTCAGAGAACTTTTATTCAACCATTCATGGAGAAAAGCACTAACAAATACATCGCCACAACCGGTAGTATCCGAGACGTTTTCAGCTGGCGTTATATGAAACGAATTGAACGTCAAATTACCAGGTCCAGATTTGTCATCAACATAATTCGTTATCATTTCAACATATTCAGCACCGTTTGTTATGACAAGGATCTTGGGAACTTTTGATTCCTTTGCCAATGCGATAGCCAACTCCTTTATACAACTAGCACCCCAACATTCACGAAAAGCATCGAATTCAGCTCTATTACCAAATATGAATAGTGAGTTGTTGGCCAAGAAGAGCATGTGGGGAAAATTGACTCTCACAATATAATCTGCACTTAAATTCAGAGCCAAATAACGACGACCTTTAAGGTAATGACGCACAATGAAAGTGGTGACCGCTTCACATTTGGGCACAAAAAAGCCTTCAATATAGAAAATCTGTTTGCGATTTAATGGTCTAAGAAATGAACTGTTCTCCTCCCTTTCGACTTGTTGCAAATAAGCTCCTGTAAATTTAACTGAAGCACCATTATTTGTATATAAAGCTTTTGAGTCTTTATGAACCAATGATATACGACGTCCTGTGGCAGTATCGGGTACAGTTTGTAGTTTAAATTGGCTATATTTTTGGGAAATAAAAAAATACATAATATGTACTTAGTGTTATTAGAACTCAAATAAGAGAAATTAATAGAAACTTACTATCTATCCATATTAGCGTTTTTCAACAGTTCATACATTATTTCACATTGAGCATCATCTCCACAAGCCCCAAAAAATAAGGCATTCGTTCCCAAGGATTTTAAAATGCAAACAATATTCATAGCAGATCCACCTAGTTTAGGCTCATGTTGTTCTCTGAAATGAAATATGACAGTATGTAACAGGTGCTTCAAATGTAAATATCTTATTTTCAAACCGATAAAATAATTCAAAGAATAATAACTGCACAGAGAAAACAGATTCGTTGTGGTAACCGAATTTGTTTCCAATCGAATTTAGTCGGTTCCCACAACTATCCCATAATTCTATTGGGATGACTGAAAAATTCGATTGGCAATATAGAATATATGGAAATCATAATAGTTTCAAAATGAAATTCGGTAATATAAATAGAAACTAACAGTATTACTACTTGAAATATTATTTATTATACACATATTTGTGGATTCTATTTGTATACAATAAAATTTTATAAAATATAAATGTTTACAGATAAAAATAATTATAAAACACTTCTTGCATCAGATTTTGGGATACATTACATGCCTGACCTTTATTTTTGTCGTAAAAAAAGATTTTCCTTTAGTTTTTGCAAAACATTCCAAAACAAAAGCGTCTGCGGATTTAGGGAAGCCTGGATCCTGCAGTCGCAAAACAATAACAGCATCTGGCTCCAAAGCTGGATGCAGCAAAATAAGCAGCGAGGCACCTCTGGACGTCACCCCAAGTACCTCAAAGGCAGCTCAGGTCCGTATTGGCAAAATGCCGATAAAACCCCCTGTTTCGGGGACTACTAAGGCCACCAAAACCAAGGTAGCAACCCCAGTGCCGGTTATGCACGAGGGAACTGCGAACAAGATTTCGGGTTCTCAAACGGCATCTCCCAATGCCAACACGGCGAATAGTAAGACCCCCAGGCACGTAATACCAGCAAGAAGGGCCTTCCTACAACGGCGCTCCGCCGCCAAAATTCTAGCGCGCTTAGCTGGCAAGCCAGTTGAGTCGCTAAGTAAAGAGGACAAGTCCTCTCTAGAATGGGCTAAGGGAAAATTGGCCGTTCTGGAGAAGAGTCCCCCCCTCACGTCTAAGGACGCGCCTAAACGGCAACGTTCTGAGGAGGAGACTAATCTTCAGGGCCAGCAGCCCGGGACAAAACGTCCGAAACCGTTGCCCCCCAAGCCGCATGACAGGACCTCCGGTGAAGTGGTTGAGAACCAATTCACGCGTGCTGTCATCGACAGGGGTGACATAGATGGCGCTATGTCTCCATCCAGATGGGACATAGTGCGAAAAAAGCTGATGGGGGTGTTCTGGGAAGTTCTTAAACAGAACCCTGGTCCCCCCCCACAGTGTGAGGACGGCGGTTGGTTTCACAACAGAGTGAAGCTAATGGCCTGTTCCAACGAGCGCTCAGCTTTGCTCCTGAAGCAGGCTGTGTCGCTGATAAAGGATCCGTGGGAAGGTGCTAAGCTGGAAGTGGTCTCTGTGGACGAGATCCCACGAAGGCCTAGATCCACCGCCATAATTCCTGCGGAACCACATAAAAAGGCAGCGATACTGGAGCTTCTACAGGTTGGCAATCCGGATCTTCCAACTCAAGATTGGAAGGTCGTCAGGGTTTCTCAACCCGTAGGAAGCTCCAGAAGGATTGTTGTGATCCTGAACCAGGAGTCTTTGGCGCCGCTTCGCGAGAAACAAGGGAAGGTCTACTACGGCTTCGAGTCGATCTTCCTCCGTGTCTACCGAGGCGATGACAAGGGACTATTGGAACAGGATGATCCCGATCCTGACCAATCCGCTGCGGATATGTCTTGCGACGAGACTGACCTTTCGCTGAGTCAATCAACTTCTAAGTTGGTTAAGGAGGGGGAAGAGTCAGTTGACGAGGACGATCTCCTTGCCTCTGACAAGGAGGACGCCAACGTCACAGTGTTGCGTAAAGACAAAAAAGGAGATGGTGAGAGTAACCCAAATTAATCTCCACCACTCCAAAGCAGCCTCGGCTGCACTGCTCCTCCGAATGGGTGTAAGTGGGGAGGAGCTCGCCCTAGTCCAGGAACCCTGGATTCACCAAGAAAGGGTGAGTGGACTAGGCATGAAAAGCTTTAAGCTATTGTACGCAAAAGGATCTGGTAAGATTCGATCCTGTATAGTAGCCAAAAGCAGTCTCAACATCTTCATTCTTTCTGATTTCAGTGATGAAGACACCGTAGCAGCCATATGGGAGACCAGTGTAGGTGCTATATTGGTTATCTCGGCGTACATGGCTCACGACCACAGCGACCAGCCACCGAACAACCTGGTCTGCAGATCCATAGAGATGGCAAACTCGAAAAGCATGCCGATCATCATGGGGGCTGATGCCAATGCCCATCACACTGTCTGGGGAAGCTCGGACATAAACGCTAGAGGTGAGTCAATCTTTAACTTCATTCTAAGCAATAATCTTGATATTTTAAATACAGGATCCGAACCGACCTTTATTGTTTCAAACAGAAGGGAAGTTCTTGACATTACGCTGGTTAGTTCTATGCATCATGATAGGATAAGGGGATGGAGAGTCTCAAGTGACTGCTCTTTCTCTGACCATCAGTACATCGATTTTGAAATCGTAGTTGACAAAGTGGCCCCAAAGCCCTTTATAAACAGGAGACGAACAGATTGGGAAATGCAAATGGGGCTAATCTCACGTTCACTCCAGGATGTACCGATCATCGAAAACCGATCGGACATAGAAAACGCGGTTGAAACCATAAATCAAGCTTTCAAACACGCGACTTCACTGTCTTGTAAACAGAATATGCACAAAGGCAGATGCATGGTGGTCTGCGGACATTGCGAAATCTCGAAAAGAGACGCGCAGACTGTTTAACGAGGCAAAGAAAACAGGAAACTGGATTTCTTATAAGACCTCGGTTAATCGTTTCAAGAACCTGGTAAGAAATGCAAAGCGCAAATCTTGGAAAACCTTCTGTAGCGGCGTGGAAGGTTCTTCTGAGACCAGTCGTCTGCGCAAAATCTTATCATCTACTCCTCCTGTCCCAAGTTTCATTCAGAAACCTTGTGGCAGTTGGACGACCAGTAGCCAAGAAACCTTAGAAGTTTTAATGGCCACTCACTTTCCAGGCTGTCAATCTCCGGAAAACGGGACTGACATGCAGTTTACAGATCTCCCAGCTGATACAGGAATATCCATAAATGAAGATAAAATCAACTGGGCGATAAACAGCTTCGACCCCTACAAATCACCGGGTCCTGACGGTATAATACCTGCGGATTTGCAATACAATGCTGTCCATCTTATGCCTTGGCTAACGCGGATATATGATGCCTGTTTAAAATGGTCTTATATACCCGAACCCTGGACCAAGTGCACAGTGGTCTTCATTCCGAAAGGAGGAAAGACCTCTCACACGAAGCCAAAGGATTTTAGACCAATTAGTCTATCCTCCTTTCTTCTCAAAACTTTGGAAAGGATAATTGATCTGCATCTCAGAATACATATCAAACCTGACCATTTATCAGCATCTCAACATGCCTACATGAAGGGAAAATCTGTTGAGACTGCATTACATTCGCTAGTTTGTCACATTGAAAAGACAATAGCGCAAGGGGAATATACACTGGTTGCCTTCTTGGACATCGAGGGGGCTTTCAACAATGTTCACCCTGGGTCGATAACAACGGCCCTAACTGGTCTGGGTATAAACCAACCAATAACAGCTTTCATCAAGAGATTACTGACTCAGCGAATCATTATCTCCGAAATGGGAGCAGCAAATGTCACAAAAGTGGCAAATCGCGGTACCCCACAAGGTGGAGTTCTATCTCCACTTCTGTGGAACCTAGCGTTGAACCCACTTCTTATGGATCTTAGATCTATGGGATTTAAGGTAATAGCATATGCAGACGATGTGTCTGTAGTAGTATCTGGCAAATATCTGGATACTTTATCGCAAAGGATGGAGATTGCACTCAGGACACTCAGTACATGGAGCAACGTCAGTGGCCTTGGTGTTAATCCATCGAAAACGGAACTTGTTCTCTTCACTAAGAAGTACAAGATACCCACCTTCACTCTCCCACGACTGAATGGGATAGAATTGAAGTTATCGGATAGTGCTAAATATCTGGGAGTAATCCTAGATTCAAAACTATCATGGCATTTGAACACTCAATCTAGAGTATCAAAAGCGGCTGCGGCCTTATACTCGTGTAAAAGAGCAATTGGCAAATCATGGGGCATAAACCCCAAGAATACCAAATGGCTCTTCGACATGGTAGTCAAGCCCATACTATTGTACGGTGCACTTGTATGGTGGAAGTCTGTACAAAAGGACTCACACCGCAAACGTTTTGAGGGAATCCTTCGCACATCAGCTCTGTTGATAACGGGGGCTCTCCGCACCACCCCATCAAAGGCTCTCTTTGTCATGATGGGATGGCTACCTATTGATCTAATGGCCCAAGAGGTTGCCCTCAACGCGGCTATTAGACTCAATACAATTGGTATGTGGCATATGATTCAGTCAGGTCACTCCACCATCCTCAATTGTCTAGGAGAAATTCCTGGCAATATCGACTATTGCATCGCCAAACCGTCTTTTGATAGAAGCTTTTCGGTGAATATCCGAGACGACCCAAATGTGATGGAAACAATCCTCCATGATGGATCGTATAAGGTTTTCACTGATGGCTCAAAATCAAACCATGGTGCAGGCGGTGGCTTTTACATAGCACATTCGGGAACGGAAGTATCATTCAAGCTTCCTGACCAATGTAGCGTCCTTCAGGCTGAACTATCAGCCATTAAACGGGCTGCAAACTGGCTCAGGTTTTATCGAATATACGGTGTTAATATTCGAATTTATACCGACAGCCAGGCAGCCCTTAAGGTTCTAAGTGGTGTCTACACGACGTCAAACTTAGTCCTAGAATGCCGGGCATCCCTTAACGAGATGGCGAAACATTCCACAATAGGACTGTATTGGATTCCAGGACATCAGCAAATTCCTGGTAATACCATCGCGGACTCTCTTGCCAAGTTAGGCTCCTCGCTTGCAGGAGAGCATACCGACCCTTTTGTCGGTATACCGCTTTCAACCTGCAAACGCTCGATACGTGAAAAACTATATGAGCTTGCGCAATGCAGATGGTCGACTGAAGCCACCTGTAGACAGGCAAGGATCATGTGGCCATCTTACGACCCACAAAGATCCCAAGCCCTTTTCTACATTCCGAGAGTTAATCTACGGAACTTAACGGCAGTGGTAACTGGCCACTGGCCTTTCGGACTCCATGCAAGAAGACTGAACTTACCCAGTAACGACTTCTGCAGGAGCTGCCAGGATGAAGAGGAAGAAGAGAGTATAACTCACTTCCTCTGTCATTGTCCTGCCCTAGCTGATCACAGAGTGGGTCTGCTAGGTAGCTATTTTCTGCATGACTTAGCGGATCTATCGGAGGTTGATATCCGAAAGATAGATTCCTATATTCGTGCGACAAACTGGTTCGGTGGAAACCAGAGTGATTAGGTTGAAGTGTACTAATACGCCGACCGTTCTCTCTCGTTTCAGGTATCACAAAGGGATCAAAATTCTGGACCCAAGTGTGTCCCCAGTGATGACATCGCGAGGACGACCTGCCTACCTAACCTAACCTAACCTTCCTTTGGATGATTTGAATTTCATTGGAGATTTGGATTCCTTGCTTTTATTCCTGCAAACGCATTAAAAATCTTAAAAGCAACTAAGTACAAACTTTATTTTATGTTGAACATTACCTTTTCACCTAAATCCTTTAAAATTAAGCCGCAATTCCGTTTATTTCTTAAAATATTTTTACATAATTCACAATTCTTTTATTTTCTTTAATAATTATTTTTGTGAATGTCAACAATCGGTTGGAAACATCGAATTTATTTATGTTCTTTAACCACAATCGAATTTTTAAGTATTTATAATTGATATTTAGTTGCAATGATGGTATGTAGTTTATTTGACTCAAAATTTTCGCTTTAACAAATTTTTCGGTTACAACTACTAATATTTAGAATTCTTAAGTTTGAATGCTAAATAAAATTCTGCTGTATTTACTGAATTAATAAAAACCATTTCACAAAAGATACAATTCGGTTGAAATTACCAATTCGGAAATTTTTATAGCCATAATTTGATTATAATCATGATTTTTCGGTTCTTAACATAGAAAATCACTCATATTTATAGTTTTTTAATATGAGCGATAGAATTTTAATTAACTTTACCAAATATTTATAATGGAAACCGATTTCCTATCGATCTGTTTTCTGTGTGTGTTATTCAGTAATAACTCCAGGACCAATACTAGTCCTACTTTCACTAATTTCCAAAGTGAGTGGATTGAAAGTTAGAGATTGTGAAGTGAAGGGTTACACTAATTGCCTCTGTCGTCGTGTCCTACTTAATACAAGAACATAGACACTCATTAATCTCAACAACTCGAGCTCTACAAAATCACGAACTTTTATGGACTTAAGCCTACTATCACCGGAACAAGAAGTTAGAATCGACATAGAATAACATTTGTTTTTCGCCAAATCCTTCGTGTCTTAATGGCTTTAGTCACGAATATGTTCTTTGTAAACGAGAGTGAAGACAGTCGCCAGTTTAGTGTCTCTTTTGTTAGCAAGAACAGAGCAAGTCGTCACTTTGCTCTTCCCAAGTAATCTAGAAAGTAGACATTTTCAAACAAAACACAAGCGAAATGTTCATTCGCTATGTATTGAATGCTTTAAACTAGCTTTCTGACAGTTCCTTTGAATTATATGGAGTAACGATTGAATCTTTTCTTGGAAGGTATATCTTTTTTAAACTTGGACCCCGATAACACTTAAATGTACATAACTAATTAAGGGATAAAGATATCGCAATAAAATTCGGTACAAATGTGTTTTGTGTACATATGTATATATCACTCTGCAAAATATTTTTTTGGATAGGTCCATAATTGATCGTAGCTCCCATATAAGGCCCCTTTCCGATAACCATGTAAACCAACATATTTCATTACTAAATTAAGATAAACAAAGATCATATGGGGTGACCCTGATGAGAACAAGACGAGAAATCTCCTCAAAATGATCAAGTCTGAAGTTAGTATGATGGTACGTATTCTGAGTGGACACACAGGTTTACGAGCGAATGTAGAGCATGTGGAGAGAACAATGAAACTCTGGAGCACTTTCTTTGCCACTGTCAAGCATTCGCCGAATTTAGATCCAAGTATCATGGAAGTGATGTTATTCCGGAAATAACATTCCTGACTAACACTGATTGGAAAATTCATAGGAATTACGTCCAGGAAAGTGAGTTTCTGAACATTGAAAAATAATATACTCAGTAAACAATTTTTTTCATGAAAAGGAGCGCATAACAGGCCCGATAGTGGCCTAGGTGTATTTCTTCGGATTTGATGTACAGTACATCCTCCTATCGACCTAAGCTAACCTAAATTTAGATATCGTTATAAAATTCGAAATAAATGTGTTTGAAGTGCACATAAAACACCGTATCGGTCCTTAACTGATTATACCTCCCATATAAGGTCCGCTTCCGAAAATTACTTAAACACATATATTTCATTAACAAATAAAGATACCAGATAAAATACGACATACATATGTTTTTTATATATGATAATCATTCTGCGGATCATTTTTTCGGATCGGTCCATCATTGGTCATAACTCCCATATAAGATTCTGTTCTGAATAAAAATATAGAATTAAATTTCTGCAAAATGTAATCGGAATCAGTCCATAATTCTTCATTGCTCTCATATAAGGTCCACTTCCTAAAGTCACTTAATCCTATATTAATCTGGATAAAACCCGACATGAGTATGTTTTGTGTATCTATAAATCATTCTGTAAAATTCTGTTCGGATTGACCATATTGGTCATAGTTCCCATAAATGGTCATAGTTCGAAAATCACTTAAAGAGAATAAAATTCATTAGTATTAGCGATATCGGGGTAAAATTCCAAAGGAATATGTTTTGCGTATATACAAAGCATTCTACGAATTTTTTCAGATCAGCTCATATTTGGTTATATCTCCCATAAAGGGTTCATAAATTTGTTATGGACCTGATAATAATTACTAACATATTAAATTGTCCAGAAGAACGTCATTTTAAGAATTTTATGTAGAATACCTCTCAATCGATGCGTATTAATGTACTGAACACGAAAAAAATAAAAAATATTTTTTTTTTTTTCGAATGGGCCCTCAGTTCCCTACAGCTATTGAAAATCCTGACCAGATATCCTAACATATATAATTGAAAAATAAAAGAACTTCAACTTTTTTGAAATGGGTCTCAAATATTCCGCAAGTTCGACCTGATTACGGTAAAAATAAGCTCAAACTTACGGAATTTTAGCGACCCATTTCGAAAAGATTGTATAAAAAAAATTTTTGTGACATATTGTACTGAGATCAGGATTTTCAATCATTGCTGGGGAACTGAGGACTTTAAAAAAAAATGTTTTTTATTTTTCCCGTATTTAGTACATAAATACGCATCGTTTTAGAGGTATTCCTCCAAAAATGTGGTCCACGGAACACCCTAATACATATGTATGTATAAAGAAATTACTAAATGATTTCTAAATTAGTGTACCCTCACTACGGAAGTAAAATTTAAACTTTCACAATTCATTAAATATCACAAAATGTGGAGGGTGGAGGGTATTTAAGATTCTGCATAGCCGAATATAGCACTCTAACTTGTTTCATTTTACTAGATTTAATAATAAACACAACTCTGAAGCAATTTCGTTACAGATATTTATAAATTGAAGCTATATAGTAACTATAGAATGGTTTGTTGCATTATTTCACTTCGACAAACACTCTTTGCAATTATTTTTTTTAATTCCATTCTAAAATTCATTAATTTGGAAACAAAAATCGTTTTAACTCACTTATTTGCAATGACTTCAGCAGTTACTTCAGCTAGTGTTTCATCATCGATTTCACATTCAGTATTCATCGATAATTTATAACGATCCAATAGTTTAGTGTCCTCCAAATAGGCCGTATAACTCAGTAAAACGTTGCCAAAAGCTATTACTTTACTGTAAATATTTTTTTAAATACAAATTTAAATTTAAGCAAAATTATTTTATATAAACTACTTTTGAAACACATACATGTCGGTACATTTTTTATAAGGAATACAAGACCATAAACTGCGGATGGATTGTTCCATTTTCCATTAATATATTTTTAAAAAAAAAACGAATTATTTAATTTAATTCAAATATATTACTTCATCTCAACGTTTTATAATAAACTAAATTGTAAATACTGAATCAATCTTTAACAAACATGTTCCGTACCGCAATCGGTGTAAAAATATTTCGATTTAAAATATAAGTATTAAACACTGTTATAGGTTATTTTTAATATTTTCCTAAAAAAAAGTTCTTTGTGGTTTTATTTAACCACGGTATGTTGAACTTCACTCACCCTCTTGTTGAATGAGTTTGTATTTTCTGTTAGTGTATTCAATTGGTATAAGCTTTTGAGAACTTTGAAAGCTCATTTAATAGCAGTGCTTCTCAAACCGTAACAACCGTTAAGCTTGAAATATAGTAAAAGTACTACACGTATTCCTCGCATTACGGCCAATTTATTGTACACTGTTCATTTAAACTGAAATTTTAATTACTATTCTATCGCAATATATATGTACTAGGGTGATCGATTATTCGACATTTTCCAAAACCCGGTTTTCGAATAGTTCGAATAGTTGACATTTGAAAAAAACCGGTTGACATTTTTCAAATCCAGAAAAAACCGGTTAACCGGTTTTTCATTATAAATAACAAAATCTATTTTAATTTGAAAAAATAGACGTTTATGTTTAAATTTAATTATAAAACAGGACTTAACTGTTTTTTAACAGTTTAAAAGATTATAACTTTAGATCTAGTCGTCTGATTTACTTTATTTCTTTAATGTAAAAAATGGAAAAAAGTGGAACACTTCTGTTGAACATAAGGAACTATGTAATTCTAGCTTATTCTAAAATCCCTATTTAGACAATTTTCATAGTCATTCCAACACTTCCATAATATTTTAGCCGCAAATTTATTATTGTAATTGAAATATAATCTTAAGATTGATAAAATTTTATCAAACTGTTATTCCAATAAACTATACAAATAAAAATTGTTAATTAATTAGGAAAATCAAAAAACTTTAACCAAAGGTGCATTAGAAAAATATACTCTAGTTCCTGGACTCCAATATTTTTAATATATAGACGGGCTGTATTTTTATTTACTTCAAAATTTAACTTAAGTAATCTTTGAATACAAAGCAAATTAAAAGTATTCGAAACCGGTTTTTAAAAAGTAGAAAAACCGGGTTGTTCGATATTCGAAAAATCAACATTAAGAAAAAACCGACACTGGTATAACAGAAAAAACCGGTTTTAAAACCGGTTGAAAATCCGAGTCGTTCACCCTAATATGTACATACATACATATCGTCACCTTAGTTAGTTAGTTTTTTGCTTCTCCTGTAAAATTTTCAAAATGTTAGATAGGGCCGTTTGCATTTTAGGTGACGATATGTAGATCTAAAAATTTTAACAATATTTTAACAATTTGTTGACAAAAACATAGATTTTCTAAAAGAGTTTTTATATGGGGACAAGGGCTTACTATATTATAATTTTTTTAAGTAAATTATTGATTTTCAAGTAATTTTCTGAAGGGGACTTTGTATGGGGGCAAGGGTCAAATGAGGTCCAATCATTACGAGAATCGATTTAGACTAAGTTGTACCGATTTTTATACTAAAAGTCTAGTATTAGAAAGCCCTACCGTACGCCCCGGTTGTATGGGTCCAGGTGAAATAATGAACCGATGAAAGAAGTGCGTGTGCCAAATTTTACCAAATTATCTGGAAAAATGTTCATGTTAACCTTGTGCGAACACTACACAAACGGACATAGCTTAGATTAGGTTAGCAGGTTGTCACTGGGGAAACACTCCATTACGTAGATCCCTTTGTGATACCTATTAAGGGAGAAGCGGTCAGCGTATTAGTACACTTCGAGCCAATTACTTTGGATTCCTATCCAAGCCAGTTTGTCGCACGAATAATGAGGTCTATCTTTCGGATGTCATATACATCCGTTAGATCGTGCAGGTAATTAGCTCCCAGATGATTTAATCTATGCTCGGCTAGAGCAGGGCATAGTTTAATCGAAAGTGATTTTGAGCCGACAGCACTAACGCATTATATCCTGCAAATTTAAAGGTGTAGGGTATGAGAATTATTTGTTTGCGTGTTGATCTTCTCACATTAATTGGCACACTTGCAGCTACAGTCGCCACATTTTCGTAGATACTCACCGTACAACGACATGAACCATATGAGTAATGTCCACTAGCAAGCCAGTCCAAAACCCAAAGTTTACAGTGTACATTTTGGAAAGAAATTTGTGGTATTCTGAAAATGCTCATCACTAGCTATGGTACTCGAATCACAGAGATGACCAGAGGGGTATAGCATTTGCGGAATAGATTGACAACTCCGTTTTGCACAATGAATGACGTTGCCCTCATTAGAATTATGGTAAGTTGCACGAGCTCGCCACATATAACAATCGGTAGTGCTGGTATGTTGTTAAACTGGCAACCTATAGTTTCAATACCTTCAGATCACCTCCATAAACCGTCGGACTTTATTGTCTCTGAACGCCGAATATATAAGAATAAAAAAGGCAGACTGGATAGGCTTCAGAGAGTTTACCAACCGCAAATTTAGGAGTTTACCGCACGCCCTTCTGACGTGCGCTCCGCAGAAAGGGAATTCCGGAAAATTGTCCTCGCTGCCGCCGCTCGTACCATACCTGCTCAAAGAATCCCGCTAATAACACCAAATTTCCCAGCACCGGGGGCAGAATTAACGATCCCAGAATACAACAAATTAACCGGAACTCGAACTATTTTGCGCGTCAATTTATAGAGCACCCCGACAGAGAGAAGGCAAAAGAAGTATCGTATCGTATCTTCGAGTCAGTGACACATCATATGTTTTATCAACGAGCGAGGTTATGAAGGTCATCAGTATGGCAATACTAATAAAATTTCAATTCTTAAACAATTACGATAAATACTATTATCGGTTAAACTTTGTTTAAAAACCTATAAATCGTAGAAAGTTAAAAAACCATTATAACGATGAATAACCTCGTTTATTTGCTTTTCTTAAGTACGTTGAGTAACTGTTTATATATAATAGATACAAAGAGCTAATTACAGATCGGTGCTAAGTACTTTTATACTTTTTTAAACATTTTAAAAAGTGACTAATTCGAACTAAGAAAATAAACAAACAAATTTCAGTTAAAATACAAAGCCAGCTTTTATTCATTTTAAATGGAATTTCTAAGCCAAAATTATAAAAAAAACAAGAATGAGTTAATGGAACTAAGACCGTAATAATGAATGTATAAGTAAATGGATGAATAAATATGTATGAATTGTATCACAATTAACAACTACGACTGATACGATACAAAGCAAATAAACAGTTTCAAAAAAGAATATTACAAAAATAAACTCAATATTGAAAATATTTTAATTGTAAGCTATTTTCATGTACTAGAGTATTGGATTTCATATAAGCAACAAAAAAAGAAGAAATGTTTAATAATGGTCAAAAGAAAAATTTAAAAAATGCAAATAAATAATAAATTAATTTAAAGTCAATATCAATAAGTGAGATTTCCATTGAGTGTCTTTTCTTATGGTAAATTACAACCAACTTGTGTGGCAACTTTGGCCGATATATCACAAGCAAAACGTATGCATTCACTTAAAATACGTTTCTCCAGCCAGGCATGCAGGAAAGCTGCAGCAAAGGCATCACCACAGCCAGTAGTATCAACAATATTTTCAATTCTTGGTGTATTGAACATTTGAAAAGTTAATTTTCCCGGTGGTGATAACTCATCCTCATAGTTTGTAATAAGCTCCACACCATCGGCACCCTTAGTCATAACGAAGATTTTAGGACCAGTGGAATACTCTAGTATACCCCTAATAAGTTCTTCGATATTTTTGGCACCCCAACATTCACGCAGAGTCTCAAATTCATCCTTATTGCCAAACACAAACATGGCATTATTGATCAAATAGATCATGTGATCATAGTTCATTTTCACTATATAATCAGCACTTAGATTTACGGCCAAACGTCGTCGCCCCTTAATGTAATTGCTAACAATATAAGTAGAGACTTCTTCGCGTTGTGGTACAAAGAAACCTTCTACGTAGAAAATTTGTTTACGACCGGAATTTCTTAAAAAGAAAGCATTCTCCTCTTGCTGTACCTTTTCCAAATAGTCTGTGGAAAATTTTGATGATGCACCGATATTTGCATATAAAGCTAAAGAATCTTTGTGTACCAAACAAATACAACGTCCCGTTGGTGTATCAGCAATGGTTTGTAATCTGAAATTGCTATAATAAAAAATGTGAAAAATATTTTCTAAATTAAATCAACATTGTAAAGAATTGTTTAATAACTGTAAAAAATATGGAATATCTAACTGTAAGAGTTTACTAAAGGGTTCACCAAAATTTGCGTAATACTGTAACACAATTGATTTTCTAACGTATTTTGCAATTTCTTAAAATTTTATTTTTGTTCCTTATTATAAACTTGTGTAAATTTGGGAGCACCCTTTATTGAAACAATTGTTAAGATAATTACAAGTAGTTAAGTAAGAAATTTCAACTACACTGTAGCCGGTGTTGTGGGTGCATGTTTATCAATTCAAGTTACTGTGCAAAAAAAAAAAACAACAATGTTTTAAATAAAATTATTTTATAATTAAACAACACCATTTCCAAAATATTGAAATATTTTTAATATTTCACAATGGAAGTAGAACCAATATTTCTAAGCGTGAAAATTATGAGCACAAACCAATAACACCTACCCTCCCCACTATAGTGCTGTAAGGGATAATAATCCATCTCTTGTTAAATTGCTTAATTTGAGTTGGATAGCACTTTCTTCGAATTTGTAGACTTTTTATACCCTACACCACTTTAGTGGGGAGGGTATATTGGATTTGTGCTGATGTTTGTAACATATAAAAATATTCGTCCTAGACCCACCTTAAAGTATACCAATCGGCTTAGAATCGTTTTCTGAGTCGATTAAGCTATGTCCGTCCGTCCGTCCGTCTGGCTGGCTGGCTGGCTGGCTGGCTGTCCATGTAAACCTTGTGCGCAAGCTACAGGTCGCAATTTTCAAGATAATTGGATGAAATTTGGCACGCACGTTTTATTTGACCCAAGGACGAAGCCTATTGAAAATGGTTAAAATCGGTCCATTATTTCACCTAGCCCCCATAGAACAGAACCCCCCGAAAAGGGCTTCTGAGCTCATAATTATGTTAAATATACAGATTTATCGATAAAATATGGCACAACTAAGTTTTATAGAAGTCTTGATAACTCTGCCAAATTTCATAAAGATCGGGCCCGATTTGACCCTAGCTCCCATACAAAGTCCCCTTCAGAAAATTACTTGAATGTCCCAAATTAACTTATAAACACAAATATCGCGATGAAATTCAGCACAATAAAATATTATGTAAATATAAATATATTCACAAAATTTTATCGGGCTTGGTCCATATTTGCCCCTAGCCCCCATATAGAGCCTCTTTCAGAAAATTAGTTTTTCATCCATAAATTGCTTAAATGTATCGGAACAAGGGAATATTGAAGATAAATGCGATATTATGTAAAATAAATCACATTTAATATTCATAACTGGTGTAGGGTATCATATGGTCGGCCACGCCCGACTATACTTTCTTACTTGTTATATCGTATTTTAAAATCGATTCCAAAACTTTAGTGTTTCTTTTAAATTCAGTAAAATTTGTTTGAAAATAAAGCGAAAACAATCTTATTTTATTTTATAGTCTTAACCAAATTTAAAAATCTAATTGCAACGGTGTAATTATTTGCATTTTTTATTATAATCATAATTGCAAAAAATTAATTTTTATTTGAGAAAATATTAGGTCGACAAAGCCCACTGCAAATGGATAATAAAAAAAAACTTATTTAGCTTGCGTGACGGAAAAACCCTCAATGTCAACCCACGGTTCTTTATAATTTAAGTTTTGCATTCTATGCAACTCAGTTTTATTACACGTATATACATACATATATATTGCACTTGAGATTTTAAATAGTCTAAAGTTAAACAGTTTAAAAATACATAAAAAATATAGAAATTGAAATTAAAATACTGTAATCTTAATATAGAATAGTAACAGCATCTAATCGCAATCGCTAATCTTGCAATTCCAAAATCCCAATTTCTATAACTTTAAAGAGAGTTTAATATAGTTGTGCTGATATCTACAACAACCATAAAATAATGGTCATGCTCGGAGTAAATTTAATTAGGAAATATCTATTATAAATTTCTAAAATGCAAACGATAATGCTGAAACACAATTGAAACTATAATGAAAGAATCAAAATATACTCAAGATTATTTAAATTGTTAAAAAGCTATCTAAAAGAATCAAAAGTATTCAATTACTTTTGATACCTTTTGATTTTTGTCCATAAAACTTTAACAAAATGATTTATTTCTATAATATTTTCAATAATTTAATTTTTTAATTTTTTTATGATCAATTGTAATCGTAATCAACTACTAATCAAAAACTGTCTACTAGATAATAATATAATCATTACGATGTTTTTTGTAATAATCTAATTGCTTACTAATAGTAATCGAAATATAACAAGTCCAGGAAAATAAGGGGTTTGCTGCGGAATTTTAGATAGCTAAATGAAAATTGGCACACAGCTTCTCCTTAGCATTATTAGTAAGGGATTAAAACTTACCGAAAATATCGTGTACGCTAAAACCGGCTACACACTATAATATTGAGTAAAACGACATGTCAAAATTTTCAAATAAAATTAAAAGTATTATAGTGTAGATACAAAATGTAATAAAACTTACTGAAAATACGGATGGAAAATTAAAAATCGTATGATTTTTAAAATTTTTTGAAAAATTTCAAAACGATTGGATTTTTTCGTTTTATTTGGGTTTTATTATTATTTAAACAAAAACAAAAAGAAAATAATAAAAACAGAAACCAATTTCAAATAAAAACAGAAACAAAATGAAAAATTTACGTTTTTTCTTTGAATTTTTTCAAATTGAAGTTTCATTATACCCTACACCACTTTAGTGGGGAGGGTATATTGGATTTGTGCTGATGTTTGTAAAATACAAAAATATTCGTCCTAGACCCACCTTAAAGTATACCAATCGGCTTAGAATCGTTTTATGAGTCGATTAAGCTATGTCCGTCCGTCCGTCCGTCCGTCTGGCTGGCTGTCCATGTAAACCTTGTGCGCAAGGTACAGGTCGCAATTTTCAAGTTAATTGGATGAAATTTGGTACGCACGTTTTATTTGACCCAAGGACAAAGCCTATTGAAAATGGTTAAAATCGGTCCATTATTTCAACTAGCCCCCATAGAACAGAACCCCCGAAAAGGGCTTCTGAGCTCATAATTATGTTAAATATACAGATATATCGATAAAATACGGCACAACTAAGTTTTATAGAAGTCTTGATGACCCTGCTAAAGATCGGGCCCCATTTGACGTTAGCTCCCATACAAAGTCCCCTTCAGAAAATTACTTGAATGTCCCAAATTAGCTTATAAACACAAATATCGCGATGAAATTCAGCACAATTAAATATTATGTCAATATAAATATATTCACAAAATTTTATCGGGCTTGGTCCATATTTGCCCCTAGCCCCCATATAAAGGCTCTTTCAGAAAATTAGTTTTTCATCCATAAATTGCTTAAATGTATCGGAACAAGGGAATATTGAAGATAAATGCTTTATTATGAAAAATAAATCACATTTAATATTCATAACTGGTGTAGGGTATCATATGGTCGGCCACGCCCGACTATACTTTCTTACTTTTTTAATGATATAATTTTGGGGGACTCATGACAAATCTTAAAAGCAGAAAAAAACTCGTTTGAAGATTATTGTACCCTACAACTTTAAGGAGAGTTTAATATAGTTGTGCTGATATCTGCAACAACCATAAAATAATGGTCATGTTTGGAGCAAATTTAATTAGGAAATATCTATTATAAATTTCTAAAATACAAACGATAATGCTGAAACACAATTGAAACGATAACGAAAGAATCAAAATATTATTTAAATTCTTAAAAAAACTATCAAAAAGAATCAAAAGTAGTCAATTACTTTTGATACCTTTTGATTATTGCCCATAAAACTTTAACAAAATTATTTATTTCTATAATGTTTTCAATAATTTAATTTTTTAATTTTTTTATGATCAATTGTAATCGTAATCAACTACTAATCAAAAACTGTCTACTAGATAATAATATAATCATTACGATGTTTTTTGTAATAATCTAATTGCTTACTAATAGTAATCGAAATATAACTAGTCCAGGAAAATAAGGGGTTTGCTGCGGAATTTTAGATAGCTAAATGAAAATTGGCACATAGCTTCTCCTTAGCATTATTAGTAAGGGATTAAAACTCACCGAAAATATCGTGTACGCTAAGCGAGATATTGGAGGTCAAAGGTTACAAAAATCTGTTTTTAGCCAATATCTCGCTTATTATGCGTCATAGGCGTTTTGATGTTATTATAATTTCTATAGAGAATTGAATTTCCTACATTTTGGTTGAGGAATATTTTCGCACAACTTTAGTTGCCTTCGAGCTATAGTGTATTATTTATTCACTGCAATGTCATTTTAAAATCTTAATATTTTTAACTCCGATACAGATAATGTTGCATTTTTCATATCCACCATCAAAAAAGGAAGGGGGTATATTGATTTTGTCATTCCGTTTGTAACACATCGAAATATTGGTCATAGACCCACAAAAGTATATATTCTGTGTCCTTATTAAATTCTAAGACGATCTAGCAATGTCTGTCCGTCCGTCTGTCTGTCTGTTGAAAGCACGATAGAGTCCGAACGGAACGAGATAGAGGATTGAAATTTTCCACAAATATTTTCTATAGGTATTGTTTGGTATTGAAAATGGGCAATATTGGCCCAAGTTTTCGGATAGCCTCCATACAAGAGGACCGCCGAAAACAGCTTTAATGGGCATATTTGTTTCAAAAGTACGAGTGCGATGAAATTCGACATAAATAAGTTTCATATGATCCAAAATCTCCCTACCAAATTTTATGAGGATCGGTCCATAATTGACCCTCCCCCCCCATATAAGGTCCCCTACAAAAAATTTGTTTAACGCCCATTGCTGGCTTAAAAATACTAGTATAACAATGAAGTTTGACATAAGTAAGTCTCTTATGATCCAAAACCTCTCTACCAAATTTTATGTTGATCGGTCCATAATTGACCCTACCCCCCATATAAGGTCCCCTTCAGGAAATGACTTTAACGCTCATTACTGGCTTAAAAATACGAGTATAGTGATGAAATTTAACACACATAAGTTTCATATGATCCAAAATCTCCCTCCCTTATTTTATGTTAATCGGTCCATAATTGACCCCATCCCCCATATAAGGTCCCCTTTAGAATATGACTTTAACGCTTAAAAATACGAGTATAGTGATGAAATTCTACACATATAAGTTTCAATGAAGCCAAAATCTCTCTATCAAACTTTATGTGGATCGGTCCATAATTGACCCTACTCCCCATATAAGATGCCCTTCAAAAAATTACTTAAACAATCGTTACTGACTTAAAAATACCAGCAAAGCGATGAAATTCGACACACATATGTTTTATACAAGTTAAAACCTCTCTACCAAAAGTATTGAGGATCGGTCCATAAGAAATTTACTTTAGCGATCTTTGCTGACTTAAAAATACGTGAAAAGTTATGAAATTTTATAACATTAACATTTATAGGAACGTAAATCTTCCTACCGAATTTCGATGTAAAGATGTTTTGTATGAACCAAAATTGGTCTAAAAAAATTTATGATCAATTATTAACCTTGTCTCTTCAGTTAATTTGATGAGTAATATCACCCTGATGTTTGTAAGAGAGCATTCTTTTTAAGGCATACGGTTTGATGGTGGGTATATGAGATTCGGCACAGCCGAATATAACCCTCTCACTTGTTACTATTTAAAATATTATTATAAAAATATTATATTTAAAAAAAATTCAAATCTAAGGTGTTAGCTTTCGACATTTTATTTTACTCAAACACGATTTTTCGCAATGAAAAAGTAGATTTGTTTTGCTTTCACTTAACTATTTTTATGTGAAAAGTTTTCGAATTTTTTTGTTCGTAAATGAAAACGAGAACACCAAGAAAATGTGAAATCGATCGTTTTCACATTTAGTCTTGTGAATTCGGAAGCCAGAACATACACATATATAAAACCTTTTTCGAATATACAATTCAAAAATAATAAGAAAACATACATCTGTAGTTTTAGTAAAATCGAAAGCTGGAAAGTCAAACATAAAATATGTAATATTGGAAAATTTTCTGACAACAATAATGAAAAACTAGTTTGTTTCCGACCGATTTAAATTAAGACCCCAAGACCAAAAGTCCTGCACCAACTTTCATTTAGCTATCCAAAATTTTTTTTGGGACATACCTTTACTATATAATACATAGCATGTATGCATTGATATACGCAGGACTTTTGAATTACCGATTATTCAAATATTAATCTGACACTTGTAGGTAAAAATAAAACTTACTTTGTTTCCATGCCCGCCTTCGTCAAAAGATCAGCAACGACACCTGCTTGTTTATCATCTCCCACAGCGCCAAAAAATAAGGCTTCTGTGCCCAAAGACTTTAAAATTCGAACAGTATTTAGAGCAGAACCACCCAAATGAGGATCTTCTTCTCTATAAATTCAAATTCAAAATAAATAACGGAAAATAAAATATAAAAAATTTAGCACTAACAACAGATTAAAAACTTACTTATTGACAATGGCCTCGGCCGTGACTTTAGTTATTGTCTCTACATCCATCTCTGCTCTCGTATTCAAAGACAACTTGTAACGATCCAGCAGTTCAGTGTCATTGATATGAGCGGTATGATCGAGTAAAACATTACCAAATGCCACCACTTTACGTGGTCTAAAAACAAAACAAAAAATTGAGACAAAATAATAAAAAAAAACAACAACGACAGATTGTTAAGAAAAAGTTTTAAAAAAACATTTGATTTATTACATCACTTATTTGTTTCAATGTGATTTTTATTCGTTTTTTTTTTTTTTTTAGAAAATCTTTGTATTTAAATTAAAACTTACAGATTATTAGTTGAGGTATTGCCATTGTTGTTGTTGTTACTGCTGCTGTTGATGGCAATGTCTTCCGGATTTGTACCAAAGAGACGGGCATACAATTGTTGCAAATAGTCCATGTTGGAGAAAGACTTGCGAAAATTCACTAAAAATAAATTACGATTCATTATTTTGTTGTCAATTCAACGATTATTGTAAATTTTCTGAAGACGTTTTGTTTAAGAATTTGTTTATATTTTTTATTAATTCTTTTTGTTATTATTCACCGTTGTTTTGATTTTTCCCTTTGTTGTTGTTTAATCAATAAAAATGTGATTTTTTTTTTGGTATCGTGTTTGAGGTGGAAAACAACAAAAAATAAAGAAAACTTTATGAATTTTTTGTTTTTATTTTTACTCTAACGCTCGTTCATTACACTTCGACGACGACATTCGACTTTGAAGACATTTTTTCAACTGACGGTCAGTGGCAGCAAACAGCAGCACTTCACTTTGAAGTTCTCTAGCGGTACAAAATCAGATCGAACGTCTGTCTGTCTGTAGTATTCGACGTCGTCGTGTGTTGATGTTTAAAAGTCGTTTGTGAAGTTACATTTTGTTGTTTTTATGTGAGTTTCTATTATTTTCTTTGTTTTTTTTTTCTTATTCACGGTGAGTGGGACAAAGTATTAAAACAACCTTTAGCAAAAAATACTTCTATTTTGGGGAGAATCTTTCAAGTTTGTTAATAAAAAAACTGTATTTGGTAAAAGTTTCCAAGTGTTAAGATAAAAAAGAATGCCAAGACTCAATTTGAAAAGCATTCCCAAGTGGGATTTGTAAAATACCTCTGAATGTTATGCACAATAGTGGAATAATAACAAGTAACATAATTATGAATGGTATATTCGGCCATGTCGATTCTTATATTCCCACCATCAATGAATTATTGATAACAAACTGTTTATCTGTAAGAGGGGTTATATAGGAAGTAGGACAAATTATCGTACGATTCTCATAAAATTTAGCACATACATAGATTTCGGTTAAACTAAACTAAACTTATGTCGAATTTCATCGCTTTACTGCAATGGTGCCCAAAATCACTATTCCCTATCACGCGAGATAGGGCAAGAATATTCTGCTGACGTTGCGTTGACTCACCTACACTATAAGCTTACTTGTGTATTTTCTTATTTGAGCATGTGTTAGTTGATTATCTCTCAACTTGCAAAACAAAATCAACTCAGTTGCTGATCAGCATTTGTCGAAGTAAGATCTGTACGCAACTTTTTTAAAATCCACACAGAAATACAACAACAAAATTTTGAGAAAGCCGAATTTA
The DNA here is from genome assembly GCF_015586225.1 of Lucilia sericata. Taxonomy (NCBI): domain Eukaryota; kingdom Metazoa; phylum Arthropoda; class Insecta; order Diptera; family Calliphoridae; genus Lucilia; species Lucilia sericata. The sequence goes on from NW_023994043.1 coordinate 2,904,698, forward strand.
TGTAGGTGAATGAGAGAGCACAGCTGATAGTTTTTTATATATGAACTTTAATGTACGCTGTCTGTCAAAATCCATAATATCAATTTGACAGTTAGAATATACTTTTTAGTAAGCAGTCATTTTATTAGTACAGTTTTATTTTGGGTTACATTTTGTTCTCTGCTGCTTTACCAATACAAATGAATGTGTAACAGTGTGTGTATGGGCAACACTGCTTTACTGATATATTAATATATGTTCTAAGCATAAAAGTAATTTTCTGAAGTGACCTTGTACAGGTACTAGGGCTAAATATGTCCAGATACCCATGAAATTTGGTAGATTTTTGTTTCTATAGACTTTTTATGTCGAATTTCATCACTATACCTCTTCAGACGAAGTCTTTTTCTGAAGGGGACTTTATATGGAACGTAGAGTCAAATATGGTATGATTCCTGCCATATTTTACAATAATACTAGAACGATTACTGCTTAATCAATATAGGCCCTATCGTGTCTACAACAGACAGACGCACGTCGATCATCTTTTGTGATGAAATTTGGTAGAATTTTATTTCTATAAACCTTTTTTATGTCGAATTTCATCGCTTCAGAAAATGACCGTTAAAATCTTTTGCTGAAGGAGACTTTATATTGGGCGTAGAGTCAAATATGGTATGATGCCCCCCATATTTTACAATATAAGTTTTAGATAAATAAAACCAATGCTCGATTTACTCGAATTTGATTTACTACATCAATTTATGACAATATCGCCTAAAAGTCACAAAAGTGGTAAATTAGAGCTACTTGTTCCTCAGGTTTCCTTTGGGGATGTTACCCTGCACCAAGATAAAGTAATAATGTATTGCATTATACATATAATACAAATGGACCAAATAGATAACTTGTAGGAAAATTTTCCTCAATATATGACGATTTCTTAAGGCTCATTTCTTAATAATAGTACGTATGTTAAGCTTAGTACACAGAGGGAAAAAACCGGCACAAAAGTACGGAAATTGATGCAATCCGTTGTCAAAAGTGAACTCGCTACCTTTGTTAACATTAACACAATGGATGTGTATAAAATTTAAATGACATCCAGTTATCACTTTGACAACCATCGTTTATATTTTGACAACACGTTGTTGTCATTGCAACAACGCATTTCGATTACGCTTTGTGTCATTTCGGTAATGCGTTGCTGTGATTTCTACAACGAATCGTTGTCATTTCGATTTTTAAATTTTTGTTGTTGGTTTGACAACTATCCGTACTTACTTTTACAACGGATCTTATTAAAAAATTATATTTTTAATTTTGTGATATATCTTTTATGGAGGCTTCTGGATTTGTAATCATATTATTTCTTTAATTACAACTCCTTCATCTGCAGATATGCGATTGATTTACAAAAGTTTATGATGCAAAAAACTTTCTAAAAAGATGTGATATTACTAAATCGGTATCACGTTGAGTTGATATGAGTTCCATGACATGAGGGCATCCGTGTAAATGAAATATGTCATGAATGCGCAACCAAAGGGTCGTCCGTAAACTTAACTCTTGCGCAGAAGGATATTCGCACTCCCCCGGTGACCCCTACAAAATTTGGGGTCACCGGGCTTTGAGTGACTCGGAATTCAGATGGTCAAATTCATCACTTGTAGAATATCGAGACTGCTCTGGCGCACTCTGATAAAGGATAGGACTAGGCCTCTCTTGTCTTTAAGTAAGAATTGTAAATATGATCGGTTTTATTAGAAATACTGGCTGGAAACCATTCATCTTTAAGTACAAACTTTCAGCATAAACGAATGGTAATTCAAAGGGTATCACAATGGGCCATAAGGCCTCCGAGTGAACTCGCTAACTGGCGAGCAACCCACGAAACCATTCTTCTTTAAGTACAAACTCTCAGCATAAAGGAATGGTAATTCAAAGGGTATCACAATGGGCCATAAGGCCTCCGAGTGAACTCGCTAACATAATAGAAATCGTATAGCTTTTTGTAAATATCAAAGATATCAAATGGAATATCTTATTTTACGGATCGAACAATTCCAAATTAAGAGATTTTACCTTTTTTATGTTGTTCACTTTATATTTATAACAGTAAATGAGCCTAAATTGAAAGCTATAGTAAGTTAAACGCATGGTCATCACTTATGAGGTCTACAGTATTTGGATGAGTTGTAATCAATAAATCAATTAAACTTAGATGTATTTGTATTTTTCTTAACATATCTTAACTATTCACAAGACTAATTCTTGCTGCAAATAATTTTTTATTTAAGTATGTATTACATATTATTTGTACCATTTTCAAAAATACTACTAGTTTCATCCGCAACTGGTTTGAATTTAATTTTATATTAGAAACTTTAGTTAAAGCAATTTGCATAATATTGTCATAACAATCAACAATTCTTAACCACTGTTATAACCATATTTGAGCTTGTTCTTTATTTGTATATCATCCATTAATAAAACAAAAGTTTATTGGTTTATTCATTTTACTATTATTTAAATGAGCTCCAAATCAAATTTTAAACTAAGTTTAACATATTTTTAAGAAGTTCTCTTTAAAATTTCTAGAACTAATTGTTACTAACTGTAATTGGTATAATTAATTTTTAAGTATGTATTCTGAAAAAACATTTCAGATATTGTTAAAGAATTAGTAACTCAAAAACACTATTTCTTATTTAATAAGTTCATTCTTAATCACAAATATTAAACCATTACCAATGTTCTGGCAACCCTTTATGAAACTGTATGAACAGCTGTATTTTTTACCTTTAAAATGTGGAACCACATGTGCGGACATGTGCTCTCTTTTAGTAAAAGCTTTTTAAAGCTTTTAATGAGACCGGTATCCACTAAAGTTTAGAATCGATTTTTTTTAAGTTATTCACAAACAGTGTTTTGTACTGGAAATTATACAACACAAAATGTTATCGATTTTTATTGCCACGAACTTATTCAACATATCACACACTACATGACTGGCATTATCCAAAGACGTTTCAAAAACACTGATTTTAATCCCAGCAAAAAAAGAACTTCCAAAGAAGCGAAAAATAAGTAGAATTTACTCCATGGAAGTACTGAAAAAGGCCTGAAGAAGTGATGATTTTAACACAGGCTTGTCATAGGAGGGATGTCCTTTTTATTTGATTCCAAATTTACTACTTCTTAAGTCATTCTCAAGAAGTATTTTTTATGCTCTTTTTTTAGATCCAAATATTAAAACACTGAAAATAGATGTAGCTAAGTGAAAAACTTTACAACGGCGCATAATTTTTATTATTTAATTCAATGGACCCGAATTTTTATTTATGTCAGTCTTGAAGTAAATAAGCGATATTTCTTATATCGAAATTTATATGTATAAAAACTCCTGTAACAATTTTGAAAAAAAAGCTTTCACATATAGAATATTTTGGGAAAAATATCGTTTAAAATATGAATTATTTACATTAAAAACTATGTTTTTGCAATTACATATTTTACCACTAAATTAATTAATTAATTATTACGGCAAAAAATGAACACTTATGCAATTATCGTTCTAACAATATATAAAACACAGAAATCGGTTGAAAATTGTTATTAGTTAAAGTTATTCTAAATTCTGTTTACAGGACATAAGTCCAAATTTCAAAATAACTGCACAATATCTTGTATTTAAAAAAATAAATATTACAAAAATTACTTGTATTCTTATCTATCAACTTCTATATTTAGCTCTTTTAGTCCCATACATTTTTTTTACACAAAACTTGTTTTTGTCCCTTATTAAAAGTTTATATAGATGGACTGACTCATGCCCTTTTTGAAGCGACTTCAATTAGTACCTATAATATAAATTAGTACTCAACTTATATTTTTTGGTATTATTAAAGTATAGTACCAAGTGTCTACACTTATGTTTGTAAACTGTAAGTGGTACGCAAGCTTCTAAAAGCTCTTCTAATCTACAGCAGTTGTTCATAAACTATTGAATTTAAATTGAACAAGCTTTTTTCTGTAGCTTTTACATAATAAGATACAAAAAAAGAGAGCATCTGCAAACAGAGTTGCCAGAATAATTTTGACTCCATGATTTCATGACCCCAAAGAATCCCCATTTTTAAATTGAAGTCTCCATAGTTTTCCCCAAAAAACATGCTAACTTGTAAGCAATTCTTTTTTTATTTTTGAAGGACAATAACGAGTAAATATACATAGATATATTTTATGTAACAAAATAGTTTTATTAGAATATTTTCCAATAAAAGTTAATTTTTTCCACATTTCCTAATCAAGTGCTCTGAGACACGTTAATGGCCTGTGTAATTTTTAATATCTTTTACATTTTTCAACCAATTTTTGTGTTTTATCTTTTTTAAATACCTAATCTATGTACATTATGATTCTTTAACAATATACAGTGTCTCTCATAAGTATTCGAATTTAATGTATTATGAAAACAAACATCAATTTATAATAGATTTTGTGGGAAAAATAAATAAATAAATTTATTATGTTGTCCAGACAGTCCTTAAATTTTATACCACATTTTAAAAATTAAAAAAAAAATAATTTACTTAAACTAATTTAACTTTTTTAAAAAAAAGTGCAAAATATAGCTTCACAAAAGTATTCGAATTTTTTGTATACATAAATCATATTTAGATTAGCATTATGAAGTAAAAATAAATAATTAAAATGAAATTAATGTTTTGTATAGTAGTCTTTGTTTTTAAAAACAACTTCCAAGCGTCGTGGGACCGTTTCTACCAATTTATGGAATAGTTCTGGCGTTATTATGTCCCATTCTTCATGCAAAGCAACCGTATGGTGGTTTTAGAGGATAATGAGTGATTTAAAAGTTGTTCTTGTAAATGGAGTTTAAGTCCAGACATTAACTCCATTGAAAATTTGGTGAAAGAAGATACTTAGTGTTGTAAATGATCAACATTTTCACGTACTAGGTCGTGTATTTTGGATCGTTTTTCTGTTAAAAAATAAATTGAATGGGTTGTAGCCCCATTTTGGTGGTACTAGCATGCAAATTCTGCTCTAAAATTGACAAGTGGACCTTCTAGTCTATAATTACAATAATAAATTTTAGCAGTCCAACACCGTGGACGGACACAGAACCCCAAAATATGGCAGAGCAACTTGGGTCCTTTACAGTTGGTTTTAAGTTAGATAATTCCAAGGCATCTCCAAGCTTTCGCCATATCATTTGACGACCATTTGAGCCAAAAATATTATATTTGTTCTAATCGTCCAAGATAACCTCCTTCCAGAATCCAATATTCTTACTTATGAGTCTATTTGCGGAGTCACTTAACATCGATTAACTTTGATATGAGCGGTTTCCACCTTGGTACTTGACCATGCAAATTATTGCTCCCTAGTACTTTGCGCAAAACTTCGACACTAATTTTTATTCACAGGACTGTCCTGAGTTCGTTGTTAATTTTTGGAGCTGATAGATAAAGGTTCCTTCGGTATTTCCTCAGCATTTCTCTGTCGTCCTGTATTGACAGCAGTTTTGGACGACTTGATAATGGTAAATACTCGATGGAATTCTTTGTTCCATGCGTGTAATGACAAAATTATATTGTCGATGGGAATCTATCAAACATTTCCTATATGTATTTAATTGATCGGCCTTGATTATACAGATATAAATTAATTTTTTAGTTTGAATTGATCAACTCTTTTTTTTGAACATATTAAGCGCTTACACTGGAAGGATTCACAACATAATTATGCAAATTTCCATATATGTTAAATATTCCATATAACCACTACCTGCATAATAGGTCAATTAATGGGCAATAAAACACGTGTTCAAGGATTCTAAAAAAGTTCTGAGAAAAAATTCGAATATTTTTGCGCAGTACCTGAAATGACCCTTTTTGCGTTTTTTCCATTTTCTTGGAAACCATTAATGAGTTTTTATTACTTTTTTCTTGTATTTCGTAAAAATAATATAAATTAATAAAATTTCATTAAAAAATTTTAAATACTATTATTATTTTTAAAGTAGCATCATAAAATAACACAGTTATTCATAAAAAATAATAAATTCGAATATTTATATGAGACACTGTATGTAAAAATATTTACCTAATAACAACATCTATCACATAATATAACAAGTATGAAATTATAGTCGTGTGAGGCCGACCATATAATACCCTACACCAGCTATAAAAATAATATGTGATTTAGTGTTCATAATAAAGCATTTATGTTCAATTATACACAGAAAAAAATGGAATTCAAAATCAAACAAAAAATTCATAAAGCCAAGTATTTTTTTTACTAAAATAGGACCTATCACGAAATTCGTAAAATCAAGTACTCAAATTCGTAAATTCTTTATTGAAAAAATTTCAGGATTTTTCTTATTAAAATAATATACTATTTACGAAAAACATTAATAAATAATCGCAACATTTCCAAACAATTATTTTACTGAAACAATAACACAATTTATTAGTATTTGTACTGAAATTCAAGCAAATATGTTATCTGAAACATTTAAATTATTTATTGTATTTTGGCAATAATAATAAGAAAATTTTTCATTGAATCTATAAAAATTTTGTTAAAAAATATATACTAATTTTTAACAAAAATTTTACAAAAAATATTTAAAACTAAAAGTAGTAAAAAAATTACATATATATTTACAACATTTTTAAGAAAACGTTTCTAATTCTAGAAACTATTATTTTGTACTGTGAAAACTGAAACACTAATACATTAAATGTTATAAACCAAATAAGAATTATATCAATTCGTTTTAGTACATTCCAAAACTGGTTTTATTGTTGTATTCCATATGCTGACATAAAAATAAAACTCAAACAAAAACATTTATTGAATCAGTAAAAATATTTACTGAAAGTTAAATTTATTTCAATAAAGTGTTTGTTAGAAAATATTTTCCTTCTGTGTGAACATCAAACAAATTCGTTATAAACCCAAATAAAAATATTAATAAAAATAGAAATTAAATTTAAGCAACCGATTGTTAAGAAAAAAATTGTGCATATTTTTTTCTGTGTACCTTGCCTCAGATATACTTACTTTAGCCATTTTTTGTTGAATAAAATTGTGTACATTTAAGTCATATTTCGAAGGGGGCTTTGTATAGGGACTAAGGTCAAATGAGACCTTATCATCAAAAAAAATTCATTATGGTCATCAAGGCTATAACTTGGTTTTGCAGCTTTTTGTCGAGATACGAGTATATTAAACATAATTATAAACTTAAAAGCCCTATTCGAGGGGTTCAGTTGTATGGGGGCTAGGTGAAATAATTGACCGATGTTACCCATTTTCAATAGGATTCATCTCTTGTACAATAGAAGATCATGTGCAAAATTTCATTGAATTATCTTCAAATTGAAATCAAACCTGTACTCTGATTACAAGGTTTACGAGCCCTTTTCGGGGGTTCAGTTGTATGGGGGCTAGGTGTAGTAATAGACCGATCATAACAATTTTCAATAGGCTTCGTTCCTGGGACAAAGACTATAAGATCGTGTACCAAATTTCATTGAATTATCTTCAAAATTGCGACCTGTAGTTTGATTACAAGGTTTACATGGACGGACGGACATACCTAAATCGACTCAGAAAATGATTCTTAGCCGATTGGTATACTTTAAGGTGGGTATAGCACCACTATTATTGAGCGTTACAAACATCAGCACAAACCCAATATACCCTCCACACTAAAGTGGTGTAGAGTGATGTAGAGTATTTGTGATAAGTGATGTAGAGTATTTGGTCACGTTTTATGGCAGTTTATATATAACTTTTTCAGAATGTACAATTCAAGATATGTAATAGGAAATATAAATCTGAGTTTTTAGTTAACTCGAATAATGTTAACCCATAAACTGTGAGGCTCTAATTCAAGTTATGCAATATTGGTAAATTTTCTTGAAACCATAGTGAAATATTATGGTGTTTTCAACCAATTTAAATGAACCTTAGGAAAAATATATAATATAGACCTGTATTTAGGATAATTTAAATTATCCCTTAAACGTAAATATATTTTTATAATTACATAAAATGTCCATAATATATGAATTAAATATTCGTTGCCATTTTGCAAGAAAATGGTGAGTGAGAGAAAAAAACAGATAACAACATTTCTCATAGTTTATTCTTGGGCGTAAATGGGTTAAGGAAGATGTAGCGCCAATATACCGCCTCCCCTTCACTATAGAGAAATAGGGCATAATTATTAAGATAAGCAAATTCTAAACAACGTCATAATTTTCTTGACAATTAAAAATCATCAAAATTTACATTTCCGAAAACTCTTAAGATTAAATGAAAAGATTATTTATATTTAGGAACATCAAACAAGTTTCCTAAAAACATTTGTTTTCACATGAATGAATGGAATCATCCACTTTCCGAACATTCGAACATTCATAATTTCATATGAAAATTCTGACAAAAGCAAACAGTTGGCTGGATCCCAATTTGGCGACAATTTATCACACAAAATTTAATCGAGGCGATAACAAATAAAAACAGTTCAACTGACACACATCCAAAATAAAATATATTAAAAAACTGTCCCAGTTCTGATTGTGCTAAAAGTGATTTTCAAGATCACTTTTCGTCTACCAAGAAATATTAAAATCATCAACATAATTTAAATTAATTTATTATTATTTAATGTTAAATAATAATTTGCCGAATGCTATTAAGCAAATTATATGTTAAGGATTAAATTAAGTTGAAAATTTGTGAAACATATGAATTAATGAAATTATTATATCTATTAGCGAGAAATTAAAAATTTAACTTCTGATTTTTTATTAATATTTAATTTTAAATAGTCTCTGGCGGGAATTGTACACTAACCCCCAAATTGATATACCATTAACAATCAACAAGCTTATGCAGACTAAATAATAAAAAATGTAATTTTAAATTAGTATGTTATTAAATTTTCCAGATTTTGGGGAATCCCCAACATTGTAAAAAAGGAGATTTTTCAAATTAATAATCACAATTAAGGGGAATCACAAAAACCATGTAATCTTTACAATTAATTCAATGCACAAGTTGTACAAACTAGTTTGAACTAAGTATTCACACATAATTATGTTTATAACAGCTTTACAGTTTTTAAATGCAATTTTGAGTCATACATTTAAGTTATCAGCACACCATAGAGGTTTACCGAATATGTATGTAAGAGGATCGTTGCCGAGATTGAACGATTCTCAAGAAAATTAACTTTTAGTAAAATATTCCGCTTAATTTCCATATAAATTTCATACCAGACATATGTAGAATTTGTCGGGATCTTTAAAAACACTGATGCCAAACAGAAAGTCATGGTCAAGTGAACATTAGAGCTAATACCCGTGGAATTCGTTGCTACACGGGTTGTTCTAAATTGGGGGACAAGACTGGGATAATCCCAACACTAAGTTCAAGGCAAAAGTGCGTAAAATGGATTAGCTTAAATATGGCGCCAATTGGGGTTAACATATTTACCGACAGTCTGAAGGCAATTAGGGTGACAAAATCAAATATAAGACCGTATTGGATTACCAAAATACTTTAACTGAATACTCTACCAGAGGTAAGGTTTACATCATATGGATATCAGAACAGTAGTCGGCAACTAAGGAATGAATGTACTAGCTTTAGGCATGGGAGATGGAGGTTACCTCACGAACGCAAAACCATTCGACACAACGAGGGCTGAATTAAAAACATGGATGAGATTATCCCATAAGGCCTCTTGGAATAATGAAACGGTAGGTACAACGGTGGTAGAACAATGATCCTAAGGCGTGACCCTAACGAGAGTAGGACGAGAAACCTCCTCAAAATTAGTATTCTGAGTGGACATACAGGATTACGGGCAGAGCTACATATATAAAATTCGAAGCGGGAATCCACAAGAATGTAGAGTAGAGTGTACAGTGGAACTTTCTTTGCCATTGTCAGTCTTTCGTTGAATTTAGATCCAAATATGTTGCGAGTGATATTGTTATTGATATAACATTCCTCACGAACACTGATTGGAAAAGTCCAGGGCCCAAATTATGGCATACGATATCGATCGAAATCTCCATTTAGATTCTATTGAGATTTCGATCGATATGCCGTACTTTGGGCCCAGGAAACTGAGTTTCTGAGGTTTTTATTTTTACCAACAACAATTTCCATGAATAGGAGCGCACAACAGGCCCGATAGTGGCCTATGTGCATTTTTTAAGATTTGATGTAGTATACTTGCTCCTATCAACCTAACCAAGTTAGTTTGAATGGAAGATGTACATACATACATACATCAAAACATAAGAAATACACCTAGACCTCTATCGGGCTTGTTGTGATTGCAGAATTTAAATCCAACATGCACTCTTTTCCAGATATCGTGTCATAATATTTGAAATAACTGCGCGTAAACACCTTTATTTATAAAATTAGTTATATCATCTGATAGTTCAATCTGTCGGCTTTAAAATAAAGGTAGAATTCAGCGGACTCTGGGATAAAATTGTGTAGGCCTGTGTTATCTTCCATCTTTACAAAAGTATATTTTGGTAAGCCAATACTTCCAAATGTCCCGTTATAACAGCTTAACCCTGATTTTGTATATTATTTGATTATGTATGTATATATCGGAGAGAAGTAGATAAAATATGATTATTTTTTCTTCTCTCTTTGTCGCACAAGTGTAAATCAGGGCCTAGTTATGATCGACTAAATTTTAGGATTTCGTTCTCTATGTATAAAATACCAGAGTATCCTGGGGCTACAATAAAATTATCATTCGAATAGAAAAGGTACTATTAGTATTATCGAATAGGAAAGTAATTTTCAGTTACTTTATATTTGAAGATCGAAAAGGTTCAATTAGTTCAATGTTCAATATTATAGGAAAGTTAAAAGTGTCACTTGAAACAATTGTCTTCTTATAGATCCGCAGTACTCAAATATGTAAATCGTTTCAAATTTTGATACAAAAGAAAAATTTATAAAAAAGAAAACCCCTTATATTTTCGTTGAAAATGCTACTATTGCGTTTAAATTCTATTTTATTTTTTTGCTGTCACCATTTTTTGGCAATAAAAACTATAGTTCTAAAATGCAACCCAAAGTTCGACTACCTTTTGCATAAAAATAAGAAAAAAAAAAAAAAACATTGGATTGAATTTCGGTGTTCACAATAAGAATGTACATATGTAATTGTTTATATTATTTGTTTTTATTTCAATTTTCTGTAAATTTACAAATTTGGCGCGCAAGTAAAATATTCAAGCAAGTAAATATTGTTGTTATTGTTTTCCCTAAAAAGTGTATTGAACCGTAAATAAACAAACTACTGAACACATAAATACACATTTAAGTTTGTGTCTATGTACAATTTATTTTTGATTAACTAAATTAAAAGTTATTAAACCTAATAAATGAGTGAAAGGTGAATGCACCTGAGAAAGCAATACAAACAAATCCACTACAATTCACCGTGATTTTGTCCGAATCAACATGAATATTTTTAGTTAAATTACAATGAAATTTTGCAGAAAGGTCAGTGTTACTTTGAAATTAATACTAAAAAAAAAAGGTTCTTGACCATTATATGCGGGCTGATAAGGAAGTGTTTGTATTTAGTTTGTTTTATTTTTAATTACGATTTATTTTTCTAAATTTTGGCCGATTCATTTCTTTTGTCAAAGCTCAGTAAAGTTTATTGATATTTACTCAAAAAAAAAAAACACTTTTTTGGGAAGTTCATTTAACTCTTATCATTTGTTATAGGCGTGCACTTTTTTATATTTAATTGTCTTTTTATGGGGAGATTTTGCGAAATTTGAATAAAGCATTTGATGCGCAAAAGGGTTAATGACATAGAATTATTTTGGGGGAAGACTTTTGCTTTCAAAACAGACACACTTTTCTGCTGGAATTTGTAAAATAAATTTGAACTCTTTATTGCAAAAGTCTATTGTGCAACTGGATAAGGAGATTGTTTGCACAAGTGTATAACGAAGATATCAAAATGCACATGTTTTCTGTGAGATATCGTAACAAAGATTAAGTGATTATACCAATCGAGATACACGCACCACCGTTTATACATGAGGGATAATTCCTATTGTTAGTCTATTTATACAGAATTAAACTGGTCAATCAGGTTTTAACCCAAAGGCAAAAGTATACTTTTTTAGAGGATTGAGCAGCGCTGAGTCTGTACCTGTCCTCAAAATTTATGATCACTTGTTCGAGTTATCGTGTCATAAATTTTAAAACCCCCGTTTTAAGATGTAATAGCTGCGCAAAGACACCTTCGATTGGCGTAAAATGACTTTTACGACAATCGATGATGAGTGATAAATTGAAAAGTCAAGATAAATAATTAGAAGATTCAAGATCATCGTATGAGACTCGGTAACTCGGAAGTTAATACTTATTAACTCTTCAAAAATATTGATTTCAACAGACATGGCTTAATCGTTATCCATAAGGATCCAGAGTATATATACTTTATTGGGTTCAAAATTAAATAGAAGAACATGGCTTAATCGTTATCCATAAGGATCCAGAATATATATACTTTATTGGGTTGAAAATTAAATAGAAATTATAAACGGATGGATAGACTTACATATACCATTCTCAAGAACATGGCTTAATCGTTATCCATAAGGATCCAGAATATATATACTTTATTGGATTGAAAATTTATAGAAATTATAAACGGATGGACAAACTTATATATACCATTGTCAAGAAGATGAAGGGTATAAAAAATGTGAAAAATTCTATAGTCGACTCAAAGAAAATAAGGTTATGTTGATAGAAGGATGTATAGTTAGTTAGTTAGTTAGTTAGTTAGTTAGTTAGTTAGTTAGTTAGTTAGTTAGTTAGTTAGTTAGTTAGTTAGTTAGTTAGTTAGTTAGTTAGTTAGTTAGTTAGTTAGTTAGTTAGTTAGTTAGTTAGTTAGTTAGTTAGTTAGTTAGTTAGTTAGTTAGTTAGTTAGTTAGTTAGTTAGTTAGTTAGTTAGTTAGTTAGTTAGTTAGTTAGTTAGTTAGTTAGTTAGTTAGTTAGTTAGTTAGTTAGTTAGTTAGTTAGTTAGTTAGTTAGTTAGTTAGTTAGTTAGTTAGTTAGTTAGTTAGTTAGTTAGTTAGTTAGTTAGTTAGTTAGTTAGTTAGTTAGTTAGTTAGTTAGTTAGTTAGTTAGTTAGTTAGTTAGTTAGTTAGTTAGTTAGTTAGTTAGTTAGTTAGTTAGTTAGTTAGTTAGTTAGTTAGTTAGTTAGTTAGTTAGTTAGTTAGTTAGTTAGTTAGTTAGTTAGTTAGTTAGTTAGTTAGTTAGTTAGTTAGTTAGTTAGCCTACCGGAGGCCACTTGAAGAATGTACCTATACTACATCAATCAATAAAAAGAAATACACCTAGGTCACTATCGACCTATTGTGCACTACTTTTCATGCAAACAGTTTTTAGTAAAAATAAAAACCTTAAATAGCATTCAGTAAACTTATTATCGCCCGATGTTCACAAATTCAGTTTCCTGTGCCCCGTTTTTGTAATTCTCGCATCGAGAAGATCTGTCGAAAAATTCATGATCATCTTGTGTAAAACAGGGAGTATACAAGAAATTAAAAAAATTCTTATTAAATTTGTATTTGTATGAGTACAGTTTAAAAATAATCAGAGTCACACTGTTAAAAACTGGAAGACTATTATATTTTAAGTTTTTTCTCGATTCGAGAAAATTACAGAAACGAGGTACTGGATGTAATTCCTAAGATTTTTCCAATCATTGTTCGTGAGGAAATGAATATCACTCCCAAGATATTTGGATATAATTTCTAAAAAAGCCTGACAATGACAAAGAAAGTTCTCAAGACTTTTACTGTCCTCTCTACATGCTCTACATTCGCCTGAATCCGCACGTCCAGTTTTGTATAGCTATGCATGTAATTCTATGTGCCCACTCGAAATACGTACCATCAAATTAACCTCAGACATACTAATTTTGAGGAGGCTTCTCGTCATCCTCTCGTTAGGGTCATTCTAAAGAAAATAAGGTAAGTAATAAATGTAATAAATCGATTATTAGCATATGTATATCACGTCAACAATAAGTGTTCATTTGCAAAAAATGTAAATATTTTCGATATCAAAATGTTATTGTTTATAGCCAAAATTAAAAACATACATATAAATGATTTACAAATTATAGTCTGTTCAGATTTTAACACTGAATTAATAAAAAACAACATAAAGAAAGATGTGTTTACAATTTTTAAGTCTATCCTATAACTGAAAAATAATTCTTAATTTTATAAACATTTCTATTTTGCGTTTCAATTCCGCTGTGGGTTTTTGTAATTTTTCAGACAGGTGCTGAATTCATAAATCGTGCATTACCAGCATTTCATCTCGATTCGCACATTAATTAGCACGTCTAAAAGTCCACTTTGCTTTCGGTCATTATGAACATGTTTATTTATTTACAAATTTATATTTTATAAATTAATTGTTTTTCAAAATAAATATAGTCAAGGTCTATTTAAGCTAGACTTATACTTGAACTATTCAAGGAAGTAAGGGAAAGTGATAATAATTTAGGCAAATAGTGCATGCATTGCGTTGCACCACAGAAAATACTGTATCAAGCATCAAATCCTTTTTGAATAGATCAATAAAGACAAACAAATTTTTAAAATTTCAAAACCCAGAGACTAAAGTATGCTTTTTTAAAGGATTTATTAGCAGTATAGTTCATAAAGTTTGCAAAAACTTGCCCATATTTGAGACGATATAACATAGCGATATTAGATTTACATATTTATGTATAAAACTTGTTAAGTATTCTGAAAGGACATTTTGTATGGCGTTTATGTGAAATAAACGAATTTCTTGCACCTGCGGGTCATATCTTTATCGTCCTAGAATGTTGTACATATTTATCAGAGTCGTTATTGACTGACTCTGATTGCATAGGGGTTTGGGCAATTAGGCCTACTAACAAGGGATTTTTGAATTAAGACTATTTAAAAGGAAAAATATTCAAAACTCGAACGCTTACGATGTGACAACCCATCAAAAAATCTTTTGGTAATGAGTAATCTAGATAATTTAGTTATTTAATACATTACCTGGTAATGAGTAGTCCTTATCAATAACATTATTTAATGTTTTTGAGTAAGCGGAAAGACTAACAAACACAAAAAATAACTGTATAGCCAGGTTTAAGCCCAGGAAAACCGGGTAAGCGCATTTGAATCTATTAAGCTATGTTTGTCTGTGTGTCCATGTAAACCTTGTGCACACGCTATAGGTCGCATGATAATTTGATGAAATTTGACACATAATCTTCATACAAAGTCCCCTTCCGAAAAACTAGTTTCACAATGAAATTCTGCGTAAATCCCTCAAAATTTATAAGGATAGGCCTATATTTACCCTTGCTCCCCATATAACCCCTTTTTTAGGAAATCTCATTTTTTGTCAACAAATTTTTAAAATATTTCGGAGTTAAGGTAAAAAAACAACTTTTTAACGCACTGGTGTAGTTTATCATATGGTCGGCCATGTCCAACTATACATCCTTACTTGTTTGCATTTTAACAATATTAATATAGTTACATAAACATTTAAAGCACACAGTGCTGCCTAATTAAATTCTGGATCCTAATTAAATTCTAAGACGATCTAGTCCTGCCGCTCGTCTGTTTGTTGAAAGCACGGGATGAAATTTCCTATCGGTCCTTAATGGACCCTACGCCCATATTAAGCCATTTTAAAATATGGCTTTAATGCTTATAACTAGCATTAAAGTACCAGTACAGCAATAAAATTCCGTAGTAACAAAAATTTGTAATTAATTTTATAAGAATCGGTCCATAATTACCTCTACTGCCCATAAAGTTCTTCTTCAGAAAATGACTTTAATACTCATAACTATCTTAAATATACAAGTTTAGTCTTAAATCTATCTGCCAAATTTCATATGAATCGATTCATATGTAGAATAGTACTTAAGCGCCTATAACTTACTTAAAAAATCATGAACTTGTTGATAGTAAAGTTTTATAGAATTTAAAAACCCTTTCAGAATTATAATTCTGATATATATCTTATATTGGATATAAGACATGTTTTGAAATATAAGTAATTACATATAATATTCCCAAGAACAATGACTACTACATACTGCCTGCATTACTTAGAAATTGTCTAGTAATGACATACAAGTAACTATATACGTAAGTACTTACATTTTAGTCTTAAAATTTTGTTGTTGTTTAAAGTAGACGTAAGCAACATTTTTTTCTGAAAAATAAAACTACATACTTACTTAACTCCTTATTTGCAGACGATCGTAGTATGTATCTACCTAACTCATTACTTGTAAGCGAACATGGTAATTACGTGCCATCAATATCATCACCGCGTTAAAGTAATTACTAAAGACTATTGTGAATGAATCAACATTTCACATGAAATATGTTCCCTTTTCACTTTTTTTTCGTTTACTAACATTTTTGTCGTGAAAAAAATTCCCCTCTTGTGAAATTTCTTGATGGAATTTTGTAAACATTGAACAGCTGTTGCATACAAAATCAACTATTGTGAATGAATTGTTAACAACATGTTCACGATAGCAATTTTCCCTCCGAGGGGAATGAAAATTTCAAGGGAACAAAAATTTCACTTCTATTAGCGATAGGAGTGATTATGTAAGTAAAATTTAGCATTTTAAATCCAAATTTAACTTCTTGCTGGGTTATTCTTCAAAAACTATTACGATCCTTAAAAACTTTTGTAAATACCCCCTGCCAAACATTGCTCATTAGTGTTTATTTAAAATATATTCAATTCAACGTAGAAATTGACAATATTTTATAAGTTCTTAAACATTTATATTTTTAATTAATTGATGACTTTTTCCTTAATTCTAATTCTAAATATTCATAAAATATCTCTGAAAAAAATAACACACAAACACAATTTATTGAAACTGACGTCAAATTTGTTTATGATTTCTTAGTAGACAGAACTTGCTCTTGAAATGGCACTTTAGCAGATGTGGGACAGCATCCAAAACAAAAATAATATTTACTAGAAATTAGTTGCCAACAATTGTTGATTTGAATTTCATTTAGTCAACCTGTCGCAAATTGGCAATAGACCAACTTTTTTTTTAAATAACAATACAAGGGGCATTCCCCGGCAAAGAAAGTTTAAATTTTTTGGCAGATAAATTAAGGGGTTTGTATAATATCAGGATTTAAAACCCAGAAGACGAGCTTAAAATTTGATAACAATTAAAAAAAGAAAGAAACTGTAGACAATTTAATAAATAATATTTTTCTTATTGAGAATTCTAGTTTAATATTTTGTGAATACCCTTAATGAGAAATGTCTTCTGTTTGTCTTCACACTCTTTATTTTGTTGTAGTACATGTGATTTTTCGAAATAACGTGACTATTTGGTAGATTCCCGTGAAAACAAGTGTTTTGCAGAAAATGATTTTGAAATTTTTCACCTAAGTGACTGTTATAATTCTTTAAAACAAAATTTTCTTTAAAATTGTATGACCAGGGTCAATTTCTATTGAATTTGATAAGATATAAAAAATAGAACATTTCATTTTACAACTATTACTTAATAATAAATATCAACCATTTTAAGAATTTACAAATTCTTAATAATATAGACACACACACACACAAATAAAAATAAATTTCATATCAATTGAACATTTTTAAAAAAGATTTATGTAAAAAATATTCGTATTTTTATTGCTTAACAAAAAACAATTAAAGTATTGCTATTACCAAGTCAAAATATTTTGTACTTTGCTTTTTCTCGAAAACTGAGATATTTTGACATACATTTGAAGTTTGTTGTTGCCGATAAGAAATACAAAAAAAAAAAAAACAACAACAATTAATTTAATCTCTGCCAGTAACTGTTAGGAAATTTGCATCCAAAACAAAATTGTTTATAAATAAATTTAATCGAACCACTAAAATTAGAAAATTTTATTATCATTTCACACGTGTTTCTTTATCTTATTTTGGCATAAAATTGAATCGGCAACCAAATCATGTTAATTATTATTATTTAACAATTTCGTAATATTAAACAGAATAAGAAATACAAACTATAGTTGACGTCGTTACTGTGAGTACAAATGAAATTAATTTTGCAAAGTAATTGTTAAATGCAAAATAATATAATAAATTAAATAAGGACTGACCTCGTTTAATTTGATCTTACTTTTTATCTAACCGATAAAAAGGGAGTATATTGATTTTGTTATATCGCTTGTAAAAGATAAAAAATTTAATTTTTGGGACGGGGTTTATGTTTATATCCAGCAAAAACATGGTAATTACTTGTACTTACTCAAGAACTTACTTTTTAATATCTCCTAGATACTCTATAGTACTAAGAGAGAGTCTAGTAATAACTATACACGTAAGTACTTACTTTTATGCTTCGACATTTTGTTTTCGTGTATTATTTATTTACAAAATCAAATCAAATCTCAAAATCAAAACTAGTTACTTAATAACTTATTAGTAAGTACTTACCTAACTCTCTACTTGTAAGCAATCATATAAGTACTAGCTTCGAATGTCATCACTGTGTTAAAATAACGACTTAAACTATTTTTATACCCACCATCAAAAAAGATGGGGGGTGTATTGTTTTCGTCATTCCGTTTGTAACACATCAAACCCACAAAATTATATATGTATGTATATTCTGGGTCCTTATTAAATTCTAAGACGATCTAGCCATGTCCATTCGACTATCTGTTGAAAATACGATAGAGTCCGAACAGAACGCGCTAGAGGGTCAAAAATTTACAAAAGTAAGATAATATAGGTAAGGTTTGTTTGGTATTGAAAATGGGCAATATTGGTTCACGTTTTCGCATAGCCCCTATACAAGCGGCCCCCCGAAAAAACAGCTTCAACAGCCATAACTATTTTAAAAATAAGAGAATAACAACGAAATTTAGCATAAATAAGTTTGATATGAACCGGAAGCTCTCTAGCAAGTTTTAATAATATCGGTCCATAATTGACCCTATCTCACATATAAAGCCCCCCTTCAGAAAATGGCTTAAAAATACAAGTTTTGCGATGAAATTGGACATACATAAGTAAGTTCCCTACGAACCAAAATTTCTGTAGCACATTTTATAAGGATCGGTCCATAATTAACCCTACACTCCATATAAGGTCCCCTTCATAAAATGACTTTAACGCTATTTACTGGAAAAAAATACTAGCATAGCGATGTAATTCGACATAAGAAAGTTTCTTACGAGCAAAAATCTCTCAAAAACGAATTTTTTGAGGATCTGTCTATAATTGACCCTATTGCCATACATATAAGGTCCACTCCAAATATCTCCCTGATGTTTATAGGGGAACATTCCTTTTACGGTATACGGTTTGATGGTGGGCATATAAGTTTCGGCATAGCCGAAGATGACACTTTTACTTGTTCAATGTAATTTTTTCTGTGTAGATTAAACTTTTAAGCGATAATACGTGTGTAAAGAGTTCTCCTAAAACGGACCAAAAGGTCCAAAACTAATCCAAATATGTATGTAGAAAAAGCATACTCCATTTAACATTGTGATGTCCACGTAATTCATCCCTGTATTACATCAGAGTAATCCTAAAACTACTCCCTGGCTAAAAATAAGAGAGTACGTAATCCGAAACATGGATTACCTAAATGGATCATATACTACAAATTATAGTCGGGCGAGGCCGACCATATAATACCCTACACCAATTACAAAAAAAAATGTGATTTAGTTTTCATAATAAAGCATTTAATTTGAATTGGACCTTGCCTTAGATATACTTAAGCCATTTATTGTTGAATAAAATTGTGGACATTTAAGTCAAATTTTGAAGGGGGCTTTGAATAGGGGCTATGTTCAAATGAGAACTTGGTTTTGCAGCTTTTTGTCGAGATACGAGTATATTAAAGTATATAGTATATTAAACGTAATTATGAACTTTAAAGTCCTCTTCGTCCGGTTCATTTGTATGGGGGCTAGGTGAAATAATGGACCGATGTTAACCATTGAATTATTTTCAAAATTGCGACCTGTAGTTTGATTACAAGGTTTACATGGACGGCCGAAAATAGCTAAATCGACTCAGAAAATGATTCTAAGCCGATTGGTATACAAACATCAGCACAAACGTATAATACCCTCCCCCATTATAGTGGTGTAGGGTATAACAAATATCAATGCTATATTTATTCGGCTATGCTGAATTTTATAAAGCATGTCCCATAAATTTGGTGAATGTGAATTTTGGAAGGTCGATTCATTTATTGGATATAAAGTTTAAATCACAAGTTTACTTTGGTAAAACGAAGAATCCAACTTCTAGAAATTGGAAAATTTCTCTTTCTCTACATTGAACATTTTTTTGTATTTATTATGCAATTCTTGTGAAATAATTGATCATAAAATCGAAGGCGATTTTTAAGATCTACGTTAAGTATTTTACACTTAAAAATGATTTCAGAAACCTAAAACAGATGACTTTTTAATAATTTTTTTTACATATGAAAGGGAAATTATTTAAGTATATTAAAAACCCGTACAATTTGCATTTCAGTTCTCTACCAGACTTAACAATACTTGAGCAAACATGATCATGCAAGCATTAGTTGATAATTTCAATATCATTTTTTATGGTTATCGTTATCTTCAAGTTTAACTAACTTTTGTCTTATAATTTGAGTAAAAAGAGCGTAGAGAGTAAAAAGAAATTTAATAATAAAGAGATAAAAAGTTAGAAAATTTATTAACAAAAAATATAACAGGTGGAACTCAAAACGAAAAGAGTAAATTAATAAATAATAATTATGCAAATAAGTAAAAACATTTAAATAAAACAAATAATTTCAAAGAAAAAATTAACTAAAATAAAAGTAAGTCAATAATAAATGAAATATAATTACATATTACATATTTGTTCTGCAAATAATTGAAATGCAAAAAAATTTCTAATTTAGAAAAAAGAGCAAAAAATACGCGGAAATCGTAATGTAGTGAATTAATAAAACACGATTTTTGGGTTTTTACCTCCCCATTTTTGTGGGAGAATTACTAAAACAAAACAACAACAAATAAACCATAACGCTGCTCATTTAACAGAATAATTTTGGTTTGTTTAACAAACGTATACTAAACGTTTTATTTATTTTTTATATGAAAAAAAAAATGAATGTAGTTTACGCTAATTATGGGGAATTCTATTGAATTTGCTTTTTTTGTGTTTTGTGAGAGCCCCAAAATCCCCCACAAACATTAAAAGCAAGAGTGTAAAGAGTGCGACGCGAGCTGATTGTGTTTACTTAAGAGCGCCAAAGAGTGAAATTTTGGTACAAAAAGCTTATTTTCAACTGAATTTCTTGTGAAATTCAATGGAAATCAAATGCGCCCAGAGAGTTGGGGTATATAAGCAGCAACCAGTGGAGCAACAGCATTCATTGTGAAATTTAAACTCAAAATTGAAACACACGGATAAAAGCAAACGCTAAAAAACACAAATTTACAAACGCGTCAAGTGACAAAGCAAATTTAAAGCGCGAAAAGAATTTCATAACAATTACAATAAAAAAGATAATTGCAACAAGAACAATAACAAAGTAAAGAAGATAAGAAATCTACAACAAGTGTTTATTGTATAATAAAAAAAAAAACAAAACAACAACAAGAAAAGTAAATAAAGACTATTAAAAAAAAGAAAGAACTTTTACTAAAAATAAAAACAAAAATAACAACAACAACAAGAAAAGTATCTAGTGCTTTAACCAAAGAAATAAATAACATTTCAAAAATTGATACTCAAGAACAACATTTAATTTTAACTGAAAACAACAATATGGTCGTGGAAGCTATGCAGATACAATCCTATCACAACATGGCAGGCCCCCTAGGCAACAGCAGCCACAACAACAACAGCAACCTCAACACAAACAATCTAACAGATGCCAACATGGATTACTCTAAAATTGGACGCACTGTTAAGAATGCCTTGCTTAAGGCACAAACCGAGTCACGTGTCATTGTAGGCTTATCAGCAGCCATTAAGGTGCTCTCCAAGGCAGCCGAGGGCTCACTCTTTTGCCTAATGGCCGTGCCCCAAGATGGTGACTCTGCCACCCATATGCATGAAGTACTATTGGAAGCTTTTTGCTATGAAAACGATATCTATGTCATCAAGGTGGATTGCCCCATCAAGTTAAGCCGCATTCTGGGCAAAACCACCATCGAATCCTGCTGTCTAGTGCAAAAAACCTGGACTGGTGATCACAACGAAGAGAGTCTCAACAAATTGGAATCTCTTTTGGTGGATTACTGTGAAGCTTACTGGGATTCTCCCCAAAAACCCATTGTTCAGCTGCCCAATGTGTGAATTAGCTTAAGTTAAATATAATTCTAAAATTTTGGACATAATTTTGCAAAAAAAAAAGGGAACTACTCTAACCTATAAAAAGGTATAATTGGGTTTCCCCTAATTACCGAGAAACGAGTATAAAACGCTGGAAACGTTTGGATAATTTCCCGTTAGAAACCAATCAAAACAAACTACTAATATTGAACCGACGTTTAAGGCAGTTTATCTAGAATCTATGTAAATTTATAATAAAAAAACAAATTAATACTGGAGAGACATTTTATAAAGCGGCAACATGTGCAGTAAAAGAGCAGTCAAGCAGCAGCGTCAGTGGCAGAGGACAGACAGCAACAAGGTCAACTAAATAATTAGAAATTTAGTTAGTTAAACACAATCTCCAGGAAAACAAACAGCTATTTTATTCATTATAATACTACAACAGCTGCATTTAACACAAAATCTATTATATTTTTATACAAATTGTATTAAACATTAATAAATATCATAAAAAAAATCAAAAGTAATCGAGTCAAGAAAAATCTCATTACAAAAATGAAAACATTGAAAACACACAAACCAAACCGTCTGGCAGCCAGACAGTTTTTTGTTTAATTTCTAAACTATTAATTAATTTGTAAGCAAAAAAAAAACATACTAATTACAAAACATTACGAAATGGAAAAAAATAATGTTATTGAACTTTATTTGAAAAAAACACAAAATATGTAAAGTAAAAAAAAAACAATGTAATAAAACATTTTATAAAACTTAAATAAACAAATAGTTGTAAATAATATTTAAAATAATATTGTTAGAAAAAGCACAGTATTGTTGTTTATAATTAAAATTAAGAAAAATATTTTTGTTATGTTAGCTTTTCGTAAGCATTTAAATGAAAAGAAAGAAAAAAACACATTGTCTTATAATTAAGTTTACCTCAATGAAAAAAAAAAAAAATTAAATAAATAAAAACAAATTATATAAATATAAACAAAAAAACTGGTACTTTTTATTTAAAATATCATTAAAATTCCACACACATTTTCAGGCACTCATTTATAAAAAGGTCAAATACACATTTCTGATAATTTACAGTAAATCCATTCATGACCTTTAAATATTGCTTTACTAAGTATAGCAGACCCTACAGTGAGTCGAGTAGGTATTGTCAGTTTAATTATCAATATTATTTAATAGGGCATTTGTGAGCGTTGCAGAGATTTGTTAAAAAAGTTTCTCTTTTAAGGCCTGGACTAAATTTTGATATGCATTGATCCAAAACGCCCCACTAATAGGGTAAATACGCCCAACCAATTGGTAATATCTAATGTTATCATTA
This sequence comes from Lucilia sericata, assembly GCF_015586225.1. NCBI lineage: Eukaryota > Metazoa > Arthropoda > Insecta > Diptera > Calliphoridae > Lucilia > Lucilia sericata. Next base: position 2,928,489 of record NW_023994043.1, read on the forward strand.
TATTCCATTATTGTACGCTCTTCTTTGCATGGAACATGTTGGTGGGGAAAGTCTTATACAGTGTTCTATTAAGGTATTATTATCCGATGTTCAGAAACTGAGTTTCCTGTTCTTAATTCCTAAGAATTTTCCAATCAGAGTTCGAAAAGGAAGTTATATCCGCAATAAATCGTTTCTAAGATATTTGGATCCAATTTCGACGAAATCTTGATAATGACAATCAAACTGTTTCAGAATTTCTCTCCACATTCTCTACAATCGTCTAAATCCGCTCTTACTTAGAATATGTATTTTGAAGAGGTTTCTCGACCTCTTCTCGCTTTTTTTGTGTACGACATAATCGGTAATTTTCTTACATTCAAACTTCTGATAAATAGTCCACTTAGTAGCCTTTAGTCTAGTTAATGCCCCATAAGATCTTTGCGGTTCTACCCACCGTTTCATTATTTCGAATGAGCCCAAGTTTACACATTCCATCATTGCACAGACTTCTAGAAGCTATAGTTACAATAAAAAACCCAGGCCCTTTTTGCTCCCCATTTAGAGAGAGCAACTGATTCCTATAGATATTTGCTCGATGTTTCACTTTACCAAGATATTCTGTTTGGGATTAGCGCTTTTAATGATCCCAATGTACTCTGTGTCTGTGCGATCGGGCACGTTCAATGTTTGTGTGTCCAGAATACATTTATGATGTGTCCTGTAACCGACTTTAGTTAGTTTGCAGAGCCGTTCATCAGTAAGTTTGACCTTATATCTTATATACGTTTCAGTAGGAGGAAATTCGAGCCACGTTTCCATTGACTTGGTTGACGTAGAGCTCAAAGTCTCACTGAACTCCCTGTAGATTTTTTATATTGCACATTTTGTCTAATGAAGTACATCAGTTCTATTGAAGCATAAGTTAGAATTTGACTAATAACTCTTTTATAAAGACGTTAATTCATAGTTGGACTTAGGCTCCACATTTCGTGCGTATGGTTCTCCTACATAGTGCACGGCACCGATGTGCCCTGATTATTATATCCTCCCTGGGGTGTTTCCAATTTAATTTCAAATAAATCCTTAACTCTGTCGGTCGCTCTGTAAAAATGGTTTAATAAGCTTAAGTCTTTTCGTCTTTGCCAGATTAACAATTAACAATCTTGGTTAAACCCAGATTATGGCCGAGTTTAGCGCTTCTTCAGCTCTTCTTCACAAGTAATATGGACTATTTCTCCTTCTCAAATTAAATTATAAGTATTACAAATTCGGCAGACAGGTCAAAATCAGGATCCTTAGGAGGCTATTCATAGTGGTTACCCAGAGCAAGAGGAACAAAATGTGTACCCTTTTCCTGATAGATATATTATACATATATATACACTAAGATGGTATCATTCATCAAGGAAACAAGCCTGGGGGATCCGGGCGCCACCATCTTGGTGTATTGCAATTCCGGGGTAAAGAGGTGCTACCAGTACCTCTAGTCTGCCCAGATTATTAATTGGTGATGATCAAATGTTTCCTCGGCCTTTCCTTGGATTGATTTGACATGGGGTCGAACCAGAGGCTCCTTCGGGATGCACGTAGTGTCTGTGGTTTAAACCCAAATTTGCGGGAAGGTATGCTTGGTTAAAAGATTGATACACGGTAAAATATAATTTTTTCGAGATAACTTTCTGTTAACTCTCCAGGGCAAGGCTGTGGATTTATAAAATGTTGGATTTTTAGCTGATAATGCAAAGATTGGGTATAAGGTGGTGCGCGATGTACCATCGGATACTTGTTTCTGATGGATGAGAGAGATTCTGAGTTGTATCTGTGGAGATGTCGGAATAACTGATAGTGTTACGTTTGAAGTCGCGGCGAAGTTGGTTGACACGTTGGCGAAGTTGTTTCCCATCAAACATGCTGACATGAAATAAGTCAGACTAATAAAATATAGATCTGTGTTTTTGAACCACCAATTACGTCCCTAGTAATATTATAATATTTACATGGATTTTCCAAACGTCATCGAAAGAGATACATGTTTTTTATAGTTCATCGTTAACCAACTATATGACATGTGTGAAACACGTTCTCTGTCTCACACATGCCATATCAAATATATATGTAGATCGTGCAGTTGACCATGAGTACGTGCTTTTTAATTATTTTATAGTATTTGATTTCAAACTATAGTAAAAATGCATTCAAACGAATGTATCTAAATACAGAAAGTCATTCATACTTTATTGAAATTACGCAATATTTAATTAAAGGGGTTACGGGATTTGGCGGGTTCCTTTTTGTAATTTAACTTAGTATGTAGTAAATATTGGCAATTAAAATGCAAGTAAGGAATTATAGCAGGTTTGACATGGGGACTGGGGGAAAATATTGACCGATCCTCATAAAATTTGGTGGATGGATTTGAGTTTACATAAACAGTATTTAAGCGGCAATAGTCTTTTTAAACGAATTCTGGTAACTAATGACATTTTCTCAAGAGGGCTTTGTATGGGTCAAGAGAGGACCGATCATTACAAAATTAGGCAGGGTTATTAGGGCTTTGTTTTGCCGCTTTTGTCCAAGATATGATCAAAAGCCCTATTCGAGTGATTGATTTGTATAGGGCTAGGCGAAATACTCTACCGATTTTAACTTTTCAATAGGCTTCGTCCCTAGTACAATAGGAGATCAAATAGACTCAGAAAATGATTGAACACAAATTCAATATACCCTCCCAATGTATACAGAGGGAAAAAATATACACGCCTGGTACCAAATTGATACCAAATTTTTCTATAGCATCCGTTGTCAAGTATATACATACATACGTCTTTAAAGACGAAGAAAAGACATTCAAAATTTTTAGTTACCAACAAAAATATAAGTTTTATTGTTATTGCAATCAGAAAATTCATAATGTTTTTATTTACTTATACAATATAACAATAAAATAAAAATTAAAAAACATTTTTTTTCACGTACATACTTTTTGTATTGAGAAAGATTTTATATATAGTTCTTATTTTAAAAATAATTGGATCTAAAAAAAGATGTTAAAATTCCTAAGTGACATTTTAAAATGTTTTGTTTTTATTTCAAAATTTGCAAAACATCTTTTGTCCGGGCATATGACACCTGCGACATTTGCATGTTTTTCAAAAACATGTGACTTCAAAAGTTAATTTTGTCATATTTTTTAAAAATACTAAAATCAGCAAAATTAATGTTTATATTTAATGAAAAAAGAATGGCATGAAAATAATAATATATGAAGTCTAGAATTCTAAATTTCCATTAAATGTCTCCCCGGATTTGTAATCAGAATAGCATTATTATACAATAACAAATGTTTCAGTTACGATGTCTGTAACTTGTATCTACAATTTCCATAGAATGTTATTTGCAAACGATCACGATAAACATAAAATTCCAATCGCTAGTAAATATTAATTGTAAATTAACTTTTCTAATTAACATTTAAAGGAAAATTTATTTTTTTATATTTAATTCTGATTTTTCTATTTAATAGAAAATAACAACAAAAAAAACTTACAATAATCCAATTAACATTCATTCATTTGTTTATTTATTTGTATTTACATAATTTGTTGCGTTTCTATTAAACTGAATTAATTCGTAGAAAACTATCTGTGAAGTAAAAGATTCCTATGCATGTATTTTTTTAATTTATTCATAAAAATTTAAATGAATTTACTCAAGTTGTTACTATTAAGTCAATTTGCACTATTTTAAATAATGGCTTGCGTGCAAAAATCACGTATTCATATTGGAAATTTTAAGTAAAATTTATATTTTTCTCAATGGATAGAAAATTATAGGTAATTCATAAGTTTTAAAATTTATTTTATTTTCAACATGTTGTATTTTTATACCCTACACCACTATAGTGGTTAGGGTATTCTGCGTTTATGCTGATGTTTATAATGCTTGGAAATATGTATGTATTCGTCTTAATAAATTTCTATATCGTCAAATGACTTGGGATAGGTAATAACATACCAGCAGTTCGACAAAGAGTCAATGCACACATAAAAGACGGTCATTTCCTAAGAATTTTCCAATCAGTGTTAGTCAGGAATGTTATTTCCGGGATAACATCACTTCCAAGATACTTGGATCTAACTTCGACAAATGCCTGGCAGTGACAAAGAAAGTGCTCCAGAGTTTCACTGTCCTCTCCGCATGCTCTACCTTCGTCTGAATCCGCACGTCCAATTTTGCATAGATGTGCTCGTAACCCTGTGTGTCCACTCAGAATACGTACCATCATACTAACTTCAGACTTGCTCATTTTGAGGATATTTCTCGTCTTGTTCTCATCAGGGTCACCCCATAGGATCTTTATGGTTCTACCCACCGTTCCTTATTCCAAGAGGCCTTATGGGATTCTCTCATCCATATTTTTAATTCAGCTTTTGTTGCGTCGAATGGTTTTGCGTTCGTCAGGTTAACTAGCTCGAGTTCCCTTCCCTTTAAAGCTATTACATTCGCCCTTTCGTTGCCGACTACTCCCGAGTGATCTGGTACCCATATGATGTAAACCTTACCTCTGGGAGAGTATACAGTTAAAGCTTTCTTACAATCCAATACGGTCTTAGATTTAATTCTATCGCCTGATATCGCCCTAATTGCCTTCTGGCTGTCGGTGAATATATTAAGGGCCGTGGGCGCCATATTTATTCTAATCCAATCTACACATTCCGTTATTGATCGGACTTCTGCCTGGAAGCTTGTGTTATGATTAGGTAAACGGTGGTATATTTCTGTTTCTGGGTCTTCAATATAGAACCCCAGGCCCACGGATTCCTACTGGTATTTGCTCTAGTTTTCTATCTGATATTCAATCTGGGATCAGCGTTTCAAAGTTTCCGACATATTTTGTGTCTGGTATGCTATCAGGCACGTCCGATGATTGTGTCCAGTATGCATTGATGACGTTTTCTATAACCGAGTTTGGCCAGTTCGCCTAAAGTAAAGAGACGTTCGGCTGTAAGCGCCACCTCATATCTTAAATATATTTCAATGGGTGGAATATCTAGCAACGTTTCCAGAGCTTTGGTTGAAGTAGTACACATGGCACCACTTATACCCAAGTAGCATGTACGCTGAACTCCCTGTAGTAGTTTGATATTATACTTTTTGTCCAAAGCAGTCCACCAGATTATTGAAGCATAAGCTAGAATTCTACAATATTAAATTTAACAAAAAAATAAAAATTGGCAGCATAGCTACAGTGGGCGTGGCACCTCCCATATAAAGAAAATCTTAAATTAATATATCTGAGAAAATATAACAGCTAGAGTCCTCATTATTTTTGGATGCACTTTAGTATCAACATGAATGTTTAGGATAAAAATTGGCGGACTAGCAATAGAGGGTGTTGCACCTCTCATATGAATTAAATATTAAAATTCGTTTATCTGGGAAGCTGTTGGAGATATAATCTTAAAATGTTGCACAAGGACCTTTAACATCCATGTGAATATTTAGGAGAATAATGATCGGACTTTCATAAAGTAGTCTTTGTACCTCCCATATGAATTGAATATAAAAATTCGTAGAGCTGAGAAACTATTAGAGTTAAAATTTCAAAGTTTTGCACGAACTACTTTGACATTCATGTGAACATTTGGGTAATAAATTGGCGGACTAGATTTTAGGCGCGTGGTACCTCCTATATAAATAAAAAATTCGTTTATCTAGGTAATAATTGGAGCTAGAATTTTGTAGGAAGAACATCCATTTGAACATTTCAGATAAAATGGGCGGACTTTTATTAGAGAGGTTTGGCACCTACCATATAAATTAAGTACAAAAATTCGTGTATCTGGCAAATTATAAGAACTAGAATCCTCAATTGTGCACTAAGAACTCTGACATCCATGTGAATATTTGGGTAATAAATTGGTGGACTTTCAATATTGGTATTGGCACCTTCCATATGAATAAAATACAAAAATTCGTATATCTGGCAAACTGTTACAACTAGAATCTTCAAAAATCGTAAAGTAGGGTTTTTATTTATATTGACTTTGGACTTTAAAAATTTCTAACAACTTCTGGAAGAAGATTAATTTAAAAGTCAAGTCAACTGCATGATGTATTGGTCGAATGAGCTTCATTATATTTTGTTATTGTCAATTATTGCATTTAAATAAAATCTATTAAAAAAACAAAAATTTATTTTCAATATAAATAATTCACAATAGTCATGAGTCCTTATCAGCACATTTTGTTTGAATTCAGTTGTGAACAGGTAGTACCTACTAGGTACCAATATGTTCAGTGGGTCGGTAGATCTAAATTCGATTGAAATAAATTTGTTTATCACAACGAATCTATTTTCTCTATGTATTTACATAGAAATTTATCATAATATTGATATAAATGTGAGATTCAGTGATTTTCGGAAGAGGTCTTCCATCAGGATTACGATTAATAATAAAGACCAAGAAAAGAGTCTGAGAAAATGATCACTTTTTTCAAAATTGACACCGAGGTCCCAAATCTTTGGGGGCCTATAAATAAAAAAGTGCATGACTTTGGGCAAAACTGGAAGACACGGGTCTTCTTATTTTTAGTCTTTTATCATATAGTGGTGACCGTATGTACTTGTTTTAAAATACCAAATGAACTTAAATTGCTTAAGATTACTTATTAAACAAGATAATTACGATCAGAGTCCATTCAGTTTTTATAAGTTTTTATAATATAGTTGCAATTAAATATTTAATTAAATAATATAAATTCAACAATAATATCCCCTTTATAGTATAAAAACATATTAAAATTTTGGGGATCACAATTGTAAGTTAATCATCATCAAGGTGATTAAAAAATGTAAATCCCCTGGAAGCTGAATATCAAAATATTTTCTTTGACTTTTGAAATGCCAAGAACACAAAAAAAATACCGTTATAATTACTTGAATATAAACTGGGTTTTTCTTAACCCAAAAAAAAAAATAAAACAATATTGTATAATTATTATGAGTACAAAAATGTGCATACAATTTCTCGTGACTTGCATGCAAAACTCTGGTGGTTTTTGATTTCGTTTCAAAAATAAATTCTAAAATTAATTTTGGTTTTGAAAATACATTACGTATTTTTAAACAAACCACAAAAAAATTAAGTTTATAAAAAAAAAAAACAAAAACAATTATTTAATTAAGAATCGTTATTGGGGAGAACCCCACTACAAGTTTTTTTTTCTAGTTTACGTTTTAAGTAAAAAAATGGAATATTTCTTATTATATTAAACAATAAAATAAATAAAAAATTCATTAAAATAAAAACCACTTTTTATAGTAGTTCATTCATTTCATTCTATGCCAACTGATTAGTGATCATTCTGATCATGGATAAATAGAATGATTAAATTGCTATTGTTTACGTTTTAAGTCTGGCCTGGTGCTAATAAATATTTAAAGATTTAATGCGTTTCTCTTAAACTAAATTTAGCCTTAATACAATGGAAATTGTTAAATAACAATAAAAATTCATAAGTACTCGCACCCGTTCGTATGTTAGTGTGAATTGCGTTTCGACATCAAATCAAATCAATAAGTTCAATCGTGCTTATGCTCTCTTCACTCATCGTCATAATAAAAATTTACGCTTGATTTTTTATTGAACCGCAAAATTTGTATATATTTCATAAATAATCAAATAATTTAAACAAAAAACAATAATAACGTCTTAAAAAATAATCTCCGTAATAACAATTAATATTGAACTTTGATTTGTATCTATTCGAATGGAAAATACAAAATTTTCATCTTTAAAAATTTTTAAATATTTTGAAAGATTTCAGAAACGAAAATGTCTGATTTGCTATATCACTACATATTTATCTCGGTTAGTAATTTAGTTAGGTTAGTTTGAGAGAAGGATGTATGATACTTCAAATCCTTTTAAAAGTGTGTTAAGAATCTTAGCTCCTTAAATCTCAGTTCTTTAAGTGTTCGTGATTAATGTTATATATGGAATAACATCGTTAACAATATATTTAGATCTAATTTTGACGAATGGCTGACAATGACATAGAAAGTTTCATTGTGCTCTCCGTATGCTCTATATTCGTCTTATTCCTCTCGTCCAATTTTATATAGTTGTGCCAGTAATCTTATTTTTCCACTCAGATTTCGATCATTCTGAGGAATCTTCTTGAACTCTTTTCGTTAGAGACCTCATGGGTTCCACCTACATTTTCATTATTGCAAGTGCCCGAAGAATAGCTTTCTCTCTAGGATTAGTGTCTCAAAGTTCCCGATAAATTCTTTGTCTGGTTGCTATCGGGCATGTCTGATGCTTGTGTACTAAAACATTCCACGGGGCTTTCTTGGTTCTACTAAGTACACAAATAATTTGGTTCTTTCCCCTTATAGCAGACAGGCCTACGTTCATTTTCAGAGGCTATTGATTGTGTTTACCCAGAGTAAAGTGCCATCCTATAGTTTATTTTTCCTGCTCGTTATATCGTACATCTCGCAGCTTATTCCTTATCATGTTCTTGATCCAGACATAGAGCGCCAACATTCAAATGGTCTAGAGTATCAGTCTGTACTTTACTAAAGGCGCTGATCTACCCATGTTCTCCGGAGTTATTATGTGCAACTAATTTGCAACCCAACAAGCTACTCAAGTAGCAATTTCAAAACGTTTGAGAGCGGCAGGATCACACGGAACCATTCATTCGTTACCATACGAATAGAAGACGATAGACCTGCAAAGACAATTCTGCATTACCGAAATGCTGCTTCAACACTATAAACACCATAACTTGCGATAAAATTGAATCTATTATGATAATTCGAAGCGTAAAAGATCGTATATGAAACACCAACCAACCGAATCTACACCAAATCAAATAATTATGGTGCTATGGCAATGCTTTATATGTGATGGGACTAGGGTGATCGATTATTCGACATTTTCCAAAAACCGGTTTTCGAATAGTTCGAATAGTTGACATTTAAAAAAAACCGGTTGATATTTTTCAAATTCAGAAAAAACCGGTTAACCGGTTTTTCATTATAAATAAAAAAATATATTTTAATTTGAAAAACTTAATGTTTATGTTTAAATTTGATTAATAAAACATGGCCCGAAATGATTTTTACTTGTTTAGAAGATTATAACTTTAGATCTAGTCGTCTGATTTACATTATTTCTTTAATATAAAAAAATTAGGAAAAAAGTGGGACACTTCTGTTAAGCAGAAGGTACTATGTAATCCTAGCTTATTTTAAAAGCCCTGTTTAGGAAATTTGCATAGGCATTCCAACACTTCCATAAAATTTCAGCCGTAAATTAATTATGGTAATTGGAATATAATCTTAAGATTGATAAAATTTTATCAAACAGTTATCAATTTTACAAATACATTTTTTTAATTAATTAGGAAAATCAAAAAAGTTTAACCAAAGGAGTTGTAGAAAAATATACGCTAGTTCCTGGACTCGGATATTTTTAAAATTTAGACGGGCTGTATTATTATTTACTTAAAAATTTCATTTAAATAATCTTTGAATACAAAGCAAATAAAAGTATTCGAAACCGGTTTTTAAAAAGTGAAAAAACCGGGATATTCGATATTCGAAAAATCAACATTAAGAAAAACCCGACACTGGTAAAGCAGAAAAAACCGGTTTTAAAACCGGTTGAAAAATCGTGTCGATCACCCTAGATGGGACTAAAAGGGACCTATGGGAACATGTGGCGTATACAAGTGATGAGCTTGAAGCGAGCAATGACCGAAAAACGTCTATGACATGTTGAAATTCTTTTTAAAGACTAATTTCAATTCCAGACAGAAAACCCGAACCAATGATTGGTATCGCCACGATTGGCCTGTTTCATGGTGGTCTTTTCACCCAAAGGGCGAATGACCACCAACACCCCTTGTGTTTCTTACACGCAGGTGGCAATTTGTGTGCATGCCTGTGCCGGTCCATGTACAATCACTTTACTCAAGTACTCGATCTATCTAATCTCTGACCATTGCTGCCCCATTGCTTAACTTCCGAGATGCAAAAACATCACTTCCGTATACAACCACGCAGATGGGATGGCCTCTGTTGAGTCGGCACTGAACATACCTGAACAAGGAAGGAATATTCAATGGTATCATATGTTTAAGATACCTTTCATCCATCGAATGGTGCACACTTATCATTCATCCGACACACTCATAAGAGAACAACATTCGACAGACTCACTCTAGATGTACGAGCGGATGAGATTCGTATACCCCTACATTCATCCTGTATCATATACACTTAACACCGACTTATTGCCAACACATAGTCTCACAGTCCGTTGTCATTCGGCAAGAGCACCTAACTTATCCCGAATTATAGATTTCATCACCGTTTTCGCAGTCCTTTAACCGCCACTTTCTCTTCCCGCGAATTAGGGTTTAAAACCACAGCCACTATGTGGATCCCAAAGGAACCTTAACCAACTGACCAGCCAGGACAAAGTCCTAAATGGCAACTGGCCACCCGTAGTAACAGATTATGTGGTTCTCTGGTTCGCACCCCATGTCAAATTATTCCAAGGAATTACCGAGGAATGAATAAATTGTAATTGGCATATATATTTTTTTTAAATATATTCTAATTTCTTTCACTATATAATCAAAATATGCAAAGTCATTATAGAAAAAGTCTCAGACAAAATCTAAAACCACTCAAAAGATAACGGATTTCTCCAAAGCTAATTAAGATTCAAATTAAGAATCAATCAAGGTAATCAGATCTAAACATTAAATATAAAGTTCAAAATAAAAAAAAATCCTAAAATTGTCTCTAAACATGACTAAACAAGATTTTAAAACAATAATATATATGAATATTTAATTAACAGCATGTGAGTTGAGTATTCCCCCAGCATGGTACCAAAGTCCCCATATTTTTGTTCAAACATTAAAACTTGATTTTTTCAGTATTTCATAACAAATAAAATGTCAGCGGAAGAATTTAATAATTTCAATACAAAAAAAAAAAAAACGACAATGTTACTGACCTATCTCAGTCAATAGACAGACAGATACACTGAGTCAGTCCATTCGTTTAACATGCAAATAAAACTACCCATTAATTTAAAAATATACTAAAAGATAATAAACTATAACTAAAAGCGGCATGTCAACATGACGTGTCATTTATAAAAGAAAACTGAACTTTAGACAATGATTATTTAAATATCTAGTAGCTATATATGTTTACGTATACTATATAGTATAGCTATAGCTGGTATTAAAGTCTAAATATAGTTTTGTGTTTTTTTATAAGTAGGTACTACAGGTGCTTTAGAATTGTTTAATATGACACATTATTGTTTAAAAAAAAAACCCAACCCAAAATATTCACACTTGTAATGAATGCAATTTATTGAATTTAATATTTTATAACAAATATTGTCACTACATGAAATGGATTACATTTGATGATTTATTTTTTCCAAATTAAAATTAATTACCATGAACTTTTTTTGTTATAATGGACTTTTTTGCGTTAATCATTAAAGGGAAAAAGCAACTTATTCGGAACATGTACTCTTTTGCTGAAATTTTATAATTCAACTTTATGCAGATAAGAGATCATGTAAACAAATAAACCCATTTTGTATTTAAATATTAAATTAAATAAATAAAATTAAATTATTAAAACACATACATGTTTGTACTTCTTAAGAACGAAAAAAAAAATAATAAAAACATTCTTATCACTCGCAAAATAAAAGTAAAAAACAAAAAGTACATACGCCTCTAAAATCCAGCATTATAGCACGCGACATCGCAGTATTTCAAGGAATTTCCCTTGTTATGGCCCTACTTTTTAAAATGAGTCATATAGAAATGTGGCATATTTTTGTAGCTTTTACAAAAATAAATGGAAAATATTAATACACATTTTTCAAAAAAATGCATATTCAATGAAATTTTTTTTAAAAATTTTCATTTCATTATTTAAAGAAAATTTTCGATTTCGAGAAAAAATGTAATAAATTTCCTCTTTGATTGGTTAACGTGGTAGTTTTCTACGCACAAAACTGCCAAGAAAAGTCGAAGGCTCCGTTTTGGCAAGATTAATATTTTTATGGTATTAGATATATGTAGCGTGGAACCTGTCAAATATCTCAATATTGTAGTCCCAGATAATCCACAAGGTTCGATATAAAGCATTAGAAAGAAATCAATACTTGTTGACAGCTATGGCCGGGCCAAAGAACCAACACTTTTTGTAACCCCTTTCTTTAAATTATCCAATTTTTTTTACCCTTTTTGAACAAATTTTGATTATAAATTCTATAGAAAGTCCATATTCTAAAACTAAAATTTTGATCCATGAGTTTTGATTGGAAAATAATACTGGTTTTTTATAACACATGGAATTATTGCTTATAGATCATACAATAAATACATACATATTCTGGGTGCTCGACAATCTTGTAACGCAGTTGTTGTTGTTGCTGGGATTGAAAGCCCTTAGCCGACTAAAATAGTCTTTCCCTTTGTTGGCTCGATAATAGTTTGAAATTGAGCAAAGTTCTTATCCCAAAATATTTTTAGTTGAACATGGACCAGTTGATCGTTTGGTATTGAATACGGGCCGGAATCGTTATCATATCTCCTATATAAATTAACAGATTTTAATGAACAAAATTCTAGTAAGCATGTCTGATATAATGATTAAAAATTTGGATATGAATTGTAAACGGACTGATATACCTTACTCTAGAAGGGAAGTAACGCTGAGCCGTTCAGTCGCGGATAAGGGTGGATGACAGTATCATTGTTTTTATTGTAACTGTGAGAAATTTCGTTGAAGGACTCTACCCGAGTGGAATGAATGCATAGAAGTAATTGAAGCTTTAGAAGTAATTAAAGCTTAAACAAATTCCAGTTACTTCTAATTGTCTAGTTCCCCCTCCGCTCCGGGACATGTATCCTTGATGACAGACCCTATCTTGGTGTATTGCAATCCCGGTTAGGGAGGTGCTACCAGTACCTCTAGTCTGCCGGGACTATAAACTGGTGATGATCAAATGTATTCTCGGCCTTTTCTTGGAATGATTTGACATGGGGTCAAATCAGAACACCACATAATCTGGTACTACGGTTGCTTTGTTAGAAGATTGATACACGGTGAAATATAAATTTTCGGGATAAGTTTCTGTTACCGCAGGGACACCCCCGGGACATGTTTCCATGATGTATGACCCGCATATTGGAGTATTGCAATCCCAGGGTAAAGAGGTGCTACCCAGTACCTCTAGTCTGCTGGGACTATAAACTGGTGATGTCACTTCACTCCTCGGCTAGTCCTTGTTATGATTCGTCATGGGGTCTAACCAGAGAACCACATAATCTGGTACTGCGGGTGGTCTGTTGCAAGCAGGACTTTGTCCTGGCTGGTCAGTTGGCTCAGGTTCCTTCGAGATTTACGTAGTGGCTGTGATTAAAACAGCCCTGCCAAATTCGCAGGGCAAGGCTGTGGATTAAAAAAATTTTGGATTTGAGCTGGTAATGCAAAGATTGGCTATACGTTGGTGTACGGTATACCATCAGATACTTGTTTCTGACGGATGGAGTGACGGTTAAAGTGGCGGAGAAGTTTAATGAGACGTATAGGAGTCGTTTATACCTTTATCTTTAATTTAGCGGTGATTTTCCTTCATATTTGAATGTGCTGGAGTTTACTCTGAACATGCTCACTTGGCCACCGAAATAAGTTTGGCTAATTAAATGAAGATGTGTGTTTCCGAAACACAAATTCGTCCCTAGGTGCTGTTTCAGAAACAACAGAAGCCATCTCAGTTGTGTGGTTGCGCGACTTTAAGAGGTCCAGGAATGCACTAGGGTGAGTCTTTAGATGATGAGAATGTTTGTATTGTTCATAGCATCAATAGGGTGTTTTCACCTGATGTTTGGATCCGCCCCTTCTATCAATTCTAACCAGTGATTGCCTTTCCTTTGTCGGGGTTAGATAGAGCTTGCTTCATGACACCTATCATTCCCCAACGGGGCTACTATGGCAAGAGATTAGATAGCTCGAGTACTTGAGCAAAATGCATGTGCGAAAATTGCCACCTGCGTAAGATACACGTGGGGCGGTGGTAGGATATAAATACTATGATACCGTTATTGGTCGGAGGTATAATGCTTTATAAATATTGTTTTAAACTTCAACGGATGATATCTCAGCAACTACATCAGACTTTTAAACAATTCAAAAAGTATTTTTAAACTTGGAATATTCATATATAGTTATAATATATAGTTTTGTACATTTATTGTGTATCAAGCTTTAGGTGATGATATCTCCAAGAAGAAAGAAGATATATGAACAATTTTCTATTTTAGGAAAAATGTTAACTTTCCAAAGGATTCTTAATTTGGATTATTTCTATAAAATAGCAATAACCACCAGTCGACTTAATCAACCCCAACTGATAATTATTTGCTTTGCGACAATTGTTTGTTTTTGTTTTTTTTTCGTATTATTTGCCATTCGAACTGTCGTCTACACGTAAGATGCCGGGCGTAAATTACAAAATAATGCAGTGCAAATATTCACTTCTCAATAAAACTTAAGCAAGTTGTTTTTAATGAAATGGGCACGAACTTAATGACAAGTGATTTTATAGTTTAAAACATGTATGAAACGGTTATTACCAGAAAATTTGTTGCACTTTTAAAACGTGATTTGAACACGCTACACACGATAGTGTTAGAATTTCAAATGATTATTGATTTTGATTAATTCTTTTGACAATTCATTGATTCCTTTTAAATTGAGAATTGTAGTAAGTAATAGAATAGAATATGAATTGTGGAAAATTTCCAAGTGGAAAAAACAAACATTGAGAATTAATTGTTATTTGTTTTTATTAAATTGAATTAATTCTATTGGACTAATTGGTTTTGTTTTACTTCGCTCTATGTCATTATTATTTATGTGTATTAAATATTTACTAATAAGTTAATTAACTAAAATAAAAACAACATAAAACGTTTATTTAGCTTTGGAAAATTTGGAAATTTCATTTTAGATAAAGAAAGATCATATACTTTGGTGGCGGCTAAATGACTCAAGTGTAGTGTACTTGTATTTATGTAGGGATTCAGTTGATTATTGATTTATTGGATTATTTGAGCAGAACAAATTATTATTATTATTAATTAATTGTTAATTCGTTTATAAAGTTCAAAATACATATTTTATTTGGACGATTTTTAAATGTTCGTGACATCATAGTTAATGTAATTTAATGAAAAGTTTTAATTGTTTACGTTTTATTTAATTATTGAATCTGCCTCTATTTTTACAGGCCTCACAATAAGTAATTAAATCTTATAACTACAATAATTGTTTATCTCCTTTTGAGAATCACATTGGCAAATTGTCCTTAAATCAAATTAGGGGGAAGTCAGCTTTGCGTAGCCTTGATCGATGTTGAGTTGCGGTGAGTGACCTAGCAAGCGGGTGGGAGTGTAATTTTGTCAAATATACTTCACCCATTTTATTAAATTCTTCCTTCACCAGTGGTACATATACATAAGTCTCTGTGGACGTTCTCATTTCTTATATACCATGGAGCTCCCGTCTATCCAGATGAATACCAAGGTATGTAACGTGATCAGACTGTGGGATGTTCACATTGTTTAATGTCAAAGAAGGGCAGTTACCTCTTCTAAGTGAAAACGTTATGTGTTTACTTTTGAGTTCATTTACTTGAATTCTCTCCAATTTTTCAAACCACGTCTCCACACGTCTGAGATAAGTAGCTAGGTTTATAGATGCTACATTTGAGTCCACATGACTGCTAAGAATGGCAGTGTCATCAGCAAGGGTTGATATTGTTAATTCGTTGGACATAGGCAAATCAGAGGTGTACAATAGGGTAAAGTGTTGGTCCTAGAACACTTCTCTGAGGAACACCAGCATTGATCACATAATCACTTGATATATAATCGCCGCATTTGATCCTTAAAAATTGGTCTGATAGGTAAGACTCCAATATGTTATGTGTATTAGAAGGCAGTAGGCATTTAATCTTATGAATTAGACCTATGTACCAAACCTTGTCAAAAAACGTCAAAAAATATTGCCGAACAGTACTTTTTTGTTCAAAAGATTTTCGTATCTCTCCAGTCAAACGGTTTACTTGTTCTATTGTTCCGTGATGTTCGCGGAAGCCGAATTGATGATCTGGGATAATGTTTTGACTATTTAAGAATGTAATAATATTTCGTTGAAAAACTTTCTCAAATAGTTTTGACAGACAAGGTAATAAGCTGATCGGTCTATAAGAAGATGCCAACGTTAAATCCTTTCCTGGCTTCGGTACCATAATTATTTGGGAGATTTTCCATACACTCGGAAAAGCTCCAAGAGACAAGATCGCATTAAACATTGCCGTAAGCATAACAATTGCCTTACCTGGTCCAATCATGGAAGGTGTAAATAAATCATAACCTGGAGATTTCCTTAGGTTAAGATTATGTTTAATGGTTTCCTGAACATCTTCTAAACTAATGTTGATTAGTACAGAGTCTGTTTCTGGTTGAACAGGTAACAACCCTAATACAAAGTTATTTGTGGGGGGATTCCTTATCCTTTGGACTTCGTGCCCAAGGGCCATCAGATTTTCTTAACGGACTTTGTCCCTCTCGGTGGCTTAATATTTTTAGCGGCCTTCCAAAGGGAGAAATTTGTGTGCTTAGTATTGGTTAAACTTTTAATATAGTTTCTATTTCTGCGATCCTATTCCGCATGAAGGGCTCTTTTTAGTTTTTTGCTTACAGTGGATAGCCTCTGCTTAGCAGCAGGAGATCTGTTAAGTTGCGAGTAAATTATAATAATTTTGAA